>NC_069502.1:885357924-885720424 GCF_027579735.1 Bombina bombina
CTCTCTCTCCCCTCTGTGTCTCTCTGTCTCTCCCCTCTGTCTCTCTGTCTCTCCCCTCTGTCTCTCCCCTCTGTCTCTCTGCAGGGCCGGATTTCCCATTAGGCACAGTAGGCATGTGCCTACAGGCGCCTTGCAGTGAGGGGCACCTGCCTGTCAGTAAAAAAAAAGAGGGCATTAATTTTAGTAAGAATTGTGCTGCCAGGTGCTTACAGAGTCAAGTCTTTCATTGGGAATATGTTACAGCAGTTGAGGGAGCCATGAAGGAGAGAGGGGCAAAGATTAAAACTAAACCCCTCCCATTTTCGCCAGGCATGTTTAGTTTCACTTTTATTTTATGTACTTCTGTTGCCTCACACAGCCAAGCTCCATGCTGATGTGTAGCAGACACTTTTTGTTGAAGGAATGAAAGCTTCAGAACAACAGGTGAGGACTGTACAAGGCTTCTAATGCTGCCTATAATGACAACATAACAAGCAGAGCACTTTAACCCCTTGGCTACCAGAGAGGGTTGCAGTGTATTCACTTGTTATGTGCTGTAGGGCATTTTGATAGCCAGGGGGTTACATTCTGCTTCAGGATGAATGTTTTTGTTCTATAAAGGCCTTGGAGGTTAGGAGGTTATGTGGGTTTTTGTGCCTACAGGCACCTGAGATGTAAATCCGGCCCTGTCTCTCTGTCTCTCCCCTCTGTCTCTCTGTCTCTCCCCTCTGTGTGTGTCTCTCTCTATCCATCTCTCTTTCTCTATCCGTCTGTCTGTCTGTCTCTCTCCCACTCCCTCTGTCTCTCCTTATGTGTCGTTCTCCCCCATGGTCTCTTTCTCTCTCTGTCTCTCTTCCTCCCCCTCTGACTCTTTCATCCCTTATATGTCTCTTTAACCCTCTGTGTGATTGTGTGTCTCTCTCTTTCTCTCTAACCCTCTGTGTATCTCTCCCCCCGTCTCTCTCTCCCTCTCCCCCCGTCTAACTACAATTACAAAAAATAATAAACTCTAAAATTACAAAAAATAAAAAAACTACCATTACAAAAAAACAACAAACAAAATTATCCAAAATAATAAAAATTATTCTTATTCTAATAACCCGTTTTAAAAAAAAAAAATGACCCCAAAATAAAAAAACCCTAATCTATAAAACTACCAATAGCCCTTAAAAGGGCCTTTTTTACGACATTGCCCTAAAGTTAACAGCTCATTTGCAAAAAATTAAAACAAATACCCACCTAACATTACCAATCCCCCCAACCCACAAAATAAAAAAAAAAAACGAACTAAAAATAACGTAATCTACCCATTGACTCGAAAAGGGCATTTGTATGGGCATTGCCCTTAAAAGGGCATTCAGCTCTTTTACTGCCATTAAAAGGGCATTCAGCTCTTTTTTAGCCCATTAAAATAAAAAAGCCCTAATCTAAAAAAAAAAACCACTCCTAAAAAAAACAAAAAAACACTAACACTAACCTCAAAATCTGTACTCACAGTTGCTGAAGTCTGGCGAAAGATCTTCATCCCAGCGGCGAAGCATCTTCATCCATCGCAGGACCGGCATCTTCTATCTTTTTCATCCCTGCGGAGGCGGAGCGGTTGGTGGATGCGCGGAGGTCCAGAGGGCCAAATGTCCAACGTGGAGGTCCTCTTCATGCGATCATCAGCCGCACACTGAGGATTCAATGCAAGGTACCCCTTTTATATTGGGGTACCGTTGCATTCTTATTGGCTACAAAATTAAAATCAGCCAATAGGAATGAGAGCTGCTTAAATCCTATTGGCTGATTTGAACAGCCAATAGGATTTAAGCAGTTCTCATTCCTATTGGCTGATTTGAATCAGCCAATAGGAATGAGAGCTGCTTAAACGGACACGAAACCTAATTTTTTTCTTTCATGATTTAGAAAGAGCATGCACTTTTAAGCAACTTTCTAATTTACTTCTGTTATCTATTTTGCGTCATTCTCTTTATATCCTTTGCTGAAAAGCATATCTAGATAGGCTCAGTCGCTGCTGATTGGTGGCTGCACATAGATGCCTCATGTGATTGGCTCACCAATGTGCATTGCTATTTCTTCAGCAAAGGATATCTAAAGAATTAAGCAAATTAGATAATAGAAGTAAATTGGAATGTTGTTTAAAATTGTATTCTCTATCTGAATCATGAAAGAAAACTTTTGGGTTTAGTGTCCCTTTAAATCCTATCGGCTGATTTGAATAGCCAATAGGATTTAAGCAGCTCTCATGAGAGCTGCTTAAATCCTATTGGCTGTTTAATCAGGCTGTTCAAATATTTGAGTTTCACATCACTTTAAGCAATAATATCTTTGTGATCTGGCCTCTGAAAGTGCATATTTTACTGGTGACATCACTGAGCATAAGAGGATTGTAATGTCAAGGAGTGTCTAATTAAAATGCATCACCAGCTATGTAAATACAATCTTATCAATAGTATATGCTGTATCTTAATCTTGGATTTACAAAACAAAACTTAAAGCGACATAAAACATTTTGAGATTGTAATATAAAATGTTCAATTATGCATAAATGAATTATGTATAAAAATGTTTGCAGTATAGCTTCATTATTTTGCCTCACATTTCCTCTAACTAACTCTATATATTGTGGGTTTTTTCAAGTCTGACTTCAAAAGTCCAACCCTGCCACATATCTGTCACTAACTGGACTCAGCAGTCGTGTGTCACTGTTGTAAAACCAAAGTAGTTGTCTCCCTTTTTAAGGGACATAAAACAACTTTCCAATTTAGTTATGCTAATAAATTTGCTTCATTCTCCTGGCATCCTTTATTGAAGGAACAGCAATGCACTACTGAGAGCTAGCTGAACACATCTGGTAAACCAAAGAAAAGAGGCATTTGTGTACAGCTACCAATCAGCAGCTAGCTCCCAATAGTGCATTGCTACTCCTGAGCCTACCTAGGCATGGTTTTCAATAAAGAAAATCCCCAAAATTGCATTTGATTAACAGGAGTACATTAGAAAGTTGTTTAAAATTGCACCTCTGTCTGACTCATGAAAGAAAAAAGTTTGGGGCTTATGTTCCTTTAAAGGGACATTAAACACTTGACTGTAAAAAATCCTTAAAACTATCTTCTACTGAATAATAAAAAACTGAGTACAGTTCTCTATGCTGGAAGTTCAGCTTACCCCAAATATTTTAAGAAAAGTGTTTTCTTATAGAAAACTGATTCAGTGCTTGATGTGGCTATGTATGGCGCCATATTGTGGCAGCACAGCAGTCATGTGATGCACACAGCATATTTACCTATAATGTATGCTGAGGAAATAAAGCTGCAGCACTTGCTCACTCTTATGCAGAGCTTGTGCTGCAGTTTATGTTGAGAATTTTTTAATTAAATAAAATATTTTATAGAACATATATATATATATAAAAAGATCAAGACGATTCAATGAGGCCTATTTATCAAAGGTCTGTCGGACCTCGCTGAATGCGGAGAGCAATACGCTCTCCGTATTCAGCATTGCACCAGCAGGTCTTGTGAGCTGCTGGTGCAACGCCGCCCCCTGCAGACTCACGGCCAATCGGCCCCCAGCAGGGGGTGTCAATCAACCCGATCGTACTCGATCGGGTTGAATTGTGGCGATCTCTGTCCGCCTCATCAGAGCAGGCGGACAGGGTTATGGAACAGCAGTCTTTAGACCACTGCTTCATAACTGGTGTTTCTGACGAGCCTGAAGACTCGCCAGAAACACGGGCCCTCAAGCTCCATTCGGAGCTTGATAAATGGGCCTCAATGTCTTAAGAAAACATATAACCAAGAGGAAACGATAGTATAAGAACAAGGAAGTAGTGGGAAAGTGGGAAAGAAAAATCACAAATAAGACTCTTGAGGCAGCGTGTACAGTGTTCAATTAGTAATATATAAAGATATGATATGATGTGACCAATCAGAAAAATAAAAATAAGACTAATAAGAATAATAAAATAAGACTAAAGGTCTTTGGACTGGCAAGATTATTTAACCCCTTAATGACCAAGGACGTACGCCACGCGTCCTCAAAAAAAATACAGTTAATGACCGAGGACGTGTGGCGTACGTCCTTGGTCTGGAAAGCAGCTGGAAGCGATCCTGCTCGCTTCCAGCTGCTTTACGGTTATTGCAGTGATGCCTCAACATCGAGGCATCCTGCAATAACCCCCCTTGGCCATCCGATGCAGAGAGAGCCACTCTGTGGCCCTCTCTGTACCGGACATCGATGGCCGGTTTCGTTGGTGGGTGGGAGCCAGTCTGGGAGGCGGGTGGGCGGCCATCGATGGGCCGTATGATGTGGAGGGGGGCGGGATCGTGGGCGGGAACGCCGGGTGCGCGCGTGTGCACGAGGGTGCGCGAGCGGGCGCGCGCGGGGGTAGGAGGCGGGTGGGAACCGCTACACTACAGAAAAATGATGGGAGAAAAGTGGCAGTGATTGCCAAATATATTTAAATATATGTAGATCTGAGAGATCTGGGAGGGGTGGTGGGTTGGTCTTTTGGGGGGGCAAGCTACACTACAGAAAATTATTTAAAAAAAAATAATAAAACATGTTTTACTATAAACTGGGTACTGGCAGACAGCTGCCAGTACCAAAGATGGCTACTAATAAGTTAGAGGGGGATGGGTAAAGAGCTGTTTGGGGGGTATCAGGGAGGTTGGGGGCTAAGGGGGGATCCTCCAGAGCAGCATATGTAAATATGCCTTTTTTTTTTTTTTTTTTTATCAAGGATAGCTTTTTTTTTTAGTACTGGCAGACTTTCTGCCAGTACTTAACATGGCGGGGACAATTGTGGGGTGGGGGAGGGAAGAGAGCTGTTTGGGAGGGATCAGGGGGTGTAATGTGTCAGGTGGGAGGCTGATCTCTACACTAAAGCTAAAATTAACCCTGCAAGCTCCCTACATGCTACCTAATTTACCCCTTCACTGCTAGCCATAATACACGTGTGATGCGCAGCGGCATTTAGCGGCCTTCTAATTACCAAAAAGCAACGCCAAAGCCATGTATGTCTGCTATTTCTCAACAAAGGGGATCCCAGAGAAGCATTTACAACCATTTGTGCCATAATTGCACAAGCTGTTTGTAAATGATTTCAGTGAGAAACCTAAAATTGTGAAAAATTTTACTTTTTTTTTTATTTAATCGCATTTGGCGTTGAAATGGTGGCATGAAATATACCAAAATGGGCCTAGATCAATACTTAGGGTTGTCTACTACACTACAATAAAGCTAAAATTAACCCTACAAGCTCCCTACATGCTCCCTAATTAACCCCTTCATTGCTGGGCATAATACACGTGTGGTGCGCAGTGGCATTTAGCGGCCTTCTAATTACCAAAAAGCAACACCAAATCCATATATGTCTGCTATTTATGAAAAAAGGGGATTCCAGAGAAGCATTTACAACCATTTGCGCCATAATTGCACGAGCTGTTTGTAAATAAATTCAGTGAGAAACCTAAAGTTTGTAACAAAATGTGTGAAAAAGTGAACAATTTTTTGTATTTAATCGCATTTGGCGGTGAAATGGTGGCATGAAATATACCAAAATGGGCCTAGATCAATACTTTGGGATGTCTTCTAAAAAAAAATATATACATGTCAAGGGATATTCAGGGATTCCTGGAAGATATCAGTGTTCCAATGTAACTAGCGCTAAGTTTGAAAAAAAGTGGTTTGGAAATAGCAAAGTGCTTTTTGTATTTATTGCCCTATAACTTGCAAAAAAAGCAAAGAACATGTAAACATTTTGTATTTCTAAACTCAGGACAAAATTTGGAAACTATTTAGCATGAGTGTTTTTTGGTGGTTGCAGATGTGTAACAGATTTTGGGGGTCAAAGTTAGAAAAAGTGTGTTTTTTTCCATTTTTCCTCATATTTTATATTTTTTTTATAGTAAATTATAAAATATGATGAAAATAATGGTATCTTTAGAAAGTCCATTTAATGGCGAGAAAAACGGTATATAATATGTGTGGGTACAGTAAATGAGTAAGAGTAAAATTACAGCTAAACACAAACACTGCAGAAATGCAAAAATAGCCTTGGTCCCAAACGGTCAGAAAATGGAAAAGTGCTGTGGTCATTAAGGGGTTAAAGGGACATTAAACCCAAAAAAATTCTTTCATGATTCAGATAGAAAATACAATTTTAAACAACATTCCAATTTACTTCTATTATCTAATTTGCTTCATTCTTTAGATATCTTTTGTTAAAGAAAAAACAGTGCGCAAGGGTAAACCAATCACATGAGGCATATATGTGCAGCCACCAATCAGAAGCTACTGAGCCTATCTAGATATGCTTTTCATTAAAGAATATCAAGATAATGGCCTCTAGTTATCAACGTGTCTACTTACCTGCCATCGCCGGCCCTAATATGCTCGCCTAAGCTCGCCTCACATCGCCGCCGCGGACCTGAATACGCTCGCCAAAGTTATCAAAAAAGCTGTCAAAAAGCCGCGCACCGGGCGATGAGCAGCGGACTGTGATAGTTATCACTCATCCGATCTCGCTGCTCTTCGGCTTTTTCCCAGCTTTATTGATAAGCTGTCACTAAGCACCCACACTAAACTGAACTGTTCTACCCCCTATACCGGCGCCCCCGGAGCCCCCCGCAACTAAATAAAGTTATTAACCCCTAAACCGCCACTCCTAGACCCCACCGCAACTATAATAAAGGTATTAACCCCTAAACCACTGCTCCCTGAGCCCACCGCCACTCTAATAAACTGATTAACCCCTAAACCGCCGCTCCTGGACCCCGCCGCCACCTACATAATACCTATTAACCCCTATCCTGCCCCCCCTCTACCGCCGCCACCTATAATAAATTTATTAACCCCTATCCTGCCGATCCTGTACCCCGCCGCAACTAAATAAATTGTTTAACCCCTAAACCGCCGCTCCCGGACCCCGCCGCAACCTATATTAAACTTATTAACCCCTATCCAGCCCCCCCTATACCGCCGCAACCTATAATAAAATTATTAACCCCTAAACCGCCGCTCCCGGACCCCGCCGCAACCTATATTAAACTTATTAACCCCTATCCTGCCCCCCCTATACCGCCGCAACCTATAATAAAATTATTAACCCCTAAACCTAAGTCTAACCCTAACACCCCCCTAACTTAAATATTAATTAAATAAATCTAAATAAATATTACTCTTATTAAATTACCGTAGTTATTCCTATTTAAAACTAAATACTTACCTATAAAATAAACCCTAATATAGCTACAATATTACTAGTAATTACATTGTAGCTATTTTAGGATTTATTTTTATTTTACAGGCAAATTTGAATTTATTTTAACTAGGTACAATAGCTATTAAATAGTTATTAACTATTTAATAGCTACCTAGTTAAAATAAAGACAAATTTACCTGTAAAATAAAAACTAACCTAAGTTACACCTAACACTACACTATCATTAACTAAATTATTCATATTTAAAAATAAATACTTACCTGTAAAATAAACCCTAAGATAGCTACAATGTAATTAATAATTACATTGTAGCTATTTTAGGATTTATATTTATTTTACAGGTAACTTTGTATTTATTTTAACTAGTTAGAATAGTTATTAAATAGTTATTAACTATTTAATAACTACCTAGCTAAAAGAAATACAAAATTACATGTAAAATAAATCCTAACCTAAGTTACAATTAAACCTAACACTACAGTATCATTAAATAAATTAAATTAATTATCTACAAATACCTACAATTAAATACAATTAAATAAACTAACTAAAGTACAAAAAATAAAAAAATATTACAAGATTTTACACCTAATCTAAGCCCCCTAATAAAATAACAAAGCCCCCCAAAATAAAAAAATGCCCTACCCTATTCTAAATTACGAAAGTTAACAGCTCTATTACCTTACCAGCCCTTAAAAGGGCCTTTTGCGGGGCATGCCCCAAAGTATTCAGCTCTTTTGCATGTTAAATAAAATACAACCCCCCCAACATTAAAACCCACCACCCACATACCCCTACTCTAACCCACCCAATCCCCCCTTAAAAAAACCTAACACTACCCCCCTGAAGATCATCCTACCTTTAGCCGTCTTCAGCCAGCCAACCACCGATGGAACAGAAGAGGACATCCGCAGCGGCCGAAGTCATCATCCAAGGGGCACTGAAAGGTCTTCCATCCGATATAAGTCTTCATCCAAGGGGCGCTGAAGAGGTCTTCCATCCGATAGAAGTCTTCATCCAGGCGGCGTCTTCAATCTTCATCCATCCGGAGCGGAGCCATCTTCAAAGCAGCCGACGCTGAGCCATCTTCTTCCACCGACGCCTACTCGCCAAATGAATATTCCTTTAAGTGACATCGTCCAAGATGGCGTCCCTCGAATTCTGATTGGCTGATAGGATTCTATCAGCCAATCGGAATTAAGGTAGGAAAAATCTGATTGGCTGATCCAATCAGCCAATCAGATTGAGCTCGCATTCTATTGGCTGATCGGAACAGGCAATAGAATGCAAGCTCAATCTGATTGGCTGATTGGATCAGCCAATCGGATTGAACTTGAATCTGATTGGCTGATTGGATCCTACCTTAATTCCGATTCCGATCTCTGATGAAGCGCATGTGCTCATGCGCGAAACGCGTAAGATAGGAGCTTACCCGAAGTCTAGTATGGAAGTCTGCTCCTCATAAAACCCTTTGCATATACTCAAAGACTCAGCGCTTCTTTTTCCTCATTCTCATTAATAAATGTATTATGGGTGGCGGCGGTGTAAGGGGGCAGGATAGGGGTTAATAAGTTTATTATAGGTGGCGGCGGTGTAGGGGGGACAGGATAGGGTTTAATAAATTTATTATAGGTGGCGGCGGTGTAGGGGGGGCAGGATAGGAGTTAATAAATTTATTATAGGTGGCGGCGGTGTATGGGGGCAGGATAGGGGTTAATTATTTTTTTTATAGGTGGCGGTTTTTTTTTTTTTTTTGTAATTTAGTTTAGTTGATTTAATTGTAGATAATTGTAGCTAGTTTATTTAATTAACTTATTGATAGTGTAGTGTTAGGTTTAATTGTAACTTAGGTTAGGATTTATTTTACAGGTAATTTTGTAATTATTTTAACTAGGTAGCTATTAAATAGTTATTAACTATTTAATAGCTATTGTACCTAGTTAAAATAAATACAAAGTTGCCTGTAAAATAAATATAAATCCTAAAATAGCTACAATATAATTATTAGTTATATTGTAGCTATTTTAGGGTTTATTTTACAGGTAAGTATTTAGCTTTAAATAGGATTAATGTATTTAATAATAGTTAATTTATTTCGTTAGATAAAAATTATATTTAACTTAGGGGGTGTTAGGGTTAGGGTTAGACTTAGCTTTAGGGGTTAATACATTTATTATAGTAGCGGTGAGGTCCGGTTGGCAGATTAGGGGTTAATACTTGAAGTTAGGTGTTGGCGATGTTAGGGAGGGCAGATTAGGGGTTAATACTATTTATTATAGAGTTTTTGAGGCGGGAGTGCGGCGGTTTAGGGGTTAATACATTTATTATAGTGGCGGCGAGGTCCGGTCGGCAGATTAGGGGTTAATAAGTGCAGGTAGGTAGCGGCGACGTTGGGGGCGGCAGATTAGGGGTTAATAAATATAATATAGGTGTTGGCGATGTTAGGGGCAGCAGATTAGGGGTACATAGGTATAATGTAGGTTGTGGCGGTGTACGGAGCGGCAGATTAGGGGTTAATAATAGCATGCAGGGGTCAGCGATAGCGGGGGTGGCAGATTAGGGGTTAATAAGTGTAAGGTTAGGGGTTTTTAGACTCGGGGTTCATGTTAGGGTGTTAGGTGCAGACTTAGGAACTGTTTCCCCATAGGAAACAATGGGGCTGCGTTAGGAGCTGAACGCTGCTTTTTTGCAGGTGTTAGGTTTTTTTTCAGCTCAAACTGCCCCATTGTTTCCTATGGGGGAATCGTGCACGAGCACGTTTTTGAAGCTGGCCGCGTCCGTAAGCAACGCTGGTATTGAGAGTTGAAGTGGAGGTAAATATGCCTGTACGCTCCCTTTTTGGAGCCTAACGCAGCCCTTCAGAGAACTCTCAATACCAGCGTTGTTTAAAAGGTGCGGGGGGAAAAAACCACGAGTAGCTAACGCACCCCTTCTAACGCAAAACTCTAAATCTAGGTGAATATATGATGCAGGTTGATGATAAAAATATCTGTAGATATTTGATAGATTATCTTCAAGCTGTTCCCAGCACTCCCCCTCTATGTTATTATTTAAACAAGAAAGAGGTTACTGACCAAAGATAATTATATTGTGATCCTGGCTATGGACAAGGCAAGTGTTATTTTTGGTAATTCATATCATCCCTCCAAGAGCCAAATTAATGATTTTATACAAAGGTATACAATGTGCTATTAATCACGCCAACTTTAACATAAGATAAGTAACATTGAAGAGTGCAAACCAGCAGTGTAGGATTGATACTGATTTGTTAGTACAGTGAGGCCTCGGTTTACGAATTTAATTCGTTCTCCGGGTCGTTTCGTATTGCGAAAAATTCGTAAACCGAAACACGGTTTCCCATAGGAATGCATTGAAAATCAATTAATGCGTTCCGGAGGTCCGAAAAAATTCAAGTAAAGTGTCCAAAAAAGGCTCCAAAAGGCTCCAAAAGGCTTAACAACTTGCTGCAAATGGCTCCAATGTCTCCAAAAGGCTCCACAACTTGCTGCAAATGGCTCCAAAAGGCTTAACAACTTGCTGCAAATGGCTCCAAAAGGCTCAACAACTTGCTGCAAAATGGCTCCAAAACCTCTCCAACACCTCTACACTGGTACCCAAACTTCATTAATTCAATCATACTTGAGTATGCAGGGGGCACAGGGGCCACTGGTTTCGTATTGCGAAAAATATTCGTAAACCGAGGGGGGCAAACCGGCATTTTGTTTCGTATTGCGAAAAAAATTCGTAAACCGAGTCAAATTTTCTTCAAATTTCGATTTCGTAAACCGAAATTTCGTATACCGAGTCGTGCGTAAACCGGGGCCTCACTGTACTTATCAACAACAGTTTCTGTGTGCCTGACTTTTGTACACTTTGCCAAAAATTCATAAATATTTTGAGGCCATACCAGATAGATCCATAATTACTCCTACAGCCCTTTGCAAGCTATAATGTTCACTGCTCCTAAAGGTTCATCATGAGACCACAACTCTCAGTAAGGAGATTAAACTGATTAAAATAATTTGTGTCTGACATTATTATTGTGAAAGTTAGGAGCAGCAGCCCAATCTGAGAATCCATGCATCGGGAAAGCCAGCTCCGCACCTCCGCTCCGTGCCGCCTTCGCTCTGGAAGAAGATAGAAGATGATGGAGCCACCTGGAAGAAGACCTTCTCCGCCAGACTTCAGGAACAGTGAGTACCTATCTGGGACTTAGTTTTAGGATTTTTTTTATTTTTGGGGGATTTTTATTTTTAAGATTAGGGATTTAATAGGCTGTAAAAGAGCTGATTGCCCTTTTAAGGGCAGTAAAAGAGCTGAATGCCCTTTTAAGGGCAATGCCCATACAAATGCCCCTTTAGGGGCAATGGGCAGTTTAGGTTATTTTTAGTGTTAGGTTTTTTTATTTTGGGGGGGTTGGTTGGGTGGGGGGTTTTAAAATTGGTAATTTTATAAAGTAAAAGAGCTGTATAACTTAAAGCAATGCCCTATAAAGGCCCTTTTAAGGGCTATTGGTAGTTTAGTATTAGATTAGGGGGTGTTTTTTTATTTTGGGGGGATTTTTAATTTTTATAGGGTATTAGTTTAGATTAAATTTTTTTATTTTGGATAGCTTTGTTTATTTTTTTATGTAATTTAATTTTTTTTAAGTTAATTCAGTTGCGATATTCTAACTTTATATTATATTCTAACTCTAGCTTTTTGCGCACATCGAGTTTGCGTGCGAGCAAAAACTTTTTACTTTTTAACTTGTAATACAAGCGCTACCAGACGCGCAAAAAGCTCACTTCTAGCTTTTTTTTTCTTTTTTTTAACACATGTGCTGTATCTGCTTTTTTAATACTGATTTGCTAGGGCAGCAAATTGGGAGGGGCAGCACTTTTTTTGTGGCTATACTTGTAAGAAGCTTACAGCTATTTTAGAAGTATTATACAGGTATATAAGGGAGATTTTGCCCAAAGAGCTTACAATCTAGGGGGTATAATAAGAGACTGCCCATGGAGCTTACAGTTTAGAGGTAGTTCTGAACCTTTCTTTTATTCAGATAGCTATTGCCCTTATTTCTGTTGGCTACCAGCACTTAGTATTGTGTTTGGGGAAGTATTGTTTCAAGAAATCTATGTTTGTTTGTTTTTTGTATATTGCAGAGATAGGTGTGTGTGTTTGTGTATATGTGTGCATGTGTGTATGTGCATAACTCTGTGTGTATCTGTGACTGTGTGTGTTTGTGTATATGTGTGCGTGTATGTGCATAACTCTGTGTGTATCTGTGACTGTGTGTGTTTGTGTATATGTGTGCGTGTGTGTATGTGCATAACTCTGTGTGTATCTGTGACTGTGTGTGTTTGTGTATATGTGTGCGTGTATGTGCATAACTCTGTGTGTATCTGTGACTGTGTGTGTGAACATTTATTTTGGAAATGCAATAAAAAATTCACTTTACTAGAGGCGAAGTGGGGCAGCAGAATTTTGAGTGCATAGGGCAGCACAAAACCTTAAAACGCCACTGCAGTAATGTGTTATTAACAAAATACATTCACATTCAAGTTAGGCTCTGCAATGCAGATAATCACTTTAACAGGCAACTACATTGGATTACACTAATTAAGGGGACAGTAAACACTGAGGGCAAGATTAAAAGTTGCGCGGCAAATCTATTTTTCGCATTTTCGAAAACACAGCGCGCATTAAGGTTTTTGCGTTTTTGGGGTTGCACAGGTATTACAAGTTGCAAAATAACTTGACTACCGTCTACCGCATTTGTTATAATGTCATCTTATTATCTGGATATCTTCTCTGTATTATGCGCAGAGCTGTGCTGCTCCATATGTTTTGCATTCTAATACAGTTTCCGCTTATAAATCAGTAAGTCACAGATCAACCAGACAGACAATACATGTTCCATAGACTATGTCCTGAAAGACAAAAAAGGAGGCACCCCATAGTGTAGTTTCGTAGGTCGTTAAAACATACAAGAAGATAGACAGTTGCTGCCGTATCATCGGATTTGTATCTATTTACCTAAGACTGTTGTCCTTATTATATAATTTGCTGTGGTTTTTATATAGCGCACCTTTAAAGGGTAGCCATTTCCTTTTTGTTCCATAGACAATACATGTTCATCTGAAATTGCATAAAGGCTGTACTAAAGGAACACTAGTCACTTCCTCTAACAAATTAAATTAGTTTTGGACTGAAATAGAAATTACTTTAATTTGGAGACAACTTCATGGGGCATATTTATCAAATTTCGTATGGAGCTTGATGCCCCATGTTTTTTTCCATATGGAGCTTGATACCCCGTCTTTTTTCTAAAGACCGCTACTCTATAACCTGTCAGCCTGCTCTGAGGCGGCGGACAGAAATCGAAAGAAATCCACCTGATCGAATACGATCGGGTTGATTGACACCCCCTGCTAGTGGCCGATTGGCCGCAAATCTGCAGGGGGTGGTATTACACCAGAACTGTTGGTGCAATGATAAATGCCGAGAGCATATGCTGTCGGCATTTATCGTTGTGCAGCGGACATGATGCGCTATATCGGATCATGTCTGTTCGCACCATCATAAATAGGCTCCCATGTATTAGAAGTGGTCATAATTTGAGAGAAACATTGTCACCCAGTTAAAGAGAAATGAAACGCAACATTTTTCTTTCGTGATTCAGGCAGAGCACACAAATTTAAACAACTTTCCAATTTACTTATTTTATCTAATTTGCTTAGTTTCTTTGGCGTCCTTTGTTGAAAAGCAGAACGGCTCAGAAGCTGGGAGCTAGCTGCTGATTGGTGGCTGCACATATATGCCTCTTGTTATTGGCTTATAAATGTGTTCAGCTAGTTCCCAGTAGTGCATTGCTGTTTTTTCAAGAAAGGATTCCAAGAGACTGAAGCTAAATTTATAATAGACATAAATTGGAAAGTTGTTTACATGTTATGCTCCATCTGAACCATAAAAGAAAATGCTTGGGTTTAATGTCCCTTTAACCTTATTACTGCTGCATCATTGTTGTTCAATGTAGGTCAATTTGTTCTATTTACTTCTGCTGGCTAATAAATCAAGTTGAATCCTTATACCTCTGAGTAATAGACTTTTTTTTTTTTTTTTTAAAGAACTAAAAGGAGATATAAAATGCTACTAGCCTGGGAGTAAAACAGCAGTGCTGGGGAAGCAGTAGAAGTAGGCAGGACCACTCAGCGCTCACCAGAGGAAAATGTCATAAATCTCATAATGTGTGTGTGTATTGGGTGCATGTAAGTGTGTATATAAATATATGCACCAACTGTTGTCACTTTCTCACCAAGCTGCTTGGCGATGGTCTTGTAGCCCATTCCAGCCTTGTGTAGGTCCACAATCTTGTCCCTGACATCCTTGGACAGCTCTTTGATCTTGGCCATGGTGGAGAGTTTGGAATCTGATTGATTGATTGCTTCTGTGGACAGGTGTCTTTTATACAGGTAACAAGCTGAGATTAGGAGCACTCCCTTTAAGAGAGTGCTCCTAATCTCAGCTCGTTACCTGTATAAAAGACACCTGGGAGCCAGAAATCTTGCTGATTGATAGGGGATCAAATACTTATTTCACTCATTAAAATGCAAATCAATTTATAACTTTTTTGAAATGCGTTTTTCTGGATTGTTTTGTTGTTATTCTGTCTCTCACTGTTCAACTAAACCTACTATTAAAATTATAGACTGATCATTTCTTTGTCAGTGGGCAAATGTACAAAATCAACAGGGGATCAAATATTTTTTCCCCTCATTGTATGTATACGTATGTCTGTAAATACATAAATACATCCGTACACACATATAAACATATGCATACATGCACATCTTTAGATATTTATATGTATGTATCTCTTTGTTAAAACCATTTGCCTGCTTTTTTTCCCCCTTACACATGAGACCTCATTTCTTTGAGCCCATACAGTATAATCCCTATTTTAAAAAATTCTAACCTAAAAAAACCCTCATCCTAACAAAAATGAATTGTCTTGTGTTAAAAAAAACTATATATATAAATTATATTGTGATAATATTAGTGAAAGAAAAAATGAAAAATAAAAGGTAAATAAATTCATTATCACGTGTTTAAAAAAACCCAGTAAATCATCTCATCATCTTCTTGTGTTAATAGTGGTAAAATAGAAAAAAAATTAAAAATACTCTACATCATCTTCCTCATTGATTATCCATATTACTCTTAATGTTGCTTCAAGTACATATACAGAATTAAGCAATATTTGTTTCTGTATAGCTCTTGACATTTAAATAATAAAAATGTCCCACTTTTCCAGAAAATTTTAACCCTTGTTTTCACTTCTTTAACATCAAACTGTTCTATAATAGTTGTTAAAATTATTATTTTTAGTTCTCTAAATTTTGGAGCTTTATTATGGATCTAATTCCTTCATATTAGCCTCCAGGTAAAAAAAAAGACCTTACAAAACAACTCATGGTTCTAAAAACCTTTGGGACTTAAACAGCCTTGAAATTTCATATCTAATTTTATCCTCCTTTTACATAGTTTCCAAGTCAATACTCAAACTCTATTCTAGAACTTTTTGATCATAGGACAGAACCATATAAAATGGCTAATATTAGTTCATCAAATTTACATTTCCAAACATATATTAGGCATGCCAAATGCAACAATGTATTAGGTGCTTCTAAATTTGTAATTTAATGGATTTATGCATTATTATTATTTATATCATAACATTCAGTTATTACATTCTAAACTTATCCATTTATGTCTGATTAATAAATAGATCTATCACCATTAATTTGATTAAGCAAAATTGCAAGAGAATTTATTTTTATTAAAAGCTCCAATAAGAAGATCATTTGAGTTTTTTCATCTTCCAGGCATTCTTCTTTTTTGTAAATTGTATTTTGTACATAAAGTTTGATCTAAATAAAATCATATCTGTGCTTATCCGCAATAGGATTCTTTTCTTGTAATTGTTGCAATCTAAATACAGGTGGCCCTCGGTTTACAACGGTTTAATTTGCACCGTTTCAGAATAACAACCTTTTTTTCAGTCATGTGACTGCTATTGAAAAGCATTGAGAAGCAGTGAATTGATTACAATAGCCAGTAGGTGGAGCTGTCCGCTTGTGTTGCAGCAAAGATATGCAAGCCAAGCAAGCTTAAATTAATCAGTTTAACCAGACCTGAGCTATCGAGCAGATTGCAAAGGAACAAGATCTTCCTGTCTATAAACCAGTCCAGATTGGAATGCATAGAAAGAACTGTTTGCAGAAAAATGCAAGTAAAGTCTGTGTTGTGTGATTATTTTATTAGGTTTATAATGCTGTTTAGCAAATGTTTTTGTTCATTTAACTTAGTTTAATTATATATACTGTGTTGTGTGATTATTTTATTAGGTTTATAATGCTGTTTAGCATTTAAAGTCTTCACTTCAAAGCTTTAAAAATAATGTATTAGGTGTTTATTATGACAATTTTGAGAGGAGCCTGGAACCTAATTCCCTCACTTCCCATTGACTTACATTATAAACTGGGTTTCAATTTACAACGGTTTTGATTTACAACCATTCCTTCTGGAACCTAACCTCGGCGTAAACTGAGGGTTACCTGTATATTTTTTTTAATTCTTGTCCTAGGTTTGTCAAACCCCATTCTTGCCAATTTTTAAATGATTTTGACATAATTTATTGGGGAATAGGGGGATTACCCTGTAAATGTATTTAGTTACCCAATTACCTATTATTACTATTTGCAAACTTTCTGCCGTTGAAGATTCTTTCTAACTGAAATTCTCTAAAGCTATTTGAGGTAAATATTTAATTTTCCTATGTAATAGGAAATTCAAATCAATTTTCCTGCAACCCTTCCATATAAACTTTTGAAATATTTTATTAAGTAAAATTATATGTTTTAAACTTAGAAGAAAGGGTAACACTTGAAAAAATATAATAATTTTGGAAAGAAAATAATTTAAAAAAAAGTTCCCTTTCAGGGGGGATATTTATCAAAGCCTCAACTATGCTGCATTCGCCGGCACCAATACGCTCGCCTAACATAGCGGCCGCAGACCTGAATACGATCTCCATATTTATAAAAAAAAGCCGGCAAAAAGCCGCGCACCAAGTACGGGGCAATGAGCATCAGACTGTTGTTAACTAACAATCATCGATCTCACGTCTATTTGGCTTTTTCCCAACTTTATTTATACCCTTTCACTAAACGCCGCCACTATACTAAAATGTTTAACCCCTATCCCGCCACTCCCGGACCCCACCGCAACTTTAATAAAGTTATTAACCCCTATCCCGCCGCTCCCCAACACCACCGCAATCTAATTAAAATTTATTAACTCCTATCCCGCCGCTCCCGGACCCCGCCGCCACTAAAAAAACGTATTAACCCCTAAACCTCTGGCCACCCACATCACTACTATTAACTAAACCTATTAACCCCTAAACCGTTAGCCCCCCACATCGCCATAAACTAAATTAAGCTATTAACCCCTTAACCTAACAACCTGCTAACTTTACATTAAAATTACAACATCCCTATCTTAAAATAAATTTAAACTTACCTGTAGAATTACAATAAACTAATTCTAAACTATTAATTAACCTACCCTAACTATTATACTAAAATTACATTAAACTACCAATTAAATTAACTATAATACATATTAAAAAAACCCTAACCCTACTCAAATTATTTAAATATACTATTAAACATTACTAAATTACAAAAAAAACATAAACACTAAGTTACAAAAAATAAAAAACACTAAATTACGAAAAAAAGCAAACCACACCTAATCTAATAGCCCTATAAAAATAAAAAAGCCCCCCAAAATACCCCCCCAGGCTACAATAAACTACCATTGGCCCTTAAAAGGGCCTTTTGCGGGGCATTGCCCCAAATAAATCAGCTCTTTTACCTATAAAAAAAAATACAAACAGCCTCCAACAGTAAAACCCACCCAACCAAACCCCCAAAATAAAAACCCTATCTAAAAAACCTAAGCTCCCCATTGCCCTGAAAAGGGCATTTAGCTCTTTTACCTGCCCAAGCCCTACTCTAAAAATAAAACCCACCCAAAAAATGCTTAAATAAACCTAAAACTTACCCCCAACGATCCACTTACAGTTTTTGACGTTCCGCTTGAAGGATCCATCCAGCTGGCAAGAAGTCTTCATCCGGGCGGCAAGAAGCCTTCATCCGGGCGGCCTCTTCCATCTTCATCCATCCGACAAAGTCTTCATCCATGCGGCCTCTTCTATCTTCATCCATCCCGCGCGGAGCGGGTCCATACTGAAGACAACCGACGCAGAGCTCCTCTTCAAAATGGTCGCCGCCATAAACTGGAACTTGAATGCAAGTGACGTCATCCAAGATGGTATCCCTTGCATTCCTATTGGCTGAAAGGTTCCAATCAGCCAATAGGATTAGAGCTGCAAAAATCCTATTGGCTGGTTCAATCAGCCAATAGGATTGAGCTCAATCCTATTGGCTGTTTCAATCAGCCAATAGGATTGAGCTCTCATCCTATTGGCTGATTGGAACAGCCAATAGGATGAGAGCTGCTCAAGTCCTATTGACTGATTGGAACAGAAATATGGTTAAGTCAAAAGAATGGTCCAAAAAGTTAAGAGAAGAGATCATCACCCTTCATAAACAGGATACAAAAAAATAGTGCAGGCACTGAATGTTCCTAGAGACACAAATGGAAGCATAGTTCGCAAGTTCAAAGTTAAAGGAACAGTGGTTACACTACCTGAATGGGTAGAAAAAGGAAGCTATCAATGGCTGCAACCAGATTTCTGAGAAAGCATGTTGAGAAAAACCCTTGAGTGACTGCAAAAGACCTTCAGCAAGACTTGGTGGCAACAGGCACTGAGGTTTCCATTTGCACAGTAAGGCGCATACTAAACGCAGAAGGTTTCCATGCCAGAACTCCAAGACGTACACCACTACTGACCCAAAAGCACAAGAAAAGTCGGCTCCAATATGCTCAAAATCATATAAATAAGCCACAGAAGTTTTGGGATTCTTTTCTTTGGAGCAATGAAGCAAAACGTGAACTTTTAGGCCCGATGGATCAGCGGTATGTCTGAAGGAAGAAGAATGAAGCATATGCTGAAAAGAACACTCTGCCTACAGCTAAGCATGGGGGGTGGCTCAGTGATCCTCTGGGGCTGCTTTGCATCAGCTGGAAATCTGCAGTGTGTGTAATGCAAGATAGATTCACTGAGGTATCAGGAAATCCTAGGAGAAAACGTCATGCTGTCTGTAAGGAAGCCTAAGCTTGGGCATCATTGGACCTTCCAACAGGACAATGATCCCAAGCATACCTCAAATTCCACCAAGGCTTGGTTGCAGAAGAAGTCCTGGAAGATTCTATAGTGGCCATCACAGTCACCTGACTTTAACCACATAGAAAATCTCTGGTGGGATTTTTAGAAGGCGGTTGCACCACGCAAACCCAAGAATATTTCTGAACTGGAGGCCATTGCTCATGAGAAATGGGCTAAGATTCCTCATAAACGCTGCCAGAAGCTGGTGTCTGGCTATGCATCTCGTTTATTGCAATCCCCCAGTTAAACTGGAGACAAAACTCACCCCTAGTTCTCTGACAAATTACAACACTCATAGGGAAAAATTTTACTTCTGTGGTCTCCCTGTGTGCGCCCAAACCTTCTAGCGATGTTAGTTCAGTGCTCAACTCACGGCTCAGGTACAATCAAACATAAAAGAAAGGGTCAAGGAGCACTATGAAATTAAACCCAGCTGATGCGTTTCGGCTTTTACGCCGTAATCATAGCTGTATGTTACCATATGCACCTTGCTTTAATAAAAAGGACATGCTTCGTTCTTATAGGTTAAAAACACTCTGACATCATGCACCATTCACCTGTACACTAATAGTTGCTGATTAAGCAACAGTATAGATATACTTATATAGATACCTTCCCCTGTTCCTGTGCCACGTTCAGCACATTGAGGCAAATTATCTACATATGTGGTTTGATACCGGGTTTATTATTAAAATGTTTTAAATATTTAAAAATTCTTAATATGTGTAAAAGTTTAAGATGTTTCGTACAAGTTGAAAATGTTAAACTTTGTATATCTATACTGTTGCTTAATCAGCAACTATTAGTGTACAGGTGAATGGTGCATGATGTCAGAGTGTTTTTAACCTATCAGAGCGAAGCATGTCCTTTTTTTATTAAAGCAAGGTGCATATGGTAACATACAGCTCTGATTACAGCGTAAAATCCGAAACACGTCAGCTGGGTAGCTGTGATATCCCTTTAAGGGTTATCCCCTCCCATCTCATCATCCTCCCTTTATTAAGCAGCTTTATCAAACAGACCTTGCCTGAAGATTGAAGCTTTACAGTTACTACCACTTGCTAGCATTTCTTTCTCCCTCTCAGGTCATTCTACAGCAAACCTCCGTACTACCTTACTACAGAATTCTTTGGATTATTTCTCCCAGCGATTTCAGTTCTCTGACCGGCCTAAGATTCCTACGCAACCGGATCTACTTGCCTCCGCGTCCTGGGAACTAAGTCGCACACACACTGCTTGCCGATCGCTAACGGCGGTCTCTGCTCAGGACTCCTCTCTCAGAAATGGTTACCGGGTATCGTATGCTTATCTAAATCACTGTGCTTGTATCTGTATATGTTACTCTTGTTGCAAGAATCCTTATTCAAGTACAAATAACGATTGTTTCCACCGGAACTGCCTGTTTCGCTGCTTACTCTAAGACACTGATTTTGTTCTTACACTCTGAGTGGAATAACATCCCTGCCTACAGGAAGCCTCTATTATAAGGTTAACTCTGCATATTCTGCAAAAATTTGAGAGATTGTTTGCTTGGGATCTGTACATATTTTAGAGTGAATGTGTGTGTGCGTGAAGACTGGAAGTGGTTTACATTGAACTCAGACTTGGTTATTCATTTGCTACTGAGAGTTTGAACTGCAATCTATCTGAATAAGTCTACAGACTCCATTCTGAACAATATTTCATTGCTCTATATTAAGATTTCACATTAATAGTCTCTCCTTGTCTATTCAGGTAATTTAAACCTTGATTATCTGCTTAGAACATAAAAGAGCAACACACCTTTTATTCAAAGTAAAGGAATACTCTTTAATACAAGACCTTCCAAATTAAGACATAGCAGACTTCACCTGAACCTCAAACATCAGTTTTTAAACGGATCAAATAAAAGCAAAGTTTTATTTCAGAGTGGTCCATGACCCTTTCTTTATGTTTGATTATGCATCTCGTCTGCAGCAGGTCATAACAGTAAAAGGGTACTCTACTAAGTACTAAAGATGCTTGCCATGAAAGGGTTGAAAAATTTTGAGCCTGCAGAATTCATTAAAAGTTGCATTTTCAGTTGAATTTGGGGAAAACACCTGAAGTATTCGTTGTGTTGAGCTATTTCAATTGCTTTTGTTTGATTTGTTAATTTCAAACAGCTGAAAATCTGTATATTTTGACAATTAACCTGATTTGCAATGGGGGTTGAGTAATTTTGATTACAACTGTAGTCCCAGATTTTCAGCACACTTTCAATTTAGCTGGGCATAGTAATGAGAATCGTTTGCTTTCTTTAAAGAGTTTTTCACAAATTGGGGTAAACTCCATCATTTTCTTAAAAGTACCTCCACAGACTAATCCTGAAATAAAAAAATAAAAAATCCCCATTGCAAAATAATTCTGGTATCTTTTTAAATGCTCTTGTAACCAAAATCTTAAACTGAAGGTTGAGAAATGTAATCACAATCTGTCTTGTAAACCTTAAATTGTCAACTGTGACTTGGTTCATTTTCCACTCTGTGTACTTTTGCCACTGCTAATAGGATTTTTTCTTCTTGAATTTTAAGTAACTTATTCAAGTCTGAAGTAAGTCCTGATTTGTTATTTTCTCAGCTAAACCAACTCCTCCTGGATCTATTTTCTAGATTATGCATATTATTCTTTAATGATCTAACTTGTTTTTGTAAATTCTCAATCTCTTTCTGATTTATATTTTATTGGAATTTATCAGCTGTGAGTTTCATTGTAAATTGTTTGATCTCTAAGGATATTTCTTCTATTGCCTTTTGTGAAGACTCAGTTTTAGGGATAAATAAGATACGGCTAGATTACGAATTTTGCGTTATGAGCGGCTCGGTGCTAACTTGCAAGTTATTGTCACCGCTCACCTCCCTATAGCGCTGCTATTACAGGTTTTCATAAACCCGGCGTTAGCAGGCAATATGTCAGCGTAAAGCTCCATTGAGCTCCATACCGCACCCAAATACCAGCACTGCTGTGAGCTGCTTTTACGTGCTCGTGCACGATTTCCCCATAGACATCAATGGGGAGAGCCGTCTAAAAAAAAGCCTAACACCTGCAATAAAGGAGCGTAAAGCTCCGTAACGCAGCCCCATTGATTCCTATGGGGAAAGAAAAGCTATGTTTACGCCTAACACCCTAACATAAACCCCGATCTTAAACACCCCTAATCTGCCGCCCCCGACATCGCCGGCACCTACATTACACTTATTAACCCCTAATCTGCTGTCCCGACACCGCCGACACCTACATTACAGTTATTAACCCCTAATCTGCTGCCCCAATGTCGCCGTCACCTACCTACACTTATTAACCCCTAATCTGCCACCCCTAACATCGCCGCCACCTACCTACACTTATTAACCCCTAATCTGCCGCCCCTAACATCGCCGACACCTACCTACACTTATTAACCCCTAATCTGCTGCCCCAATGTCGTCGCTACCTACCTACACTTATTAACCCCTAATCTGCTGCCCCCAATGTCGTCGCTACCTACCTACACTTATTAACCTCTAATCTGCCGCCCCCAACGTCGCTGCCACTATACTAAAGCCCCAAAACCTATAAACCCCTAAACCTAACCCTAAGTCTAAGCCTAACACCCACTAACTTGAACATAATTAAAATAAATCTAAATAAAAATTACAATTAATACCTTAATAATTCCAATTTAAAACTAAATACTTACCTGTAAAATAAACCCTAAGCTAACTACAATATAACTAATAGTTACATTGTAGCTAGCTTAGGTTTTATTTTTATTTCACAGCTAAGTTTGTATTTATTTTAACTAGGTAGACTAGTTAGTAAATAGTTATTAACTATTTACTAGCTACCTAGTTAAAATAAATTCAAACTTACCTGTAATATAAAACCTAACCTGAGTTACACTAACACCTAACCTTACACTACAATTAAATAAATTACATTAATTTTAATACAATTAACTAAATTAAAAAAACAAACAAACACTAAATTACACAAAATAAAAAAGAAATTATCAAATATTTAGTAGTTTAGTTTAGGCTAGGGTTTTTTTTTATTTTGGGGGGGCTTTTTTATTTTGATAGGGCTATTAGATTAGGTGTAATTAGTTTATATATTTGATAATTTCTTTTTTATTTTGTGTAATTTAGTGTTTGCTTTTTTTGTAATTTAGTTAATTGTATCTAATTAATGTAATTTATTTAATTGTAGTGTAAGGTTAGGTGTTAGTGTAACTCAGGTTAGGTTTTATTTTACAGATAAATTTGTATTTATTTTAGCTAGGTTACTAACTAGTCTACCTAGTTAAAATAAATACAAACCTAGCTGTGAAATAAAAATAAAACCTAAGATAGCTACAATGTAACTATTAGTATATTGTAGCTATCTTAAGGTTTATTTTACAGGTATTTAGTTTTAAATAGGAATTATTTAGGTATTAATTGTAATTTTTATTTAGATTTATTTTAATTATTTTCAAGTTAGTGGGTGTTAGGGTTAGACTTAGGGTTAGGTTTAGGGGTTTATAACTTATATATAGTATAGTGGCGGCGACGTTGGGGGCGGCAGATTAGGGGTTAATAAGTGTAGGTAGGTAGCGACGACATTGGGGGCAGCAGATTAGGGGTTAATAAGCGGGAGTACGGCGGAATTAGAGGTTAATATTTTTTTCTAGTGGCGGCGATGTCTAGAGCGGCAGATTAGGGGTTAATACATTTATTTTAGTGTTTGTGATGCGGGAGGGCCTCGGTTAAGGGGTTAATAGGTAGTTTATGGGTGTTAGTGTACTTTTTAACACTTTAGTTATGAGTTTTATGCTACAGCTTTGTAGCGTAAAACTCATAACTACTGACTTTCAGTTTACGGTATGGATCTTGACGGTATAGGCTGTACCGCTCACTTTTTGGCCGGACAGGCAAACTTGTAATAACGGCGCTATGGAAGTCCCATTGAAAAAGGACTTTTAGAAAGCTGCGGTAGTTACGTTGCGTTACGGCCAAAAAAGTGTGCGGTACAGCTTTACCTGCAAAACTCGTACTACCAGCGGTAGTGACAAAGAACCATAACGCTGCTTTTTCACCCATAACGCAAAACTCGTAATCTAGCCGATAGGTATTTGTTTAATAATTATTTATGTCTCTATTATATTTTCTGTCTAGAAAGTTGTAGTCTTACTACACCTTTATATTTTATTTTATTGTACATATACTTTGATATATTCCATATACTTTTCATAAAACTTCTTTTAATGGGTCCCTCTAGATATTAATCCACTTTATCAATAGAACCAATACAATGAAACTTTTCTACTCTAACAGGTCTTCATAACTTCATTCTTAGTTCTGGATACATTTATGCTAGTGACTTAGTTACTACTTATTTCAGAAGACAAATCATACATGGTTACATCAAACCAGACATATTTTTCTTTCATCACCGTTATTACACTCCGTTTTTCATCCCACTCACAGAGTCTCCAGCTATATGCGATTGCAATATTTGCACATCACATTAATAATTTATTTCAGTTAAACAGATTATATATCTGTTATTTCAGTTAGCTCCATCCGTATGACGACCATCCTGCATACACAAGGTCCCGAGTTCGAGTCAAATTAGTTATTGACGATGTTTAGAGATAGGGTTTATTTATCAACATATTACAGTTTTTTACACAATGGCAGAGATTTACCTTATGTCTCCCTTAGTCAC
Organism: Bombina bombina; assembly: GCF_027579735.1. Taxonomy (NCBI): domain Eukaryota; kingdom Metazoa; phylum Chordata; class Amphibia; order Anura; family Bombinatoridae; genus Bombina; species Bombina bombina. Next base: position 885,383,184 of record NC_069502.1, read on the forward strand.
TATTATACGTCACTATTATACATCATATATCACACATTCAGTCTTTTATGAATCACATGCTCTTTAGATTCACTATACGAGTATCCCGACACACTTCTATTGTTCCATCTCTTGATGGGTGTCGATTCTAATTAGCCCTCCACAACATCATTCTTATTTTAGGTTACAATATTGCTAGTTACCTTTTTGTCACATTTTTAGAAGATCAATCATATATGGTTACATTACACTAAACACACCATTCTTTTTATAGGTATCATAGATATAACACGCCAGCTCTACACCTAACACACTGAGTTTCGCCATTGGCGACCGCACCTAGTGCACATCACATCTTCCATTTATTTTAGTTATACAGATCATATATCTGTCATCTTAGATAGATCCCTCTATCTTACGATTGCCCTGTACACACAAGGTCCCTAGTTCGAGTCCAGTCAGGTCTAACAGGGATTAGAGATAGGGTCATAATATATATTTTAGTTATGTTATTACATATGACTGAGGTTACATTTATTTTATGCCTCTTTAGCGTATCTCGCTTTAATACATTGTCCTTTCAAATAATCACAAATTGATATCTCTGATGGATACTATATATTTTTTTTTTATTTTGTTTTGGCCAATAATTCTTTTTCAATGGGCTTCAAAGCAGCTAACAAAACTTAGATATTTTTGATGTCTTTTGTAGCCGTCTTGTCGTATACATTTTTCTATTACATATCATGTTTTACATATATTTTTATATACACTTACTTACCCTGATTATTGTGATTTTCGTAAATGGATTTTTAATTATGTATAAATGTTAAATGCATTTTATTGAATCAGATATTAGATTTTAATATGTTATATAAAGATGACCTCTATCATTATATCCAGGTCATGTTTGGGTTTAAATAGGATGCATTATCATACCTTATTATGCCTGATAAAACGGTCCTGTGCTGACCGAGAAACGCGTTGCAAAAAAGAAATAAAGATAACCTGCCTTTTAAACCACGACCCGGTTTTCTGTGGTACCTGCATATTTTTTTCCGTTTGGGATACTTATCAAGAATCTGTGCGTTGACACAGCAAGCTGTCTGATACGGACTTTTAGCCTATGAGCAGCCTTGGGGAGAACACTCCTGCCTCCTGAGCACACACCTGGTTGTCGGTTTGGAAGGATTATCACTGCTACCTCTTACGCTATCATCCAGAATCCATGGGTCTCACGTTTGAGACCCCCAGCGTACTGACTGCTGGTTTTGAATGTCAACCTGCCTGTTAGCACCTTATTGGCTTAAGGTGCCACTTCTCTTGTGAGTAGCATATTGCACACAGTCACATCTCACTTGGTTTTGTACGAATTACACTATGTTGGCGCCCCTTGTTTATGTTTTATCATAGACACCTGACCCATCACACCGTGGATACAAGTGGAGCTTGCCGAGCAATCAAATTTTATCAACACACTTTTGTTTTAATATTTTTGGACATTTTTGTTTGGACACTTTAACGGACTCTTCATTACTTATAGATGTCATTATTATTCTATATTAATTGTTAAAACAACTTTTGTATTTTCTTATTTCACAAACCGTGCACTTTCAGCATAAGTATTTGACACACATTACCATTTTATTTTTTGGATTTTCACAATATTTTGCATTTCACACAAATTCTTTTTACACTTTTTTCACTATTTATGTACTCTCAAACAATAGTTTTTTAGACACCTCAGGTTTTATTACCTACTAGGGCCATTTTAATCCTAGGAATTCACATTTATATTACTATTTTTTTATATATATTTTTTATTAACACTATTTTTTAATTTTTATTTTTTATATATATTTTTTTATATATTTTCTTGGTCTAATAGCGCATCCTCATAGTTTTTCCTTTGGGAATTACATTTTATTCATTCAAGCTGAATGTATACTGGGAACAACAGATAAAAAGAAGACAAAAAACACAACAGAGATTTTCTCACCCATCTAAGGGCCACATTGCAAGTGGAGCGATCATTTTTTTCCGCTTGTGCGCAAACACTGCTCATAACAAACTTTTAACGCGAGCAGTTAGCATGCGTATTACAATTTTAAAGTAAATTATTTGTGCGCAAGCAAAACACAATGCTCGCTAAGATTGTGACCTCATTAACTTCTCTCCATAGACTTCCATGGAGTGCATTTGCACGCTAACCTGTTACTGTGCTAGATCTACAGCTCTAAATCTGAAGGTAGTTATGAATATTTTACATTCCAGTGTTCTTCACATAGAAGATAATGTTATTTTTATTTTCAAATATATATTTCTATGTATATTTATGATTATTTTTGAAAAATTTATATCTATACCTATATATCTATATGGATAGATAGGTATAGATTTATATATATATATATATATATATATACTGTATATATATATATATATATATATATATATATATATATATATACTGTATATATATATATATATATATATATATATATATATATATAACGATATATTAAAAAATACAAAAAACTATTTCTTCTAATTGAAGAAGATTGGAATGTTAAATATTTACAGTAAAAACACATTAAACGACTTTATTAAATATTAAAATTGAATAAAAAGGATTTTTAAACTTTTAAGGTATTTGAATGAAAAGGGCTCCAGAGTGTATATATATATATATATATATATATATATATATATATATATATATATATATGTATATATATATACTGTATATATATATATATATTTATGTGTGTGTATAGATGTGTTTATATGTGTATATGTATGTATATACATATATAAACACATAAATATAATAATATAGAATAAAAAACGTTATTTTAAATATTTATATGAATAATATTTTATATACTTTGTTTTAATGTACTTATGTTGTGCTTGGTGCAAAAAAAAAATGTTCTTACACTTTAAGTGAGGTCTTCATTCGCACTGACCCACCAAGCTCAAATTTTGCACACCTGTTTACCTTCAATTTGTAATAAGTGGACAAATTACCGCAGTTGCGATATTGCTTATCATGCACCACTTGTAATCTATCCCTAATTGTTCTCATTACTCTTTACTTGCTTGTTCCTCTGGTCTCTCCATACATTACTTGATGTTTATTCTTGATTAAAAAGGACAGGTACCTTTATCTTCAAATAGCCAGCTTGACTCTAGTTTGCTGGTATCCCCTTTCACACTCCTTTAAGTGCTAAACTCACAGCACCTCAGTTTCTCCTTGGGAGTGTATCTTTCTTTCCCCCATGTGTCACAGGACTCCAGCCCTGGGTAATAAAAGCAGGTGCCTACACTTACGCAGGTTTGTGGTGGAAAAGGCTCCCTTATTTCTACAAGGGAGCCTTTTGAGGAACCAGCAAATTCTTCTTTTTGAGAGGGCTGAATCAACTTCTTGGCTGCCTAATCTTCTGCCCCAATCACTCAGGCCAACTCGATGCTGTTTGTGTGGTCTGTCAGGGGCTCTCCCACCTGACACATAAAGACACATAAAGAGTGAGGGATGCCGAGTGCTACATGCACTCGGCATCCCTCACCGGGTCTCAGTCACCCGGGACATGTAGTGCGTCTCTGTTAACATATCATGTACACCCTTCACCGAAAAAAACTACTTTCTTTCATGTAATTGGCAAGAGTCCATGAGCTAGTGACGTATGGGATATACAATCCTACCAGGAGGGGCAAAGTTTCCCAAACCTCAACTCAGTTTGTGCTTGATTTCTATGTTGATTTCTATGTTGATATGCGCTTCTCAACATTTTGAAGCCTGATTCCTCTCAGAGTACAGTGAATGTCAGAGGGATGTGAAGGGAGTATCACCTATTGAATGCAATGGTTTTCCTCACGGGGATCTATTTCATAGCTTCTCAGTTATCGGTCATAGAGATTCATCTCCTACCTCCCTTTTCAGATCGACAATATACTCTCATATTCCATTACCTCTACTGATAACCGTTTCAGTACTGGTTTGGCTATATGTGGATGGGTGTCTTTAGGTAAGTATGTTTTCATTACTTAAGACACTCTCAGCTATGGTTTGGCACTTTATGTATTAATTGAAAGTTCTAAATATATTCATTGTACTTATATTTGCCATGAGTCAGGTTTATGTATATTTCCTTTTGCAGACTTTCAGTTTCATATTTGGGAAAAAACATATTTAGGAAAATATTTTTCTTACCTGGGGTATAGTCCTTTTTCAAATTTTTTGGTGCGAAGGTACGTTCGGTGACGCAAATTCATCATTTCCGGCGTCTTAGTTGACACAGAGTTTCCTTGCACAAGGTTGCGTCTGCAATGACGCAAGTGTGTCATTTCCGGATTTCATTTTGCGTTGTGCGTCATACTTGGCGCCAAATAATTTCATTATTTAAACCCCATTCCTATATGCCTCTTTTCTTTTTTTCTATGTCAGAAGGCTATGCTGTTTGCATTTTTTCCCATTCCTGAAACTGCCATATAAGGAAATTGATAATTTTGCTTTATATATTGTTTTTTTCTCTTACATTTGCAAGATGTCTCAATCTGATCCTGTCTCAGAAACCACTGTTGGAACCCTGCTGCCATATAACAGCTCTACCAAAGCTAAGTGTATCTGTTGTAAATCTGTGGAGATTATTGTAGGGTCACTTCTTTTGTTCCTTAGCTCTGCTCTGGCTGATAAGGGTGCGGCACACGTTTTCTTCAGGGCCCTGGGGTGACCACTGAAATCACACACACATGCAACTGAGTGTTTTCACAAAAGTCCCGTTTATTTGAAGAACACACAAAGAATTTATAGGAATGTATACATCATACATGAGGTCACAGGAAATATATAAAAAACGTAGTTAACTTCACATCTGCATAAGGGGCCCACAGGAAATAAGAATGTTGTTATAGCACATAACAGAATATGCCCATATCCATTTGTAGAGAGGAACTTATATTAGAAACATATGTTACAACTTATACAAAAAGAAACTTGTGGAATGCTGCTTTATAAACATTTGATACTAGATTTAAAGTTACCCTCAATATGCTTAATATGTGAGATTAGAATTACCCATATAACATATATATATAATATATATATATATACACACATATACACATATATATATATATATATATACACATACATATACATACATACACATACATACATACCCATCATTCCCCTCTTTGATCACATCGTGATCACATAATCTGTAATGTTCCTACAATATAAACTATCTGGGTCTACCTCTAATTAAATTTTGCAGTTGAACTTTTTCTGCATCTTGTATCATACCTGATATTTTCTTTCGTAAAGTACAAGACATGTAACAGTTAAACAATGTTAATAATAGTAAACAAATAGGTGTAAAGTGTCCAGCATCTTCAGGTGTGTAATAACATGCCGTTATTAATACTATTGGGATATACACAAATATCAATATCCCCATTAGGAAAAGGAAGATCTTGCAGAAATGTCTTGGATCCATGATTGAGATCGTCATCCTGGTCTTTGTGAGGAGTGATCAATACCTTATCACCCACTTCTCCTTTGTGAGGGGTGACCGATAGCTTGTCACCCGCTTCTCCTCTCTTTGGACAGAGTTTCACTCGTGAAGCGTGTATCCAGATGTCCTTGTCATCAGTCAGTACGGCAGTCCTGGTTACAGCGATCACAGTGACTGGCTTGCTGAACGGGAAACCTCCTTTCTTTGCTTTATTCAGCTGGCAAATGCAGACCAGATCTCCAGGCTTGAAAGGATGGGTTGGTTCCTGTGAGGGAAGAGGTAAACGGGAAGACACATCACCATAGATGCCATTCAATTTATCAATCAATTGTTTTACATATTGTTCCTTAATACAATCTAAATCACCATTTTTAATGATAAGTGGGCCTTTTACCCATGGAGTCGGGAATGGTCTACCCATTAGGACCTCAAATGGAGACAACCTGGTTGTCCTATTTGGGGTCATTCTGATTTCTGCTAAAATCGCAGGTAAATAGTTTTGCCATTTAACCCATGTACCTGCTGTTGCCTTTAAAAGTTTTTCCTTGATATTGCGATTCATTCTTTCTACAATCCCTGAGCTTTGAGGATGGTAGGGATATGTTGTAAACTCTGCTTTTGATAAAAAGCAGCGTTTTTTTCCCTCTAATTTCCTGATGTCAAAACAACCTGCCCCTTCTTTTTCATGAATTCTTTTCAAGAATTCTGCTGGAGTCAACTCTGGCCAATCAGAGACAAGTTGTTTCACCAACAAAGAAAGCTGAGGTTGCATATTACTAATGCAAGTCTGGACCTTCAGAGAGCCCATTGCATCTCCTGATTCCATTCCAGCCTCTTCCTTCCAGCATTTATAAAAACGCTTAACAAATTCTACTACTGTTTCCTTTGTATTCTGTTTGCACGCTAGTGCAATTGACATACTTTGTTTATCCTTCCATATTCTATGCATTTCTATACTTAATTCTGTCCACATTTCATCAAGTCCTTCACGTGTGTTTAGGGCATAGTTAATTGTTGGATCTCGACTCAATTTACTAATACTCTTTACATTACCCCACTCCCAACCTGATTCAGGGTCATAGTCTAGAAGTGCATCAATAATAATTCTTATATCTGTCTGTGTCATGTTTTGTCCTTGTAACATTCTTTTTAAATACATAATACAAGCTGATGGATGTTGACGGGGGTTTGGGGCTCCCTTGGTAATTTCCCTTAATTCACCCGGGGACAAAGGTTTAATAATTAATTGGTCTCCCCACAGTAAGAAATGGCATACTAGCTTCTGGTACAGCTGCCTCCTCCTCCTCTACTTCTTCATTCCCTCTTTTATATTGTGGGGTTATTGTAGGGGGGGTAGGAAGGTGTTACTGGTTCAACCTTAATCGGGGGTTTGGGCATAATTGGGGGTTTAGTGACCTGGTATCGGGGAGTTACAGAAGGTCCTGGCAAGGTCCATTCCTGGGGTACCTGAGCAGAGGCAATAGCAATAGTCTCTAGATCTATGTCACTAGGGGATGGGAGGCTAGGATATAGTCTGTTATATGATGGCAAAGGTAGGTGAGGGGCATTATATGGGGCAGGGGGGGTGAATATGTTTTCTGTTTTTGCTTCTCACTTTTACCCTTCTTTTTATTCCCATCTATATCAATATATCGCCAGTATGGAGCAACAGTCAGCCAATTTTCCCCACCCTTTTTCATATAATCCATATTCCATCTTGGATCACCATTATACCATGGAAATGCCTCTTCATCACCTAGACACAACCCTTTTACCATTTTCATATGAAATGTATCATTATCCCCCTCTCTGGGGAATGGATCAGAGCTTCTCATAGCTTCTGTCCATTCTGCCATATTCTGAACCCAAGGAATAATATACATAAACCCATCGGGCGACACCCTTCCCACATAATCTTTACAATTTTCACCTGGTCTAGGTGATGGAAATTGTTTAGACTGGGATTTGCCCATTCTCAACTCCTAACTTATCTTTTAAAACATTTACAACAAAATACAATACAACACAAAAAAAATAAAAAAAAATAAATAATAAAAAATAATAAAAATAAAAATATACAATACCTTTACCTTTAAGAGCAATTAATTATTGAATCTTTTTGCATAAACCCCATTAACTAGAATGGTTGTACTCCGTTACCAGTCATTGTGCTTAATGCTTAAGTTTACAACAAGAGAAAGAAAAAAAAATATCACTATGCTGATCCTTTCAGTAGTTTCTGGCATTAATTATCTCTAGGTCAAAGGTCACCCTTCACCAGAAAAAAATGTAGCGTTTTAACTAACATTTAGAAACAGCAATACATATTAACAACAGTTTACTTTCTTAATACTTTAAACAATAAGCAGTATTTTACTTCCTTAACACTTTATACAAATAAACAGTATTTTGCCATACAGCATATTTAAAAACAAGCAGCATAAGAATTCATATAAACAATGCAGTATTTATCTTATAACTTTAAAACAATGTTAGCCATACAGCAATATTTCAAAAGCAAGCAATAAGAAAACGTGTGTTTTAACCCTTCAGCCAGACTTTATATAACCTGATTTCTACCAAAGAAATCTTATTCCCTTTTTATTTTTTTTATTTTTAATCAAAGATTTGATTAGAATCTACCAAAGATTCATATATATATTTAACCTGATTTTTACCAAAAAAATCTATTATTCCTCTTTTAGAATCTACCAAAGATTCACATATATATATTCCCCAACTATTCCTATGTAAAATGAAACTTAAGGGGTCTCGTGGTAAGAGAAAAAAGGTCAGAATAAAAAGACTCTTTGTTCAACTCACCTTCCGAGAGTTCCCTGTTTCATTCCACTTCTGACGCCAGTTTTGTAGGGTCACTTCTTTTGTTCCTTAGCTCTGCTCTGGCTGATAAGGGTGCGGCACACGTTTTCTTCAGGGCCCTGGGGTGACCACTGAAATCACACACACATGCAACTGAGTGTTTTCACAAAAGTCCCGTTTATTTGAAGAACACACAAAGAATTTATAGGAATGTATACATCATACATGAGGTCACAGGAAATATATAAAAAACGTAGTTAACTTCACATCTGCATAACGGGCCCACAGGAAATAAGAATGTTGTTATAGCACATAACAGAATATGCCCATATCCATTTGTAGAGAGGAACTTATATTAGAAACATATGTTACAACTTATACAAAAAGAAACTTGTGGAATGCTGCTTTATAAACATTTGATACTAGATTTAAAGTTACCCTCAATATGCTTAATATGTGAGATTCAAATTACCCATATAACATATATATATAATATATATATATATATATACACACATATACACATATATATATATATATATATATATATATATATATATACACATACATATACATACATACACATACATACATACCCATCATTTATATCTCCAGCTATGTTATGTAATAGTTGTCATGATAAGCTTTTACATTCAGAGAATGTATCCATCAGTAATAGTACAATGCCTGTTGTTCCTTCAACATCTAATGTACATGATATCCCTGTGAATATAAAAGATTTTATTGCTGATGCGATTCAGAAGGCTTTGTCTGCTATCCCGCCTTCTAATAAATGTGAAAGTTCTTTTAAAACTTCTCATAAAGTTGATGAAATTTCAAATGACTGACAAAATACTGAATTATCCTTCTCTGATGAGGATCTATCTGATTCAGAAGATCCTTCCTCAGATATTGACACTGACAAATCTACTTATTTATTTAATGGAGTATATTCGTTCCTTGTTAAAAGAGGTGTTGATTACATTGGATATTGAGGAAACTAGTCCTCTTGATACTTGTGTTTACACTGGAAGTTTTTCCAGTTACCTTCTTCAAGGTTTAAAAAAAATGTATCTTTTGCCAGCAGTTAGATTGGAGTTTTGGGAAAAGATCCCCAAAGTTGATGGGGCTATTTCTACTCTTGCCAAACGTACTACTATTCATTTGGAAGATAGTACTTCCTTTAAGGACCCTTTAGATAGGAAACTTGAATCTTATGTAAGGAAAGCTTATTTATATTCTGGCTATCTTCTCAGGCCTGCCATTTCTATGGCTGATGTTGCAGCTGCATCAACGTTTTGGTTGGAAAGTTTAGAGCAAAAGGAAATGGATCCTGATTTGTCTAGCATTGTTCGCTTGCATCAACATTCTAATCATTTTATCTGTGATGCCATTTTTGATATCATCAAAATTGATGTTAAATCTATGTCTTTAGCTATTTTAGCTAGAAGAGCTTCATGGCTCAAATATTGGAATGCTGCCATGGTATCTAAGTCTAGATTACTATCTCTTTCTTTCCAATGTAATAATTTATTTGTTTCTCAGTTGGATTCAATTATTTCAACTGTCACTGGGGGAAGGGAGTTTTTTTGCCTCAGGATAAAAAAACCTAAGGGTAAATCTAAAGCTTCTAACCGTTTTCATTCCTTTCGACAAAATAAGGAACAGAAACCTAATCCTTCTCCCAAAGAATCTGGTTCCAATTGGAAACTTTCTTCAAGTTGGAGTAAATCCAAAACCATTTAAGAAACCAAAGCCAGCCCCCAAGTCTGCATGAAGGTGCGGCCCTCATTCCAGCTCAGCTGGTAGGGGGCAGATTAAGATTCTTCAAAGACATTTCTGTCCAAAGTCAATGGATTCAGAGTATTGTCTCTCAAGGGTACCGAATAGGATTCAGAGTAAGACCTCCTGTGAGAAGATGTTTTTCTCTCATGCATCCCAGCAAATCCAATAAAGGCTCAGGCTTTTCTGAAGTGTGTTTCAGACCTGGAGCTTTCAGGGGTAATCATACCAGTTCCGTTTTAGGAACTGGGTCTGGGGTTTTATTCAAATCTATTCATTGTTCCAAAGAAAGAAAATTAATTCAGGCCAGTTCTGGATCTGAAAATTTTGTATCATTTTGTAAGAGTGCCAACTTTAAAAATGGTGACTATAAGGACTATTCTGCCTTTTGTTCACCAAGGGCATTATATGAAAACGATAGAATTACAGGATGCATATTTTCATTTTCCGATTCATCCAGACCACTATCAGTTTCTGAGATTCTCTTTTCTAGACAAGCATTACCAATTTGTCGCTCTTCCATTTGGCCTAGCGACAGCTCCAAGAATCTTTTCAAAGGTTCTCGGTGCCCTACTCTCTGTAATCAGAGAACGGGGTAATTGCAGTGTTTCCTTATTTGGACGATATCTTGGTACTAGTTCAGTCTTTGCATTCTGCAGAATCTCACATGAATCAACTAGTGTTGTTTCTTCAAAGACATGGTTGGAGGATCAATTTACCAAAAAGTTCCTTGATTCCTCAGACAAGGGTCACCTTTTTAGGTTTCCAGATAGATTCAGTGTCAATGACTCTGTCTGTAATAGACAAGAGACGATTAAAATTGGTTTCAGCTTGTCGGAACCTTCAGTCTCAATCATTCCCTTCAGTAGCTATGTGCATGGAAGTTTTAGGTCTCATGACTGCAGCATCGGACGCGATCCCCTTTGCTCATTTTCATATGACACCTCTCCAGCTTTGTATGCTGAATCAATGGTGCAGGGATTATACAAAGATATCACAATATCCTTAAATCCCAATGTTTGACTCTCTCTGACTTGGTGGTTAGATCACCATTGTATAGTTCAAGGGGCCTCTTTTGTTCGTCCAACCTGGACTGTGATCACAACAGAGGCAAGTATTTCAGGTTGGGGAGCTGTCTGGGGATCTCTGACAGCACAAGGGGTTTGGAAATCTCAAGAGGCGAGGTTACCAATCAATATTTTAGAACTCTGTGCTATTTTCAGGGCTCTTCAGGTTTGGCCTCTGTTGAAGAGAGAACCGTTCATTTGTTTTCAAACAGACAATATCACAACTGTAGCATATGTCAATCATCAGGGTGGGACTCACAGTCCCCAAGCTATGAAAGAAGTATCTTGGATACTTGCTTGGGCGGAATCCAGCTCCTGTCTAATTTCTGCCGTTCATATCACAGGTATAGACAATTGGGAAGCGGATTATCTTAGCCGTCAGACTTTACATCCGGGGGAGTGGTCGCTCCATCCAGATGTGTTTTCTCAGATTGTTCAGATGTGGGGTCTTCCAGAAATAGATCTGATGGCTTCCCATCTAAACAAGAAACTTCCCAGGTACCTGTCCAGGTCCAGGGATCTACAGGCGGAGGCGGTGGATGCGTTAGCAGTTCCTTGGTGTTACCAACCTGCTTATATTTTCCTGACTCTAGTTCTTCTTCCAAGAGTGATTTCCAAGATCATCATGGAACACTCGTTTGTGTTGCTGGTAGCTCTAGCATGCCCTCACAGGTTTTGGTATGCAAATCTTGTTTGGATGTCCAGTTGCCAACCTTGGCCACTTCCTTTAAGGCCAGACCTTCTGTCTCAAGGTCCGTTTTTCCATCAGGATCTCAAATCATTAAATTTGAAGGTATGGCAATTGAACGCCTAGTGCTTAGTCATAGAGGTTTCTCTGAGTCAGTGATTAATACTATGTTACAGACTCGTAAATCTGTTTCTAGGAAGATTTATTATCGAGTTTGGAAGACTTATATTTTATGGTGTTCTCATAAATTCTCCTGGCATTCTTTTACAATTCCTAGAATTTTACCGTTTCTTCAGGATGGTTTGGATAAAGGTTTATCTGCAAGTTCCTTGAAGGGACAAATCTCTGCTGTTTCTGTTTTATTTCACAGAAAGATTGCTAAGCTTCCTGATATTCACTGTTTTGTACAGACTTTGGTCCGTATCAAGCCTGTCATTAAATCAATCTCTCTTCCTTGGAGTCTTAATTTGGTTTTGAAGGCTTTACAGGTTCCTCCGTTTGAGCCTATGCATTCTTTGGACATTAAACTACTTTCTTCGAAAATGTTGTTCCCTTTGGCCATCTCTTCTGCTAGAAGAGTTTCCAAATTATCTGCTCTTTCTTGTGAATCTCCTTTTTTTATTTCCCATCAGGATAAGGCAGTTTTGCGGACTTCATTTAAATTTCTACCTAAGGTTGTGAATTATAACAACATTAATAGATTAATTGTTGTTCCTTCTTTGTGTCCTAATCCTAAGAATTCCTTGGAGAGACTCTTACATTCTTTGAATGTTGTAAGAGCTTTGAAATATTATATTGAAGCTACTAAAGATTTCAGGAAGACTTCTAGTCTATTTGTTATCTTTTCTGGTTCTAGGAAAGGTCAGAAGGCTTCTGCCATTTCCTTGGCATCTTGGTTAAAGCTTTTGATTCATCAGGCTTATTTGGAGTCGGGTCAGGCCCTGCCTCAGAGAATTACAGCTCATTCTACTAGATCAGTCTCCACTTCGTGGGCTTTTAAGAATGAAACTTCAGTTGATCAGATTTCCAAAGCAGAAACTTGGTCTTCTTTGCATACATCTACTAAATTCTACAGTTTTGATGTATTTGCTTCATCGGAAGCAGTTTTTGGTAGAAAAGTTATTCAGGCAGCTGTTTCAGTTTGATTCCCCTGCTTATGTTTAAGTTTTTTCTTTTCATTTATGAGAATACATTTATATTTTGGGTTGTGGATTATTTTTTTCAGCGGAAAAATGCTGTTTATTTTTATCCCTCCCTCTCTAGTGACTCTTCTGTGGAGTTCCACATCTTGGATATTACTATCCTATATGTCACTAGCTCATGGACTCTTGCCAATTACATGAAAGAAAACATAATTTATATAAGAACTTACCTGATAAATTAATTTCTTTCATATTGGCAAGAGTCCATGAGACCTACCCTTTTTATGGTGGTTATGATTTTTTATATAAAGCATAATTATTTCCAAATTCCTTTTTTTGATGTTTTTTACTCCTTTCTTTATCACCCCACTACTTGGTTGTTTGTTAAACTGAATTGTGGGTGTGGTGAGGGGTGTATTTGTAGGCATTTTGAGGTTTGAGAAACTTTGCCCCTCCTGGTAGGACTGTATGTCCCATACGTCACTAGCTCATGGACTCTTGCCAATTACATGAAAGAAAGTAGTTTTTTTCTGTGAAGGGTGTACATGATATGTTAACAGAGACGCACTACATGTCCCGGGTGACTGAGACCCAGTGAGGGATGCCGAGTGCATGTAGCCTTTAGCGGCCTGTGGAGTGTCAGGAGACACTCTTTATGTGTCAGGTGGGAGAGCCCCTGACAGACCACACAAACAGCATCGAGTTGGCCTGAGTGATTGGGGCAGAAGATTAGGCAGCCAAGAAGTTGATTCAGCCCTCTCAAAAAGAAGAATTTGCTGGTTCCTCAAAAGGACTCTTGCCAATATGAAAGAAATGAATTTATCAGGTAAGTTCTTACATAAATTATGTTTTTGTCATAGGTTTACCATGTAGTCTTTAATGAAAAAACATATTTTATAAAATAAACGGATTCGTAAAAAACATTGAATGAAATTATAGATAAAAAGTCCATTAAAGTGATGGCAAATTCACTTCCATAACTTCTCATAGTATGAAAACTCTTTATATTGATATGCTTATTTTGTTCCAATGTCAAATCTACTTTTAATACTGAGCGTTTTTGTCAGGCTCCGTTACCTGATTCAATGCAGCCTCTCTGAATAATTTTCCCTTAGGCTTCTTTGAGTGGCAGCTCTTTCAGCCAATCAGAGCCTTGCCATGCCCCCCATGTAAGTTAATAACAGTACGCTCCCGTGCTTGGAACTCAGGCTGGAAGTTGAACTGTGCAAACGCAACTGCTACGCTATTTGCCCAACATAAACAGTGAGACTGCTTACTGTTAACATACTGTAAGTAGCCTCACTGTTTATGTTGCGCAAATAGCGTAGCAGTTATGTTTGCGCAGTTCAACTTCCAGCCTGAGTTCCAAGCACGGGAGCGTACTGTTATTAACTTACATGGGGCGCATGGTGAGGCTCTGATTGGCTGAAAGAGCTGCTAGTCAAAGAAGCCTAAGGGAAAATTATTCAGAGAGGCTGCATTGAATCAGGTAACGGAGCCTGACAAAAAGCTCAGTATTAAAAGTAGATATGACATTGGAACAAAATAAGCATATCAATATGCTAGTTTGGAGAAGAGTTTTCATACTATGTGAAGTTATGGAAGTGAATTTACCATCACTTTAAATCCGTGTAAAAGCAAAGAAAGCCAGAGTACCAGCGGTCTTACGCGTTTCAGCTCCTGCCTTACTCATAGACCATGCTACTACTGGCTACACAGTCCCTTTAAATCATATTGATTGCTAGTAACGTAAAGCATACATTCAGTAGTTAACTCTTGCTAGGTTGGTGTGCTCATAACAGCTGTTTGCATAGGGAAATCCCCTTAATTGCCTAACTTTCCCAGCTCCACTCTATAGAGCTCACTATGCCTCAGGCTGTCAGCACATTATCCACCAAGAAAGAGAGCATATCAGAACTACAATTTAATGCAATATTAAGTATATAGATTTCTAAGTCCCTAATTAACCTACTCAAGGTAAATATTAGGCAAAACATATATAAGATTCCTATTACTATTAGCAACAGTTATATAACGACTTATATACAAATGCAATAATACTCTAAGTTCTTACTAGTTAAGACATTTGAAGAAACTGGTCAGGTATAAAAATAAGGTAAGATGAAAAACACGTACAATATCTATTTACATGTACAAAAAAGGAAGATGTGCTATATGGCATATATATATATATATATATATATATATATATATATATATATATATTGAGCTCACATTCTATTGGCTGATTGGAATAGCCAATAGAATGCAAGCTCAATCTTATTGGCTGATTTGATCAGCCAATAGGATGAAAGCTCAATCCTATTGGCTGATTGCAACAGCCAATAGGATTTTTTTCCACCTTAATTCTGATTGGCTGATAGAATTCTGTCAGCCAATCAGAATGTAAGGGACGCCATCTTGGATGATGTACCTTAAAGGGAAACTTCATTCGTCGCTGACCATCAGAAGAATAGGATGCTCCGCGCCGGATGTCTTGAAGATGGAGCCACTCCGCGCCGGATGGATGGATGAAGATAGAAGATGCCGTCTGGATGAAGACTTCTGCCCAGTTGGATGAAGACTTCCACCCGCTTGGATGAAGACTTCTGCCGGCTTCGCTGAGGACTTCTGCCGCTTGGGTAAGGATGGATGTCTGGTCTTCGAAAACTGTAAGTGGATCTTCTTGGGTTAGTATTAGGTTTTTTTTAAGGTTTTTTTTTTTACAAATGCCCTTTTCAGGGCAATGGGGAGGTTAGGATTTTTGGATAGGTTTTTATTTGGGGGGTTTGGTTGTGTGGGTGGTGGGTTTTACTGTTAGGGGTGTTTGTATTTTATTTTAGAGGTAAAAGATCTGATTTCTTTGGGGCAATACCCTGCAAAAGGCCCTTTTAAGGGCCATTGGTAGTTTATTGTAAGCTAGTTTTTTTTTTATTTTGATAGGGCTATTAGATTAGGTGTAATTAGTTTAAATATTTGATCATTTATTTTATATTTTGTGTAACTTAGTGTTTTTTATTTTGTGTAACTTAGTGTTTTTTATTTTGTGTAATTTAGTTGTTATTTTTTTGTAACTTAGTAATTCTTTATAGTAGATTTAAATAATTTGAGTAGGGTTAGGTTTTTAATTATGTAATATAGTTAATTTAATTTTTAGTTAAATGTAATTTTAGTATAATAGTTAGGGTAGGTTAATTAATAGTTTAATATAGTTTATTTTAATTCTAAAGGTAAGTTTAAATTTATTATAAGATAGGGATGAGTTAATATTTAATGTAAAGTTAGCGGGTTGTTAGGTTTAGGGGTTAATAGCTTAATTTAGTTTATGTCGATGTGGGGGGCTGGCAGTTTAGGGGTTAATAGGTTTAGTAAGTGGTAGTGATGTGGGAGGCCGGGGTTTAGGGGTTAATACATTTATTTATTTGCCGAGGGATAGGGGTTAATACATTTATTTAGTTGGGGCAGTGTTGGGAAATGGCGGGATAGGGGTTGATACATTTATTTAGTTGCGGCGGTGTCGGGGAGCAGAGGTATAGGGGTTAATACATTTATTTAGTTGTGGCAGGGTCTGGAAGCGGAAGGATAGGGGTTAATACATTTATTTAGTTGTGGTGGGGTCCGGGAGTAACGGAATAGGGGTTAATAACATTATGTAGGTGACGGTGATGTCGGGGCGGCAGATTAGGTGTAAACTTAACTTTTATTCTACCATAGAAATCAATGGGATATCTGGCAGCATCAAACATAAACTTTCACTGCATTCAGATTCCCATTGAGTCCTATGGCATCCGCGGCCTCCAGGGTGGCGGATTGAAAACCAGGTACGCTGGGCCGGAATAGTGGCAAGTGTACCTGTTAGAAAGTTGATAAATGGCAAAAGGTGTCAGATAGTGCCGAATTTGTATTCGGAACATCTGTAATGACGTAAGTATCGATCTGTGTCGGACTGAGACCAGCGGATCGTATGTTACGTCACAAATTTCAACTTTTGCCAGTCCGTAGGCTTTGATAACTAGGTCGAATCTAGCTTGCCACAATTACGCTGCGGAATTCCAGCGTATTTGCAGTTGACAGCTTGATAAATATCCCTCAATGTGTTTAGCTAGCTCCTAGTAGTGCACTGTTGCTCCTTCAACAAAGGACACCAAGAGAATGAAGCACATTTGATAATATAAGTACATTGTAAAGTTGCTTAATATTGTATTCTCTATCTGAACCTTGAAAAAGAAAAATGGGTTCCATGTCCTTTTAAAGGGGCATTCCGGTCAAAATTTAAATGCACATAGATGAATTACATCTTTGAGTAGAATCATATTTGCAATACACATGCATTGGCAAAAATTCTTCTAGTAAAATATATCACTGTATTAGTGTTAGCATTTTTCTCTGCATGTGCATGTGAAGCATAACTAGATATTTTTAGTGCACCAGCATTTTAAATACTGCAGCTGCTCAGAGCATAAGTGGGGCTTGTTTCATGTCAGCAATTAACAAATTGAGTCATTACCAGATGGTACAAACACCTTAGGCTCTCTGAGTATGTGTTGTGTTTAAAATACTGGTGCACGGTACATATTTAAATACACTTTTGAAACAGCTATAGCTTTTATTAGAAACATTTTTGCTATTACATGTATATTACAAACATGCTTATATTCAAAACTGAAATGCATCCTTGTGGATTCCAAATTTGGCTGGAATGTCCCTTTAACTGCAATATTTTTTAACCTACATACAAAAAAAGCTATTCTATACAGAACAAAAACGAACCTATTAAGTCAAAGAAAACAAAAGGACAAGTCAAATGTAATTATAGCGCTAGAGACATCCTGTTCAATGTGTATATTTTGCGCTGACTAATGAGGCATAGAGCTGAAATGTAACATCCCAATTATACAGGAAGAAGATACCATTTGATGTGCTATGTACATTATTAAAGATCCAACTTCTGTGTAAGTTATTTTCTAATTGTAGACCTATACATATGTGGGCAGCAAAAAATGTTTGCTAAAGGATCTATTCCTCACAGTCTGTAAATAGATCAGAAGATACTTTCAAACATTATTTTGCCCTCTGCCCAAAAGCTACAACGATCAATTAGTAAAAAAATATCCTTCCAAATCATGTCACTGAATATATCATTTTTACCATCGTTCCATATAGTAAAGACTTATATTTACTAGTGTAATATAAGCCAGAACTATCACTTTTTAATTTGTATAGATAAATCATTTCAAATGTGTTAGATGCTCCTGAGAAAAGCTGTATTTAATGACAACTCAGCTGTGAACTAACATTAGTAAAAGTATATATTTTCTTACTAAACAGTCATTTATGTAATGGAGGTTTACATTTTTGAATTGGTGCTGGCAGTGCCTTGTACAGCATACATAATTGCACTAGCTGGAATGCATGGTTTATTTATACTTAAAATCATTACAAATCTCTATACATTATACTGGTATTTTAATTAAATTCAATTAAAATAAATAGCTCTTGATATTTATAGCATTGTCTATTTTGCTTTCTCTGTACAATAACTGGTTTAAAAATATAGGTGTAATATTCAGAAAATAGAGACTACTACACCTTTAAGAAAAGTTCAAATTATCCAGACAGGTACTTAAAGGGACAGTCAACACCAGAAATGTTGTTGTTTAAAAAGATAGATAATCCCTTTATTACCCATTCCCCAGTTTTGCATAACTAATGTAATAATACACTTTTTATCCCTGTGATTACCTTGTTTCTAAGCCTCTGCAAACTGCCCCCTTACTTCAGTTCTTTTGACAGACTTGAATTTTAGACAATCAGTGCTCACTCCTAGGTAACTTTACGTGCATGACCTCAATGTTATCTATATGAAACACATGAACTAATGCCCTCTAGTGGTTAAAAACTGTCAAAATTAGAGGTGGCCTTCAAGGTCTTAGAAATTAGCATATGAACCTCCTAGGTTTAGCTTTCAACTAAGAATACCAAGAGACCAAAGCAAAATTGGTGATAAAAGTAAATTAGAAAGTTGTTTAAAATTATATGCCCTATTTGAATCCTGAAAGTTTTTTTTGGACTTGACTGTCCCTTTAATCACCAGCAAGCACCTTGATGAATGCAAGTTGGTGGCAAGCCAGCCATCTATAGTCTAAAGTATTGAAGACTCCCGGTTTCAGTTATATACTCATCCATTGCTACAGTGAGAAAGATATGCCCCATATACATGTGAGCATAGGTGGAGGCTTTTGACCAGAGGGGAGGAGATAGGCCCCTGGGAGGGTTTTAGAGGAGTGGTAACGGTGTGGGGGGTATATAAGGGCAGGAACATGATGTTGGCGCCATTCCAGTAAAAAATTATTGATACAGTAGGTGCCAGTTATCCCAGTTTTATCTCCTGCATCATGGAGATTAAGGAACTCCTTGGTAAACTCAGGGAGGCTGCCGGTGATTGAGGCTCGGCCTGGCTGCAGGAGCAGCTTTCCAGATTCCTTGGAGGAGCAGAAGGGAGTCTCCATCAGCGGTTAGGGCCCATCACACGCGGCGCTCTCGACCGCCGGAGCGGCTTAGCCCTGAGCTGAGTCAGGGAGGAATTCGTAGAAGGAGGAGTCCAAGCAGCAACTCCAGGAGATTGTCCCGCCGCACTTCCACGCCGTCCGGTCGTCGGATCGTCAATTGTTGGTAGTCGCGAACATCCATGGGTCTTTGACGGATGGTCCAGGTGAGGGCTTGATGGACCGGTCACACAGCCCGGTTGGGCCTGAGGTAGTGGTTGGCTCTGGGGAGGAGGGTGCTGGTGGGGTGGGCGGTAGAAACCGCAACTGTGGCTAGGCATGTGTCATCCTTGGAAAGGGGTTCAGATGTGGGTAGAGAAGGCTTGGTAGTTATGGAGCCTGTACCTGGGCTTAGGGAGAGCTCTGATGTGTCAACTGGGATTAGAGTGGGCTTTCAGTATGTGGGGGTTAGGGATGAGGGTCTTAAGAGCTTGTTTAATGATGAACCAGTAGCAGGCCCCAGCATGGCACATCAGGTTTTGAGAGGGGGCCCTGGATTAGGGAGATCACATGGGAAATCTTCTCGTGCCCCCATGCATAGGCCAAGAAAAAGGGGCACGCTGAATAAAGGGCCTCGGGGTAGGGGCACCCCCAATGTCTGCTTAGACCCACTCAGTCATTGAATCTTTCCCCAGTTCTTCAGATGGGGAAGATGTTGTCCCCCCTTCCCCCAATTATAAAGCTTTGGGTTGTGGTGTTGGGTCTTTCCACTGGGACTGTACAGCCTCCTTCTGTGGGTCAATATGTTGGTGGTGATAAGGGGTTGATGGGCCTTTCTGCAGCTGATGAGGTGTAGCGTTGGGCTTTAGGAGCTCAGCTGTGGAACTGATTGAGGTGGGGGGACCTGTAGACGGCGGAGAGGATGATTCTTTCTGCCTGGCCGAATCGTGGACTGAGTCTATCTGATTGGACCCCGGTGACAGCTCAGCATTGTGCGAGTCTGTGGCATCTGCGGTATGGACAGGTTGTACCGCTCCAGTAAGTTGGAAAAAAACTAGGGGTGGGATAATATCTAGGGTCCATGCCAAGCCTGGAAAAAGGGTAGGAGTTTCAGGAAAAGTGTTGTTTTTAGCCAGTAGTTCTATGGCGGGCAGGTCAGGTTCAGTTGTGCATGCAGGAGGCAGAGGGATAGACGATGGAAGTCTCCATAGAGGCAGGGGTTGTTTTAAGAACAGAGAGTGGAGGGGGGATACCCCCTCTAGCATGGGAGGGACTAGTGCAAAAAGATGCAGGGATGCTTGGGGTGACTATGGCTGTACATGCTGGGCAAAGGGTCCAAGACAGCCGTCAAGAGTTCATTGAGGCTAATCAACAGAATGTTGTTTCACAAGTACCGCAAGTTTGTACATGGTCATCCGTCGTGGGGACAGCTTGTGGACAGCTGCCTGAGAGGGGAGATCATGCTACAACAGCTGTGGCAGGTGAGACATGTCAGGGGTCACAATCTGTGGGGGGTTTAAATGCTGTGTGTGGGGGGGGTGCCTGGTGGCAGTGTACTTTCAGTTAATTTGTTGGAAGGGTTGAGGGAGTTATTAAGTAAAGTTGAGTCCTCGATGGTATCTGCTCCTTCCCAGCTGCCAGCGGTTAAGGCCTGGGCACTTTTAGTGACTGGTGTTCTGATTGTTGGGTCTCTCTGTATCCAGGGTGGCACGCAGCCACCTGATGGCTCCTGCTGGAATTGGGGGAGGTGCGGGCCCTGACATTTCGGGGGGTTCCCACAGTAGCCTGGGGGTCAACCCAGAATTACGGGTTGCGGATACTGCAAAATCTAGGTCTTGCCTGTGTTCCATAGGTCCATTGGGCATGCACCTTAGTAACAAGACTAGGGATAAGATTTGGAAACGGGAGTATATTGAGTTGTTTTCATTGTTTGCTTTGGAGCAGTCTATTGAGGTTCCTGATGATTACAAAAAAGAGGCAAATAAAAAAGAGGAGGACGAGCGTAAATGCGATATAGAAAATAGCCAAGAACATTTACGAACTGGTTCCAGGCTTTCGTGATTTACGCTAGTGTTATGTCTGACAAATTTCCTGAGCAAGGGGCCCCCCTTTTTTGTTATCTCGACGAGATAGCCACGGCTCAATTTACCTATGGGTGTATGGCGTGGTGGACGTATGACTAGTATTTTCGTCAGCGTCTCGCTGTTAAGCCTGACATGAAGTGGAATGACCATGATATGGGTCTATGGCTTAAGGTAATGACTCCTTTGGGGGCAGCACAGCCCTTTCGAGCGATGGCCGGCGGATCATCCGCAACAAGTTCGCCGGCAGTGAGCAGAAAAGGGTTCTGCTTTGCATTTAATTGCAATGGTCAGTGCAAGTGGGGTTCCTCCTGCAAGTTTAGGCACGAGTGCTCCGGCTGTGGGGGTTTCCATGCATTCGCAAAGTGCTTCAAAAAAGGACAGACAGGGGGCATCCCCAATCAAGGAGGAAAGGATGACGCGCTGGTTAGGTCGCTATGCCAGCGAGAAGGGATGTAGGGAGAGGGCCGCCGTGCTGTTGCATGGTTTTTCTTTTGGTTTTATTATTCCATCTGTGGAGGGGGTCTGAGGTTTTTGTGTAAAATTTGAAGTTCCCTAGGGAGTGGCCTCAGGTTGTTAGGAAAAAACTTCAGAAGGAAGTTGACTTGGGACATATGGTTGGTCCTTTTTCTTGTCTGTCTTTTCCGGGCTTGAGGATTTCTCTGCTGGGTGTGGTACCTAAGCGCAAGCCTGGAAAATTCCAGCTTATACACCATCTGTCTTTTCTAAAAGGTTCTTCTGTTAATGATGGGATTTCCCCAGATTTGGCTTTGGTAAAATACGCGTTGTTTGACAACGCGATTGCGCTGGTGAGGGAGGCTGGTAGGCACGCTTTACTGGCAAAAGTTGATATTTAGGCGGCTTTTAGGTTATTGTTGGTGCACTCGATTTCTCAAAAGTTGTTGGGTTGCTTTTTTGATGGGGCATTTTATGTTGATTTATGCCTGCCCATGGGGTGCTCTATTTCTTGTTCCCTATTCGAAAGCTTTAGCACGTTCTTGTAATGGGTGGTGCAACAGAAATCTGGAAGGTCCTCTCTTGTCCATTATTTGGATGATTTTTTGTTTGTAGGTCCTTCGGGTGCGTCTGTTTGTGCTGAGCTGCGGGATAAGTTTTATCAAATAGCTGAGACTTTTGGTGTACCGATTGCTATGGAAAAATCTGAGGGCCCAGCAGTAAAATTGAGGACATGCTGCAGGGATTACAATACTTCTTATCTGCTAAAAAATTAAAATTGGTAGAAATACAGTCTTTACTGGGAAAATTGAATTTTGCCTGCTGTATTATCCCTATGGGGAGAGTTTTTTGCCGCAGACTTTCTCTGGCTATGGCGGGGGTTTGGCAGAACCTCATCACTTAATACGGCTGTCAGCACCCCATAAGAAGGATCTACGTGTTTTCCTTGAACATTTTAACGGGTCTGCTCTGATCCAGGCTCCAAGAGTCTCCAATAAGGAACTGGGTCTCGTAATAGATGCCGCTGGTAGTAAGGGTTTTGGGGCTATTCTGGGAAATGAGTGGTGTGTGTCTGAATGGCCCAGTGAGTGGAAGTTGACAGATTTGGTGAAGAATTTGGTTTTTCTGGAGTTGTTCCCCATTTTAGTGGCTCTGTTTGTGTGGAAACATATGATTAGGGACAGGTCTGTTCTCTTTTCAATTGATAATATGGGTGTGGTAACCGCAATTAACAGCTTGCGTTCCTCTTCCCCACCGGTGATTAGGTTGTCGAGAGTTTTGGTGCTGCAGTGTATGCGGCTGAATGTCTTGGTGCGTGCTAAGCATATACCTGGGGTGCAAAACTCAATTTCTGATGCTCTTTCTCGATTGCAGTGGCAGCGCTTTTGAAAGCTGGCTCCTCAGGCAGACGTAGAGGGGAAGAATTTCCCGGAATCCCTGTAGAACCTTGGAACGGAGGACTTGTCAATATGGTAAGACCATCCTTGACTCCAAGTACGTGGTCTGCTTACTCGAAGTTGTGGGCCGTTTGGGAGGAGCGGTTAGCAAGCCATGGGTTTGTGGATGGCGATGTGGAGTGTCAAAGAGTACTGATGGAGTGGATTTGGAGTTGGAAGTTAGACAGACTTTCACCTTCTGCTGTGGATAAGAGGTTGTCGGCCCTTGCATTCAGGTTCCAGTTACTGAAAGTGACTGATATTACAAAATTGTTTTGCATACGGCAGATTGTAAAAGGGCTTAAAAGGGGGAGTTGCCATGTTGACCTTCATCGCCCGATTTCTTTTGCATTATTGGTTAAACTATGTGAAGCGTTGAACGGTGTATGCTCCTCTGTCTATGAGGTAATACTGTTTTTAGGCAGCTTTTTTGTTAGCCTTCTTTGGGGCCTTTCGGATATCTGAGTTAATTAGTGCCAATCAATGGGTTCATGGTGGTTTGGGAGCTGCTGATGTGGTGGTGACGGACTCGCAAGTGTCAATCCTGTTGCGTAGATCCAAGACTGATCAGTTGGGGAAAGGAAGATCAGTGGGGGTTTTTCCCCCAGGGGTCAACACTTGCCTTTGCTTCGCTATGCAGCAGTTTATTAAAATACGGCGAATGGTGGGGGGATCATTGTTTGCGCATGTTGACGGCAGGGATCTGTCTCAATATCAGTTCCGGGCTGTGTTGGGGAAGGCCCTGACAATTCTAGGTTTAAATCCTGTGGATTTTGGGTCCCACTCTTTTAGAATCGGTGGGGCTACTGAAGCCTCGGTGTTGGGTTTAAGTGTTGAAGTGATACGGGGTATGGGGAGGTGGAACTGTTATCGGTTCTGTACTTATGTGCGGCCTCAGTTTCAGGTTTAATTGTCCTGTTTTGTTTGTTTTGTAAGTTCAGTTCAATTGTGGGTTGTGGGACATTCGTTTATCTTCTGGGCCAGAAGAACGGCCACGAGCAGGGAGGATGACCTACAGTGCGAGGTTTTCGGTGGGATCAAGTTCTGTCGTCGGTGGTGGGCCATGCTAAGCAGTTATCTCCTCCAAATATTTTGGTGGTACATGCAGGGGGCAATGATTTGGGTTTTTTGCCTCAGAAGGAGTTGGTGAGGAGGATTAAAAAGGACTTGTCCAGGTTGAGGGAGGTATTCCTGAAGTTAATAATTGTATGGTCAAATATGGTGCCATGATTGATCTGGCGTGCAGCCTGGGACCAGGCTAGGTTGAATATCAGTAGGAAGAAAATTAATAAGTTGGTGTCTTCTTTTGTTAAGAAAATTGATGGGGTCGTTGTTCACCACTATGATTTAGTAGATTTAGGACATGGGGGACGGAGTTATTTAAATGATTTTGGACTGAGTCTTTTCATTTTGAATATTCAGGAGAAGTTGAAAATGCTTGTATGAGGGGTGGCGGAACGGGGCTGTGGTATCGGCCCAGTTTTTGGCGGGGTATTAGTTATCATTTTTAAGGTGGATGACCAAGGCAAAGCTGTTTGGCAGCCTCCCAAGGGATGGGAGAGCTAGATATAAGCTTCATGGGCATGGGGTTCCTTGAAGATGGTTATTAGGTTAAAAAAAGTAACGGACTTAGCCTAGTACTAGGTCCAGGTGAAGCAGAAAACGGCCTGGTCGAGGTAATCAAATGAGTTGGTTATGTGGTGCAACTTTCAAGGTTAAGTTATATTTTTGATATTTAATTGAGTGTTATTTAATAAACAGGCTGTGGCCAGATATTTTATACCAAAATTCTATTGAGTTTGTGTCTTATTTTATGTTATGTGTAATTAAGTTAGGTATGCTTTGTATGCCCCTTATACGTGTGAGCATAGGAGGAGGGGCTTTAGACCAGAGGGGAGGAGATAGGCCCCTGGGAGGGTTTTAGAGGAGTGGTAATGGTGGGGGGAATATAAGGGCAGGAACATGATGTTGGCGCCATTACAGAAAAAAAATTGATACAGTGGGTGCCAGTTATCCCAGTTTCCCTCCCTCCCTATGATGTTGCTTTTGTCACAGCTGTAGCGGGGTGTTAGTCATCATTTTCAAGGTAGACGACCAAGGCAAAGCTGTTTGGCAGCCTCCCCAAGGGGTGGGAGAGCTAGATAATTAGCTTCATGGGCATGGGGTTCCTTGAAGCTGGTTATTAGGAAAAGTAATGGACTTAGCCTAGTGCTAGGTCCAGGCGAAGCAAAATATGGTCTGGTCGATGTAACAAATGAGACTAGCATCCCAGGTTGGTCTGAGTTTAAAACAGTTGGTTATGTGGTGCAACTTTCAAGGTTGTTATATTTTTGATATTTAATTGTGTGTTATTTAATAAACAGGTGTGGCCAGATTTTTTATACCAAAATTCTATTGAGTCTGTGTCTTATTTTATGTTATGTGTGATTAAGTTAGGTAAGCTTTGGGGCCGGTAAGTTGACAACTAAAATGGTCAAATAACTGCCAGCCTGGGAATGTGTTTCTTGTTTACAGTTCACAACCTTTTGGAACTATTTTTGCATGCTGCACAAGGATATCTTTTGAATCTCTTCAATCACTCCTAAAAGGCAATCCTGAGATCCCTCCTCCAGCTTTGATTTGGAATTCAGCAGCACAGACCTAAGAGAACTTCACCAAAAATTGCAAGTATCAAACAAACCACTGCATAAAACCTTTTGCTGGTATAAAGGATTATTTTACGTTTCCCTTTAATGTGCAAGTCATTATTGCATTAAGGATTTTTACTTTTTCCTTAAAGTTAATTTATTATTTGTGCTGCATAGTGGCTTTCCATAGTTCTCAGTGTGTTGAACTGTATTTGCTACATAGTAGCTACACAAAACCATTATATATTCAAAAGGGTTGTTGCCATACAACTATCAGATCACTAGGAATCTGTATAAGTGTTATAATAGAAGAGAAAAACAGAATGAATAGTTAAACAAAGATGGATAATTTTGGATGTTCACGTAAAGGGACACTAAAGTCAAAATTAAACTTTATTGATTCAGATAGAGCATGCCATTTTAAATAACTTTCCAATTTACTTTCATTAACAAAACATGCATAGTCTTTTTATAATTACACTTTTTGAGTCACAGACTCCTATTGAGCATGTGCAAAAATTCTCAGAATATGTATATGCATTTGTGATTGGCTGATGGCTATCACGTGATACGATTGGAGTGGAAATAGACTTAACTTTAAAATTTGTCAGAACAAAATCTACGACTCATTTGAAGTTTGAGATTGCATTGTCTTTTTATCATGCATTTGTTGATTATGCAAATCTACTGTATTTACTGGTCCTTTAAAGGGAAGCTAAAATCATTAAAACTTTAAAGAAACCTAACATTTTTCTTTAATGATTCAGACAGATCATATGATTTGAAACAACTTTCCAATTTACTTCCATTATCAAATTAGCTTCATTTTCTTTGTATCCTTGGTTGAAGAAGCAGCAATGCACTAGTGAGACTATATATTTCTCAACCACAGGCTGGGCTAGACAGGCAAACAAACATACAGTCAGACAGACACAGGGAGGGATAGGCAAAAACATACATACAGTACTGTGCAAAAGTCTTAGGCCACCATTAGATTTGTTGTTTTAGCAAGGATATATGTCAATATATATCTTTTTTTTTTTGTTGCTAATTTTCATTGGAGCTGTCACCTGTTGCTAGAATATCCTATATAATAAAAGGCCAAGTGTGTTTGTCCGAAGCTGTCATGCGCAGTAGAGACTGCGCGCGAGGACAAACACACCTGGCCTTCCAACTGACCTGGTGTCGTGTGGTGGAGTGGGCATGGCCAGGCGCACGCGGAGTGGGCGTGGCTGGATGGGCGTGACATGGGCGTGACCGGACGGGCGTGACGTGGGCGTGACCCGGGGTGTGACATGGGCGAGGCCGGACCTGGCGCGAGTGGGCCAGACGTGACACGGAAAAGGTTGGGCGTGACGCGGGCGGGGTCGGGCGTGGTGCGGGGCCTGGCGTGACGCAAGCGGGCTGGGCGTGATGCGGGGGGCGGGCGGGGCCAGATGCCGAGAGACAGAGACTCGAGCTCTAAAGAGGGGGGATAGAGAGAGCAGAAGAGGGTGGATAAAGAGAGCAGAAGAGGGGGAATAGAGAGAGGGAGAGAGAGACAGCAAAAAAGAGAGGGGGAGAGAGACAGCAAAAGAGAGGGGGGAGAGAGACAGCAAAAGAGAGGGGGAGAGAGACAGCAAAAGAGAGGAGGGAGAGAAACAGCAAAAGAGAGGGGGGAGAGAGACAGCAAAAGAGAGGAGGGAGAGAGACAGCAAAAGATAGGGGGGAGAGAGACAGCAAAAGAGAGGGGGAGAGAGCGCAAAAGAGAGGGGGGAGAGAGCACAAAACAGAGGGGGGGAGAGAGCACAAAAGAGAGGGGGGAGAGAGCGCAAAAGAGAGGGGGAGAGAGCGCAAAAGAGAGGGGGGAGAGAGCGCAAAAGAGAGGGGGAGAGAGCACAAAAGAGAGGGGGAGAGAGCGCAAAAGAGAGGGGGAGAGAGCGCAAAAGAGAGGGGGAGAGAGCGCAAAAGAGAGGGGGAGAGAGCGCAAAAGAGAGGTAGAGAGACAGCAAAAGAGAGGTAGAGAGACAGCAAAAGAGAGGAGAGAGAAAGCAAACGAGAGGAGAGAGAGCAAATGAGAGGGGGAAGAGAGAGAGCAAAAGAGAGGGAGAGAGACAGCAAAAGAGAGGGAGAGAGAGCAAACGAGAGGAGAGAGAGCAAACAAGAGGAGGGAGAGAGACAGCAAAAGAGAGGGGGGAGGGAGACAGCAAAAGAGAGGGGGAGAGAGCGCAAAAGAGAGGGGGGAGAGAGCACAAAAGAGAGGGGGAGAGAGCGCAAAAGAGAGGGGGAGAAAGCGCAAAAGAGAGGGGGAGAGAGCACAAAAGAGAGGGGGAGAGAGCGCAAAAGAGAGGGGGAGAGAGCGCAAAAGAGAGGGGGAGAGAGCGCAAAAGAGAGGGGGAGAGAGCGCAAAAGAGAGGTAGAGAGACAGCAAAAGAGAGGTAGAGAGACAGCAAAAGAGAGGAGAGAGAGAGCAAATGAGAGGAGAGAGAGCAAATGAGAGGGGGAAGAGAGAGAGCAAAAGAGAGGGAGAGAGACAGCAAAAGAGGGGGAGAGAGAGCAAACGAGAGGAGAGAGAGCAAACAAGAGGGGGAAGAGAGATAGCAAAAGAGAGGGAGAGAGACAGCAAAAGAGGGGGAGAGAGAGAGCAAAAGAGAGGGAGAGAGACAGCAAAAGAGGGGGAGAGAGAGCAAAAGAGAGGGTGAGAGAGAGCACAAAAGAGAGGGGGAGAGAGAGCGTGCAAAAGAGAGAGCGAACGCAAAAGAGAGGGGGTTGAGCGAGCGTAAAAGAGAGGGGGGAGAGTGCGCAAAAGAGAGGGGGGAGAGAGAGCAAAATAGATGGGGGAGAGAGAGAGCAAAAGAGAGGGGGAGAGAGCGCAAAAGAGAGGGGGAGAGTGCGCAAAAAAGAGGGGGGAGAGTGCGCAAAAGAGAGGGGGGAGAGTGCGCAAAAGAGAGGGGGGGAGAGTGCGCAAAAGAGAGGGGGGAGAGAGCGCAAAAGAGAGGGGGGGAGAGAGCGCAAAAGAGATGGAGGAGAGAGCGCAAAAGAGAGGGGGAGAGAGAGCAAAAGAGAGGGGGGAGAGAGAGGGAGCAAAAGAGGGGGGAGAGAGAGAGCAAAAGAGAGGTGGAGCGAGAGAGAATGCAAAAGAGAGGGGGAGAGAGCACAAAAGAGAGGGGGAGGAGAGAGCGCAAAAGAGAGGGAGAGAGACAGCAAAAGAGAGGAGAGAGAGCAAATGAGAGGAGAGAGAGAGCAAACGAGAGGAGAGAGAGCAAACGAGAGGGGAAAGAGAGAGAGCAAAAGAGAGGGAGAGAGACAGCAAAAGAGGGGGAGAGAGAGCAAAAGAGAGGGAGAGAGACAGCAAAAGAGGGGGAGAGAGAGCAAAAGAGAGGGTGAGAGAGAGAGAGCACAAAAGAGAGGGGGGAGAGAGAGCGCGCAAAAGAGGGGGGAGAGAGAGAGCGCAAAAGAGAGAGAGAATGCAAAAGAGAGCGGGTTGAGAGAGCGTAAAAGAGAGGGGGGACAGTGTGCAAAAGAGAGGGGGGAGAGAGCGCAAAAGAGATGGGGGAGAGAGAGAGCAAAAGAGAGGGGGGAGAGAGCGCAAAAGAGAGGGGGGATAGTGCGCAAAAGAGAGGGGGATAGTGTGCAAAAGAGATGGGGAAAGTGCACAAAAGAGAGGGGGGAGAGAGCGCAAATGAGATGGGTAGAGAGCTCAAAAGAGAGGAGGAGAAAGAGCAAAAGAGAGGGGGAGGGGAGAGGGAGCAAAAGAGAGGGGGGAGAGAGAGAGCAAAAGAGAGGTTGAGTGAGAGAGAACGCAAAAGAGAGGGGGAGAGAACGCGAAAGAGAGGGGGAGAGAGCGCTAAAGAGAGGGGGTGAGAGAGCAATAGAGAGGGGGAGAGAGAGCAAGGGGTGGGACCGCTGTACTGCAAAAAATGGCCCGTGTGAACGGGCTTTAGGACTAGTATTATAATATACCTGTCTTACTTTGATAATGCTGATCAAGTTTTATCTCATCCAAATGAGGAAATTAGGCATTTTAATACAATTGATAGAGTGTAGAATTATTGAAGTTAAACAAGTCTCTCCAATGTGCTTGCAATAGCAGCAGAGAGATAAATACAGAGGGCTAGATTACAAGTGGCAAGCATAAGCAATATTGTGACCACACTAACTAGTGCTCACATTACAAATTGAAAGTAAACTGTTGCACTTGAGCGCAAACAAAATTTGCACTTAATCAATTTTCCCTTTAACGAGCACAGCAATGCAGTAATTTGTGAGGCCCCGCGCACGTGTTAATTAAATGAGGATGAAAATATGGCTGATTCTGGAGGTGGAAGAAGCATCTCAATCGTAAATTTGGCTACTTTATTTTCAACTACACACTTGCTACAAACTGTAGAAGTAGACCGTTCCTCACAGCCTTCTAACTGCACTGATCACAGTGGTTTCATCTTCGGTCTTCCTTTGAACAATTGTTTGAAGGAACGCTGAGGTGGAAACCACAGTGATCAGTGCAGTTAGTAGGCTCTGTGGAACAGTCTACTTCTACAGTTTGTAAAGAGTCAGGGTTGGACAGGGGCACCATCAGTAAAGGAATCATGGCTCAAACAGGTCAGGACTCTCTGTTTTTGTCCCACGTGAAATGCTGAGTGGTGTCGGCTCTAATTCCTCCACATAAAGGAGTGATGAAGGGGAGAAGGGCTCAGCCTCAGATCTTGCCAAGGCAAGTGTCTCCAGAAGTAACAGGGAGGCCACCGATGATATGTGCGGGGCCGTGACATGTGAGGGTCCGAGACCTGTCATGGGGGGGGCTTGGTTGCGAGTGTAGGGTCCGGCCCTCTACCAAGTGATGATCACATTTGAGAGACCAGCCATTATGCCAGTGCCACCTATCCCTGGCAAGGCAACTGAAAGCAGGGCAGCACCTCTAGGTATGTATACCTACAACAGATTGCTGGGGGTACATATGGTGTATGTTGCATTGTATAAGATATGTGTATATTATATATCATGTTAGTCTGCATGTGGAAGTGCACTGAACTATAAAGTGTAAGTGTCTGATACAAGTCCCCACTGCCCAGTAAGCATAATACACATGAACAAGCAATGTTACTCTTTCTATATCAGAGCAATAATTAGCATTAATAAAGAAATCATTTCACAACAGATTAGATTGACGGTAAAAATTATTATAAAAAACTACAAATTTAAATATTTTTTTATTGAATATTGATATATAAATGCCCAGTTGTCAGGTTGTGAAAAAATATTTTGGTTAGAGCAGTGGCAGGTCCGCACAGCTGTAAAAGAGAGGGAACATTGCTCTCAATGGATTAGCGTGCCTGAAGACCTAGCGTAAAGTGTAAGGGTTAAAAAAAAGTTGAACAAAACACAACCTAAATATATTAAAGCAAAGTACAGTATTACACTTATATACTCTATCTGATAAAAATATGGTATATGAAAAGGTATTTGACATACATATATGTCTAAATATGTGTATGAGTGTATATGTGTGTGTGTATATATATATATATATATATACACACACGTATTTATATATGTGTAAATATGTATATATTCACATATTTGCAAGTGTATATATGAATATACTGTACATGCATTTATTCATATATACAAGTGTATACACATCGTCATATATATACTTTGAAGCGCTTTCCACTACATTTAAACCTGACAATTGATTTTTATACCATTTTTTTATATATTGTAATATGTTTTACTGTGTTATAAAGATTTAACATTCCAATGTTCTTCACTTAGAAGAAAATGTTCTTTTAATTTTTAAGGCCAGTTTGTGCGCATGTGATATCAGTTTTTCGCCATCATTTGCGCCCAGGTTAAATTGCTCTGGTATTACACGTTGAGAGTAAATGCAATCGCTTGAGCACAATTCAAGTTATCTCTCGCCAGGTTAGCGTGTCCTCAGAGCTGTGATTCTATTTTTTGAAACAAAAAAGTTTCACAAAACACATCAAAAATACATTACAAAATACACTTACACTTATAATAACACCATCTAATAAAAAAAAAATATTTCACAAAAAAGTTATAAGGGGTGTTAGAAAAAAAGCAGGCAACAGGATTTAACACATTGAGAAACATAAATATAGAAGTCTAAAGATGTATATGTCTATATATGTGTACATACATATTTATATGTGTATATATGTATTCAGACATTTACACATATAAACACATAAATACATATGTACACATATATAGACATATAGAAGTGCATTGGAGCCTTTTGCAGTTAAAGGGCCATAATACCCAAATGTTTAAACACTTGAAAGTGATGCAGCATAGCTGTAAAAAGCCGACTAGAAAATATCACCTGAACATCTCTATGTAAAAAAGAAAGATATTTTACCTCAAAAGTTCCTCAGTAGCCACCTCCCATTGTAAAGGATTTCTAAGCAGCATTTTAGTGTGTCTGTCCTGGGACATCTTAGGGGCTGAGCATCGTGCACTCTCATATTATTTCACCAATCAGGTAAAGGAAGCTTACTATGAAATCTCATGAGAGTTAAGTCAAATCTCATGAGATCACAGTAAGAGTTCATGACCTCAGCACTGCTGATGCTGATTGGCTGCTGTTCATTTCTTCATTTTTTTTTTATTTTTACCTGCAGCTGGTTGCAGCTGAGTATAACTTTTTACACAGAACTTACTCTGCTGAGCTGAGGAGATTGTGAGGTAAAATATCTTCCTTTTTTACATAGAGACGCTCAGGTGATATTTTCCTGTCAGCTTTTTACAGTTATACTGCATCAGTTTCAAGTGATTTAGCATATGAGTATTATGTCCCTTTAAGTATATAAACATGTAAAAGCATATTTATGAAATATTAAATGTTAATAAAGTGTTATGTTGTGTTTGTACTGTAAATATTTCACATTCCAAAGTTCTGCACATAGTTTATATGTTCTATATATATATCTCTATACCTACAGTATATATAATCGTGTGTGTGTGTGTATATATATATATATATATATATATATATATATATATATATATATATATATATATATATATATATAGAAACAAAAAAATCAGATTTATGTAGAAATATTTATTTATGAATAAATAGAACATATTTTTCTATGTGAAGAACATTAGAATGTGAAATATTAATATTTTCATGTCGGGTTAGCGCACTTGAGAATATGCGATTGGATTTGCGTGAGAAGTGTCTTTTTCCACTTTTTTTTCTCCATTGACTATTATGGGGGAACAGGCTATCGCACATGTGATATTGTAAGTTCTGCTTTTTGGGCGCATCGGGTTAGCACAAGAGTGATAACTTTTTACTTTAAACTCATAATACCTGCACAACCAAACGCGCCAAAAGTTTACAAATAGCACTTTAGTGAAAGCGCTAAATAGTGCTCGTAGTCTTGTCACGCCGCTCCTCCGTGATCATAGCCATTGCTATGATCGCGGTGTGACTCGCAGCTCCATGAGCATGGCTGTTGCCATGGTCACAGTGGTTGTTGGGGGCGCGCAGCGATTTTGTCATCACCGCACGCCATAGTATCCGATGCCGCTCTAGTTTTACCTGGGAGGTCTCCTTGGTGCGAACAGGCGCTTACGTAAGTACTGCCTTCACTTCTCTTCACTGCCCAAGTATAGGTATTCACTTTGTGTTTTCCTGGGTGCTTGTACTGCTGAATTGCTGGATTGCTTTACCATTGCTGAACTCTGCCTGTCTAACCACTCTGCCTGTTTAACCCCTGAATTGCTGGATTGCTTAACGATTGCTGAAATCTGCCTGTCTGACCACTCTGCCTGTTGAACCCCTGAATTGCTGAATTGCCTTACCATTGCTGAACTCTGCCTGTCTGGCCATTCTACTGCTTTTTTACTGCTAAACTGCTGGATTACCTTTGTTGCTGACCTCTGCCTGTCCCTGACTATTCTGCTGGTTAACCCTGAACTGCTAATGGCTGGATTGCCTTTCTCTTGTTTCTGTGAAGGACTGCCCTGACTACCATGAGTACTGCTTACCTCATTTCTTGAACTCACTTTGTTCTGCAATATTTCCTTAGCCTTCCACTTGACGCCGGGATAAGAATACTACTGGCCAAGATTGATCTGATAGGGAAATATACCATAATAATATATTCATAGTACTGTTACAGAGGAAATATTGTAGGTATCTAACTTCAACATGACACATATGTTATTCACACATAATCATAGAATAAGAATTTTTTAGATACGTTTTTTTAAATAATTTTTATATACCCTTTTTTTTTTATATAGATCTAATAAATCTCCAATCTATAACACTCATTAGTCTATGCCATTCAATTACTGCAGGTATATATGGTGCCTAAAGAAGAGCATTATTCCATATATTAGTCCATTCTATCTGAGGAATATTTTATTGATAAAACAAGAAAATACATCAAATGATCTCCCATTTCTGAGTTTACATATTAGGGAATACTTATATCCATATCTAATATTGTGTATACGATATACTGATGCACACTGTTTTGTAAATTGTGATAAGCTGCCAGAGACAACTACACTGCCTGTCATATTGAGACACAGGCATATACCGTGCCAGTTCCAATCAGACAGAAAACTTGATGAGTTTGAGGCTGCAATTACTAAAATGTAAATATTATGCAAATACTTGTACATCCTGTGGCTGTCATTTTAATGTCATTCTTATGCATCTATAATAAGTTAGTATGACTCTGTGCTGTAATTAGAATATCCAGAGTGCACGCTATTGTATGCATCTGTTAACATACACACCCCTGTGACGTTCAATGCAGGGATTGGTTGATACACTCGATTACACCATGGGGGCGATGCCCACCTTCCACACGTGTAGCGTTCTCTGCATAGCAGCGTCAGACTGAACGTGGTAAGCTTAAATGTTCTAAAGTACCTTAAATGGCTTTTTTTGGATTCAAATATGAATTCCTCCTTTCAGTTAAAGCATAGGAAAACGGAATAATATTGTTGATATTAATGATGTGAATCTATTGAGTATATGCTACGTTGAGCAGCCATGTTGAAATTAGGCTGCTTCTCTAGCCAATAGATATAATGCTTTAACCATTCGAGCTCTGATCACTATTTAAATATATCACACAGTATGCACTTATACTGCCCCTTGTATATATTGCTTTTTTTGTATGTATATATACAGTATCCCACAAAAGTGAGTACACCCCACACATTTTTGTAAATATTTTATTATATCTTTTCATGTGACAACACTGAAGAAATGACACTTTGCTACAATGTAAAATAGTGAGTGTACAGCCTGTATAACAGCGTAAATTTGCTGTCCCCTCAAAATAACTCAACACACAGCCATTAATGTCTAAACCGTTGGCAACAAAAGTGAGTACACCCCTAAGTGGAAATGTCCAAATTGGGCCCAATTAGCCATTTTCCCTCCCCGGCGTCATGTGACTCGTTAGTGTTACAAGGTCTCAGGTGTGAATGGGGCGCAGGTGTGTAAAATTTGGTGTTATCGCTCTCACACTCTCTCATACTGGTCACTGGAAGTTTAACATGGCACCTCATGGCATGGATCTGAAAAAAAGAATTGTTATTCTACAGAAAGATGGCCTAGGCTATAAGAAGATTGCCAAGACCCTGAAACTGAGCTGCAGCGCGGTGGGAAAGACCATACAGCGGTTTCACAGGACAGATTGCACTCAGAACAGGCCTCACCATGGTCGACCAAAGAAGTTGAGTGCACGTGCTCAGCGTCATATCCAGAGGTTGTCTTTGGGCAATAGATGTATGAGTGCTACCAGCATTGCTGCAGAGGTTAAAGGGGAGGGGGGTTTAGCCTGTCAGTGCTCAGACCATACACAGCACACTGCATCAAATTGGCCTGCATGGCTGTCTTTCCAGAAGGAAGCCTCTTCTAAAGATGATGCACAAGAAAGCCCGCAAACAGTTTGCTGAAGACAAGCAGACTAAGGACATGTATTACTGGAACCATGTCCTTCGGTCCGATGAGACCAAGATAAACCTATTTGGTTCAGATGGTGTAAAGAATGTGTGGCGGCAACCAGGTGAGGAGTACAAAGACAAGTGTGTCTTCCCTACAGTCAAGCATGGTGTTGGGAGTGTCATGGTCTGACCCTGCATGAGTGCTGCCGGCACTGGGGAGCTACATTTCATTGAGGGAACCATGAATGACATGTACTGTGAAATACTGAAGCAGAGCATGATACCCTCCCTTTGGAGACTGGGCCGCAGGGCAGTATTCCAACGACCACTGTCTTGCTAAAGAAGCTGAGGGTAAAGGTGGTGGTCTGGCCAAGCATGTCTCCAGACCTAAACCCTATTGAGCATCTGTGGAGCATCCTCAAACGGAAGGTTGGGGAGCGCAAGGTCTCTTAGATTCACTAGCTCCGTGATGTCGTCATGGAGGAGTGGAAGAGGTCTCCAGTGGCAACCTGTGAATCTCTGGTGAACTCCATGCCCAAGAGGGTTAAGACAGTGCTGGAAAATAATGGTGGCCACACAAAATATTGACACTTTGGGCCCAATTTGAACATTTCCTCTTAGGGGTGTACTCACTTTTGTTGCCAACAGTTTAGACATTAATGGCTGTGTGTTGAGTTATTTTGAGGGGACAGCAAATTTACACTGTTATACAAGTTGTTCACTCACTACTTTACATTGTAGCAAAGTGTCATTTCTTCAGTGTTGTCACATGAAAAGATATAATAAAATATTTACAAAAATGTGAGGGGTGTACTCACTTTTGTGAGATACTGTAAACTTAATATATGATTTTTGTATACAATGTTATTTAAATAATGATGTAAATGGGTGGTTCTTCTCTGATTAGGGGTGGGTTCTTATCACCTGTTAAATACACTGTTTGTTGTTCACATTTGGTCTGATGAAGGGGTGAGATCCCCGAAACGTCACTGATTAATTTGTGTGCAAATAAAGCACTATTTTTCATAAAACCAGTGAGTGCATGCTTTTTATGGATATATATATACGCCGTCCATATATATATATATATATATATATATATGGACGCCGCAAAAACATCAATGCGGCATCCACGGCCGCATCCGTAAGTTGCCAGGCGTCACGTGACCCTTATGTCATGTCCGTCGTCATGGCAACCGGACACTCAGTCGGGTTCGTCACGTGTATTGCTAAAAACATAAACAGGCTGTCAGTCATCATAGACCCTGTGTAAGCATATTAGTACATGAGGCTATGGATAGGAAACATCAGCCATATGAATAGCAACGGGGCTTACTAAATAACACGGTAGATAATACATCATATGGTAAGATACAGGCTAATTATTACAACTCATGGTAATAATTTACATCATAGTTAAAGTCTTGTGATAAAATTCATAGTAATACGAGATGTCTCATAATAATACAGTATCGGCTAGGCATTGCATCCTGTAGAGAATCACAAAGAATAAGAGACATAGCATAAACCAAGAATCAAAATATAAGAAAAATATAAGAAAAAAGACATAGCATAAACCAAGAAACGAAAGATGGAATCGGTATTAAATTATTTTCTCTACTGTAACTTTATGATAGTATTGCAATACGAACTGTGCATAATCTCAGACTGACATTAAGCTCCCTGGGGGTCATAGTTCCCCAAGTTGAAAATCCATCTAGATTCTCTTTATAAGAGTGTTTTGGCTCTATTACCATGCCGGGGGGGGGGGGGAGATGATCAATAATGATGTATTTTAGGTCTGTCACTTTGTGCCCTGCCTTGACAAAGTGTCGGGCCACAGGCTGATCTGATGTTCCTTTATCAATAGCAGACCATATGGCAGAACGGTGGTTGGCCATTCTGGTTCTTAGGTTGTCCACCGTCTTGCCCACGTAAAACATCCCACATACACAGTGTAGGAGATACACTATGTATTTTATGCACAAAGAAGATAAAAAGAAACACAATAAATGCCATAACATATGTGATAACATTTTTATGGTGCATATTACAATGATATAAGCAAATTATAAAATGAGTGCTAAATATAAGTATCTGAAACCTCCATTTTTAGTTTTGGATAGCTTTCGTAAAAGGCTAATGAGCTGGTCACTTATGTACCAATTGATATAGAAAATACTGGTGGGGACTGTTAGTCTTATCAATGACCCAATTGGGTCTAATGGCGCTTATGGGGGAAATTTTTCAGCGGGTAAGCACCTCTAGAGATATTAATGGGGGGGGGGGGGCAGGACTGAAGTTATAGGCTTTATGGTAACAGTACAAGTAATTAGAGGTTAAAAGGTACACTGTCACTCTTGGACCTCAGGGTATAAATAGAGCAAATTAGTAACTGATACAATATAAGTATTAAACAAGGAGGAATAAATTATGGCTGTGGCAAGCATAAGTTTCTCCTCTATAACTGAGTAGCTGGATCAATGAGAAAGATATGGCATAAAAAAGACTGCCCATTAGAACTAATACAGACTGCTGGGATATAACTGGAGGTTCACATGCCTCGAGCCCAATGAATATATAATGTATGAAAAAGTATAGTTTACATATAGATGGGAGTAAGCCATTAAACACTGTGTTTTCTCATGTGATACAATCATATATGTATGTTTATAAAGGGTGGTAATTATTGTTAAAAGGGAGGCCTCTTGATATAAGGGTAAACATCTGTCACTTGGCCAGGACTGCATACATTATAGTATAACCACCAAAATGTAGTATCCTGCCTTTATGACCTAAAATATAGTGTTAAGGATAGACTGAGTGAGTTGTATAAGGGAGAAAGTAGGACAAAGAATTGCTGAAGTGACTAGAATATCGTGAGCTACACATATATATAACAGAACCAAGAATTACTTGAAATGCGAGCCAAAGAGACAGGAATAATGAAAGTACTGATAGTAGATGCAGGGAATTTCTAAATGTAGATAGAAGTGATATTCCAGTATCAGATGCACAAATCAAATCATGTCTTAAAAATAGTGTTCAAACTGTTCAGGGCCCTTTGGGACAGGTAGGGATGGAAACAGAGGGGGGAGGAGAAAAAGGAAAAAACATAGGAAGAGGACAAAGAGGACGAAGAGGCAGGGGACGATACAACAAATATCGCATTTAAAGATAATTAATCTTTCTAATTCCATTTTGACAGAAGATGAAACCTCAGTATTGAGTCTAGGTCTGAACTTTGTCCCTAGTACAACGTTCAACCTTTTTAAAACAATAACTGATGTAAATCGTTTAATTAGAGATCTCACACTCAGGAAATTCTTCTGGGGCAAAACATCCCCAGAGGTATCTCCTGTTAATTCTGGAGATCATGATATTTGGAGGGAAAATAGCCACATAGAGCCTATTATTAATATAGTAGATTTTAAGGAGGCCTGTGACTATTTCTCCCTACATGAGCTTAATTATGAGTCAAATATCCAGAATGAATTCCTTAAAACGGAACATATTGGCTTCAAACCAAAGTCTATATTTTACCCTACTAGGGACAGAGGTCCCTTCCTGGAAGCTTTCCACAAGAGAGTAGAAGAGGATTTGATTTCCCTTTCTAAATGCCACAATGCGACCACCCCGAATCTAACGAGAGGCCAAAAACTGGCCATTGAATCTCTAACTAAAAGAGTTGATATAGTCATTAGATCTGCTGATAAGGGGGGCAGCATTGTGGTATTAAATAAAGTAGACTATATAAAGGAAGCTGAAAGACAGATTAAGGATCCAGAAGTGTATTTACCCCTCTCTGGTGATCCCACAAATGTCTTCAAATTACAATTCCTAGAGTTGCTGGACGATGGACTGCATGGGGGTATTATTGATCAAAATACTTTTGATTATCTATATGTAAAAACACCAGTCATTCCTATCTTCCATCACCTCCCCAAGGTACATAAATCCTTGGAGGAGGTGAAAGGAAGACCCATTATATCTGGGATAGGATCTCTCTTTGAGAGTATGTCAGGTTGGTTAGAGTCCCTGTTGCAGCCCATCGTCCAGCAGCTGCCCTCCTACCTTAGAGATACAACACACCTGCTGACAGGCTTAGATAAGCTCATATGGAGCAATGAATGCTCATGGTTAACAGTAGATGTTGTTGGACTATATTCCTGTATACCTCACCACCTAGGACTAAGAGCAATTAGATTTTCCCTCGATCATTATAGTAACTATGATACCAGTTTAAAAGAATATATTCTAACATGCTTGGATTTCTTACTGGTTCACAACTATTTTAAATTTGATAATTCTTTCTATCTCCAAAGACGTGGGACCGCCATGGGTGCTAAATTTGCCCCGGCCTATGCTAATCTTTTCATGGGCTGGTGGGAGCGGTCCCACGTCTTTGGAGATACTAATCCATACAAACATCTTATTAGATCATATAAAAGATACATTGATGATCTTTTGTTTGTGTGGCTAGGATCATTAGAGGAAATGGAGGGCTTTATCCAATACCTAAATAACAACGAGGTCAATTTACAATTCACTTACACGTCAAATATAAGTAAGATAGCCTACCTTGATGTCTATCTTATGGGAGATCCATCTACACGAAAAGTCACAACAACATTATACAGGAAACCAATTACCTCGAATACTATACTACATGCACGCTCTTGCCACCCTAAACATACAGGGTTTGGGGTGGCTAAGGGCCAGTTTATAAGACTAAAACGTAATTGTACTACAGATTGTGATTTTCGTGTAGAGTCAGACACATTGAAACAGCAACTACTAGAAAGAGGCTATAAAATGAAAGTAATAAAAAGGGCCTTTTTAGAAGTAGATAGGCTAGACAGAAGAGAAATGTTTCAAAAAAATCGTTATGGGTCACTAAACAGATTTAATGAAAATAAACCTAAATTTATTACCACCTATAGTCCTCAATTCAAAGCAATTTGTGACATCATTAACAAACACCTCCCTGTTTTGACAGGGGAGGATAGTC
Organism: Bombina bombina; assembly: GCF_027579735.1. Taxonomy (NCBI): domain Eukaryota; kingdom Metazoa; phylum Chordata; class Amphibia; order Anura; family Bombinatoridae; genus Bombina; species Bombina bombina. Next base: position 885,424,201 of record NC_069502.1, read on the forward strand.
TTAGAGACCTAACCAGGGAAGGTATCAATTATATTTCTAAAAAGGGACGTACAATTGGAAATCTGGTAGCCCCTAGTATGATAAAGAAACCACCAACAACAGCAAGTAGTTGGTTACAGGTAAAAGGGCATTACAAATGCCATTTTTCCAATTGTATAGCCTGTAGTCACACAACAGTAACTGATAAATTCCAATCCAGAAGCACACTAAGAGTATTTCTAATGAACTCTTGTACCAATTGCCGAACATGCTATGTTATTTATCTGGTGGAGTGTACAGTCTGTAAAAAGCAATATGTAGGGTGCTCCTCTAGGGAGGCACGTACACGTATTAGAGAGCATTTAAATAACATTGACAAAGATAGAGATGTTTCAGACTTGGTGCATCATTTTATATATGAGCACAAGTCAGTGAACAGTTTCAAATGGCAAGTAATAGAAACAATCCTCCCTAAACCTAGAGGGGGAGATAGAATGCAACGACTCCTCTATAGAGAGGCATTCTGGATTTTTACACTCCAGACCAGACGTCCCAAAGGCTTTAATATAGCAGGAGACATCATTAATTTCTGGAAGTAGGATAAAGTGACATAAAAGTTACAGTGAAGGTCTGTGAATAATTGGTATTCATATATGTATATATATAGATAAAGAGCAATGACACTCCAAAGTATACATATAATGATGTTGAACTTCATACAAACCATGTTACTTATATCATGCTGTTTTGAAGATCTTGGTCTTTAAGTTATAATTGGGATACATATATGCATTTGTATAGATAAAGAGTAATACCTTAATTAAGCTTAGATACAATGATGTAGAATTTTATATAATTTTTGTTATTGATGTTATCCTGCTTATAATACTCTGTTTTTCAAGTTATTATATGGATTGCCCATTTATAAGGATCAAATCTGATGGTTAACAATTATATATTTTTCTGTTTAACAAATCCTACAAGGAAAAGAGTACTGCATTTCAATATGTTTATATGTACATTTTGCAGTCAATCTATTAGTATACATAATATAAAACAGAAAAATGTTTTTACATACAATTCATCTAAATGAAATAATCTGTCCTCCAATCAGCTTGTTGCAAACATTAATTGATTAATTGCACTGTGACCCCAGCTGTTTTCCCTTAATTATCACTAGAATAGTTTTTAAGGCATAACACAGGCTACACTTTAAGGTCTATGATTAAGGCTAAACTTTCCAGCCGAAACGCGTAAGACCGACTGGTAGCCTAAGGTCACAGCGCAATTACCTAGCTCTTTTTCATTTAATTTTTACCACCCTCATTTAAGTGTTTTTTTTGGTTCTCACTGTGTTGGAATCTATTGAATTTATGATTTCAATAAACTCACCCCTTGTTTGAAGCCCGAGTTCGCTGGATTTCTTTTTGCTTGAACACATATAATATCGTTAACTAAGAAACACATAAATCAATTGTACACATTTACAGTTATCTAGAGCAGGGGTTCTCAAGCCAAGTGAACTCAAGGCCCGGTAAATTTTAGCCGGAGCTGTCCAGGGCCCGGTAATCATTGGGAGTGGGTTGTAAAGTGTGGAGAATTTATATATATATATATATAAATATATATATATATATACACACAGTATACATATATATATGTATATATATATATATATATGTATAAAATGAACCCACTAACACACACACATATATATATATATATATATATATATATATATATATATATATATATGTGTATGTGTGTGTGTGTGTGTGTGTCAGTGGGTTATTTTATACACACACACATATATATCCCAATATCCCACTGACACCAATAAATTATTATTTAATAAACCCACTGTACACCAATGCATTTTTTATGTGTATATATATATATATATATATATATATATATATATATATATATATATATATATATATATATATATATATATATATATATATATAATTAAGACAAAAAGAGAGAAGAGACCACTATTATCCAGCACTAGATTATTACCCTATCATAAATTCCACACATAAAACACAAGAGGGTGAAGGAGAGAAAAATATATGCCCCCAGTTAATGCATAATACAAATGTATTATTGTAACAAGAGGACAACATATATAGGTCTACTGCTAGTCTGCAACAGGAACATATCAGTATACAGCATGTACATATTCATATGATTCATACATCTGACATCTGTATAATGTTCCAAATACAACATTGAGCTTAAAAGCTACAAAATGTCCCACCAAAAGGCAAGTTATTTAGAGTTCGCAAATCACCTTCATAAGTTCATATTTCCAATCACAGCATAAACAGGCTGTATTTATAATCCAAGGGTAAAAAGCTTATCGGTATTGTCTCAACAATACTGATTCTAGATCATTCATCCAAACTGCTGATGTTGCAGAAATTCAGGTGAACTTTTAACCCTTTCAACCACGGATACAATGCATGATAAACAGCAAACCGCTATATTACCTTTGTCGATGTAAGCTTATAAGTAGCTCTGTGTTGCTTTCACATTATCGGCATTTTCAGGTTGACTGGGGTTTTGTGCTGTATTACCTTATGTCGTGTATACTTATCTCCTTCTTCCAGAGTTGGGTATTTGCATCATGTTGTCACATTTGCAGTATTGGTATTGCCACAAGTGTTCCTTTTAAGATGCCAAAGCAGTTACGAACATTTCAGAGGCACTTGAGCGCATAAGCGTGCCTTTTTCGGTGGCTCAAAATAATTATCAGACAGGCAGTAGGGATCAGCGGCTTGCAGCTGTCAAGCCAGCTGAGTAGCAGCTACGCGCGTTTCACCCGTTCAAACATACAGGCTTCTTCCGGCTTGATAGTGATTGGAGGATCTCCTCCTTTGTTATATACAATTAGCTCCTCCTTTGTTTTGAATCTATTGCCCGGTGAAATTATACATGTACATTTATAATGTTGACAATTGTTACTAAATATAACACTATTAATTTTAGATACTTGGTTATAATATCGTTATCTATCAATTGGTAGCCTGCTGTGTCAAACAAACTGAGCTTCAGAAAAAACATAATTTATGCTTACCTGATAAATTTATTTCTCTTGTAGTGTATTCAGTCCACGGGTCATCCATTACTTATGGGATATATTCCCTTCCCAACAGGAAGTTGCAAGAGGATCACCCAAGCAGAGCTGCTATATAGCTCCTCCCCTCACATGTCATATCCAGTCATTCGACCGAAACAAGACGAGAAAGGAGAAACCATAGGGTGCAGTGGTGACTGGAGTTTTAATTAAAATTTAGATCTGCCTTAAAAAAGACAGGGTGGGCCATGGACTGAATACACTACAAGAGAAATAAATTTATCAGGTAAGCATAAATTATGTTTTCTCTTGTTAAGTGTATTCAGTCCACGGGTCATCCATTACTTATGGGATACCAATACCAAAGCTAAAGTACACGGATGATGGGAGGGACAAGGCAGGAACTTAAACGGAAGGAACCACTGCCTGTAGAACCTTTCTCCCAAAAACAGCCTCCGAAGAAGCAAAAGTGTCAAATTTGTAAAATTTTGAAAAGGTGTGAAGCGAAGACCAAGTCGCAGCCTTGCAAATCTGTTCAACAGAGGCCTCATTCTTAAAGGCCCAGGTGGAAGCCACAGCTCTAGTGGAATGAGCTGTAATTCTTTCAGGGGGCTGCTGTCCAGCAGTCTCATAGGCTAAACGTATTATGCTACGAAGCCAAAAGGAGAGAGAGGTTGCCGAAGCTTTTTGACCTCTCCTCTGTCCAGAGTAAACGACAAACAGGGAAGAAGTTTGACGAAAATCTTTAGTTGCCTGTAAATAGAATTTCAGGGCACGGACTACGTCCAGATTATGCAAAAGTCGTTCCTTCTTTGAAGAAGGATTAGGACATAATGATGGAACAACAATCTCCTGATTGATATTCCTGTTAGAGACTACCTTAGGTAAAAACCCAGGTTTAGTACGCAGAACTACCTTGTCTGAATGGAAAATCAGATAAGGAGAATCACAATGTAAGGCGGATAACTCCGAGACTCTTCGAGCCGAGGAAATAGCCATCAAAAACAGGACTTTCCAAGATAAAAGTTTAATATCAACGGAATGAAGGGGTTCAAACGGAACTCCTTGAAGAACTTTAAGAACAAAGTTTAAGCTCCACAGAGGAGCAACAGTTTTAAACACAGGCTTAATCCTAGCCAAAGCCTGACAAAAAGCCTGGACGTCTGGAACTTCTGCCAGACTCTTGTGCAAAAGAATAGACAGAGCAGAAATCTGTCCCTTTAAAGAACTAGCTGATAAGCCTTTTTCCAAACCCTCTTGGAGAAAGGACAATATCCTAGGAATCCTAACCTTACTCCATGAGTAACTCTTGGATTCGCACCAATACAGGTATTTACGCCATATCTTATGGTAGATTTTCCTGGTAACAGGCTTTCGTGCCTGTATTAAGGTATCAATAACTGACTCGGAGAAACCACTCTTTGATAGGATCAAGCGTTCAATCTCCATGCAGTCAGTCTCAGAGAAATTAGATTTGGATGATTGAAAGGACCTTGTATTAGAAGGTCTTGCCTCAAAGGTAGAGTCCATGGTGGACAGGACGACATGTCCACTAGGTCTGCATACCAGGTCCTGCGTGGCCACGCAGGCGCTATCAGAATCACCGATGCTCTCTCCTGTTTGATCTTGGCAATCAGTCGAGGTAGCAGAGGAAACGGTGGAAACACATAAGCCATGTTGAAGAACCAAGGGGCTGCTAGAGCATCTATCAGCGTCGCTCCCGGGTCCCTGGACCTGGATCCGTAACGAGGAAGTTTGGCGTTCTGGCGAGACGCCATGAGATCCAGTTCTGGTTTGCCCCAACGATGGACCAGTTGAGCAAACACCTCCGGATGGAGTTCCCACTCCCCCGGATGAAAAGTCTGACGACTTAGAAAGTCCGCCTCCCAGTTCTCCACGCCTGGGATGTGGATCGCTGACAAGTGGCAAGAGTGAGACTCTGCCCAGCGAATTATCTTCGAGACTTCTAACATCGCTAGGGAGCTCCTGGTTCCCCCTTGATGGTTGATATAAGCCACAGTCGTGATGTTGTCCGACTGAAATCTGATGAACCTCATTGTTGCTAACTGAGGCCAAGCTAGAAGAGCATTGAATATTGCTCTTAACTCCAGAATATTTATTGGGAGGAGTTTCTCCTCTTGAGTCCACGATCCCTGAGCCTTCAGGGAATTCCAGACTGCGCCCCAGCCTAGAAGGCTGGCGTCTGTTGTTACAATCGTCCAATCTGGCCTGCGAAAGGTCATACCCTTGGACATATGGACCCGAGATAGCCACCAGAGAAGAGAATCTCTGGTCTCTTGATCCAGATTTAGTAGAGGGGACAAATCTGAGTAATCCCCATTCCACTGACCTAGCATGCACAATTGCAGCGGTCTGAGATGCAGGCGAGCAAATGGCACTATGTCCATTGCCGCTACCATTAAGCCGATTACTTCCATGCACTGAACCACTGACGGGCGTGGAATGGAATGAAGGACACGGCAAGCATTTAAAAGTTTTGATAACCTGGCCTCCGTCAGGTAAATTTTCATTTCTACAGAATCTATAAGAGTCCCTAGGAAGGAGACTCTTGTGAGTGGTGATAGAGAACTCTTTTCCACGTTCACCTTCCACCCATGCGACCTCAGAAATGCCAGAACTATCTCTGTATGAGACTTGGCAATTTGAAAGCTTGACGCCTGTATCAGGATGTCGTCTAGATACAGAGCCACCGCTATGCCTCGCGGTCTTAGAACCGCCAGCAGAGAGCCCAGAACCTTTGTAAAGATTCTCGGGGCCGTAGCCAACCCGAAGGGGAGAGCTACAAATTGGTAATGCCTGTCTAGAAAGGCAAAGGTACCCTCTTTCTTGGGAACCACGAACAGATTTGAATAAAATCCCTGTCCTTGTTCCGTCCGCGGAACTGGATGGATCACCCCCATTACTAGGAGGTCTTGTACGCAGCGTAGGAATGCCTCTTTCTTTATCTGGTTTTCTGATAACCTTGAAAGATGAAATCTCCCTTGAGGAGGAGAAGCCTTGAAGTCCAGAAGATATCCCTGAGATATGATCTCCAACGCCCAGGGATCCTGGACATCTCTTGCCCACGCCTGGGCGAAGAGAGAAAGTCTGCCCCCCACTAGATCCGTTTCCGGATAGGGGGCCATCCCTTCATGCTGTCTTAGGGGCAGTAGCAGGTTTTCTGGCCTGCTTGCCCTTGTTCCAGGACTGGTTAGTTTTCCAGGCCTGTCTGTAACGAGCAACAGTTCCTTCCTGTTTTGGAGCAGAGGAAGTTGACGTTGCTCCTGCCTTGAAGTTTTCGAAAGGCACGAAAATTAGACTGTTTGGCCTTTGATTTGGCCCTGTCCTGAGGAAGGGTATGACCCTTACCTCCAGTAATGTCAGCGATAATTTCTTTCAAGCCGGGCCCGAATAAGGTTTGCCCCTTGAAAGGAATATTAAGCAATTTAGATTTAGAAGTCACGTCAATATATAAAAAGTGCTTAGTGAGTACAGCGCTACAAAATCCTAGAAAGAAGGATTTGTGGCTAAAGATGGTGTCCACGATTGGTATAAATATAAGTGACGAGTTGATAGTATTGCAAATAGCCTATAGGTCTAAGTGCATGAATATTATAATATATACGAACAATAATAACTTATGATGGATCAGATGCTCCTATATGTTAAGCTAAAAACCATTTATTTTGCTAATAACATTTTACTAATAACATTTGATTTAACATATATAGTTAAAAATCCTTGACAATGTGTGTGTACATAAATACATAAAAGTCCTTTAAAACACAGTTCTATGACAGGATATAAAAACAAATCTATGGTACCAAAATGTGCACATAAAAATAGGGGGGTTCCAGAATACAGTCTTAAAACTGAAGAATGGTCATGAGATCCTATGTTATATCGACTTGATAGAGTGTCCCAATGAAAAATATAAGATATAAAGATGTGTGAAAAAATGTGAAAAAATTAAAAATTCAAAATTAAAAAATATAAAAAAAATATCGAAATATCAAAAATATATCAAAAATATATCAAAAATATATCAAAAATATAAAAATATATAAAAATATAAAATTTGTGATATCACAACTGTGAAAAAATATGTGAAGTGTTTCCAAAAGAATTCTTTTGGAAACACTTCACATATTTTTTCACAGTTGTAATATCACAAATTTTATATTTTTATATATTTTTATATTTTTGATATATTTTTGATATATTTTTGATATATTTTTGATATTTCGATATTTTTTTATATATTTTTTAATTTTGAATTTTTAATTTTTTCACATTTTTTCACACATCTTTATATCTTATATTTTTCATTATGTACACACACATTGTCAAGGATTTTTAACTATATATGTTAAATCAAATGTTATTAGTAAAATGTTATTAGCAAAATAAATGGTTTTTAGCTTAACATATAGGAGCATCTGATCCATCATAAGTTAGTATTGTTCGTATATATTATAATATTCATGCACTTAGACCTATAGGCTATTTGCAATACTATCAACTCGTCACTTATATTTATACCAATCGTGGACACCATCTTTAGCCACAAATCCTTCTTTCTAGGATTTTGTAGCGCTGTACTCACTAAGCACTTTTTATATATTGACATTTTGGGATCTGGTTGGGAGATTCCGCAACAAGAGCACAGCTTGTATGGTTGACATCTTGGCACTGCAAGATATACATCTATAACATTAGAAGTCACGTCAGCTGACCAGGATTTAAGCCATAGCGCTCTGCGCGCCTGGATGGCGAATCCGGAGTTCTTAGCCGTTAGTTTAGTTAAATGTACAATGGCATCAGAAACAAATGCATTAGCTAACTTAAGGGCTTTAAGCTTGTCCATAATTTCATCCAATGGAGCTGTGTGAATGGCCTCTTCTAGAGACTCAAACCAGAATGCCGCAGCAGCAGTGACAGGCGCAATGCATGCAAGGGGCTGTAAGATAAAACCTTGTTGAACAAACATTTTCTTAAGGTAACCTTCTAATTTTTTATCCATTGGATCCGAAAAAGCACAACTATCCTCCACCGGAATAGTGGTACGCTTAGCTAAAGTAGAAACTGCTCCCTCCACCTTAGGGACCGTCTGCCATAAGTCCCGTGTAGTGGCGTCTATTGGAAACATTTTCCTAAATATAGGAGGTGGGGAAAAGGGCACACCGGGTCTATCCCACTCCTTGCTAATAATTTCTGTAAGCCTTTTAGGTATAGGAAAAACTTCAGTACACACCGGTACTGCATAGTATCTATCCAGCCTACATAATTTCTCTGGAATTGCAACTGTGTTACAGTCATTCAGAGCCGCTAAAACCTCCCCTAGCAATACACAGAGGTTCTCAAGCTTAAATTTAAAATTAGAGATCTCTGAATCCGGTTTCCCTGGATCAGATCCGTCACCCACAGAATGAAGCTCTCCGTCCTCATGTTCTGCAAACTGTGACGCAGTATCGGACATGGCTCTCACAGCACCAGCGCGCTCTGTTCTTATCCCAGAGCAATCGCGCTTGCCTCTTAATTCTGGCAATTTAGATAATACTTCTGGCAGGGTATTATTCATAATAGTAGCCATGTCTTGTAAAGTGATTTGTATGGGCGTCTCTGATGCACTTGGCGCCACTATATCACGCGCCTCCTGAGCGGGAGGCGAAGGTACTGACACGTGAGGAGAGTTAGTTGGCATAACTTCCCCCTCGTTGTCTGGTGATAATTCCTTTATAGATAAAGACTGACCTTTATTATTTAAAGTGAAATCAATACATTTAGTACACATATTTCTATGGGGCTCCACACTGGCCTTCAAACATAGTGAACAAACAGATTTATCTGTGTCAGACATGTTTAAACAGACTAGCAATAAGACTAGCAGACTTGGAAAACACTTTAAATAATTTTACAAGCAATATAGAAAACGCTACTGCGCCTTTAAGAAGCACAAAAAAACTGTCACAGTTGAAATAATAATGAACCAAATCAGTTATAGCAACCAAATTTTCACAGAAAATGTATTAAGTTAGCAGAGCATTGCACCCACTTGCAAATGGATGATTAACCCCTTAGTACCCAAAACGGATAAGCAATAGAGAAAAAAAACGTTTTTTAACACAGTCAAACACACTGTCACAGGTCTGCTGTGACTGATTACCTCCCTCAAAATGACTTTTGAAGTCCCCTGAGCTCTCTAGAGACGTCCTGGGTCATGCAGGAAGAAGCAGGAAGACTGAGACTGAATTTTTACTGCGCAAAAAAGCGCTAAAATAGGCCCCTCCCACTCCTTATTACAACAGTGGGAGCCTCAGTTAACTGTTTCTATGCAGAAATACAAGTCAGCCATGTGGAAAAAATTTATGCCCCAATAAGGTTTATCACCAATGTACCTCACAAAACGATTAAACATGCCAGCAAACGTTTTAAACATCCTTTTTTTAAAGAGTATGTATCTCTATTGATAAGCCTGATACCAGTTCTTCTACTGCATTTAAGGCTTATTACATCAATTCAGTATTAGTAGCATTTTCTTAGTCAAATTCCATTCCTTAGAAAATTACTTTACTGTATATATTTTAATCAGCCTGATACCAGTCGCTATCACTGCATTTAAGGCTTTACTTACATTACATCGGTATCAGCAGTATTTTCTTAGTCAATTCCATTCCTTAGAAAAATATTTTACTGCACATACCTTATTTGCAGGAGACCCCGCACGCTATTCCCTTTCTGAAGTTACCCCACTCCTCAGAATGTGCGAGAACAGCCAGTGGATCTTAGTTACTTCTGCTAAGATCATAGAAAACGCAGGCAGATTCTTCTTCCAAATACTGCCTGAGAAAAAACAGCACACTCCGGTGCCATTTAAAATAACAAACTTTTGATTGAAGAAATAAACTAAGTATAAAACACCACAGTCCTCTCACGACCTCCTATCTAGTTGAGGGTTGCAAGAGAATGACTGGATATGACATGTGAGGGGAGGAGCTATATAGCAGCTCTGCTTGGGTGATCCTCTTGCAACTTCCTGTTGGGAAGGGAATATATCCCATAAGTAATGGATGACCCGTGGACTGAATACACTTAACAAGAGAAATAAAATTAATAAACTAGTTTTAAATCCTTGACATATGACAGGGGAGTATTTTTTCCCTTCATATGCATTAATTCATGCATTACTGATCAGCAACAACTTTTTAATATGTATATTTTCTTGATAGAAAATCTATAATTTGTTCATAAAAAAGAACCAAAATGTATTTCCTCATTCATACCCAAAGGTTTTAGACTTTTCAAGTTAAAGATCCATTTACTTTCTCTACACAGTAAGATTTGGTCTAAATTTCCCCCTCTGCTTTTAATGTCTACTAACTCCAAGCCCCTAATTCGCAAAATTTTGTTATTGCTGTTATGGAATTCCATAAAATGTCTTGCTACACTGCTATTCTTTATACAATTATTTTTAATATCCCGCTTGTGTTCTTTAATCCTTTCTTTTAGTTCTCTATACGTCTTTCCTATATAGAACATTGGGCAATTACATGATACCATATAGATAACACCTTCATTTCTACAGGTTATATGACCCTTTACCCTATGTGGCAGACCTAGATTGTCATAAAAATTTTCCCCTGTAAGCATGTTTGTACAGACAGAGCAGTGTGTGCATTTGAAGTTCCCATCTTTGTATTTTTTTGCTGTAAGCCAATTTGTATTAGTAGACCTGAAGTGACTATGGACCAACATGTCCTTTAATTGAAGAAAGTTGTGGAGAAGAGAGAGCTCTGCACAACAAGTATACACTTATAGCACTCTGAAGTCTGGACAAATAAATCACCCTTGGGTGATAATGTGAATCACAGAAATCATATGTAAATACTGTGGTGATTATGGGCAAGATAGAAGGAAGAGAACTTGATTAAAAATTAACTTTTATTAAATCATTTAAAAAGATTCTCACATACACACAGCACACAGTTAAAACTACGACTAGAGGGAATTGAATGGGCGTGCCCTTCAAATAATGTACGCTATGAATATAGAAAGTGTAGGTAGTAGTTATATACTCTAAGAGGTAAATTCTGTATATTGTCTGGCTTATATATAAATGCCAGAACAATTCGGTATTCACCCGGAGATATTTAGACTACTGCCAAGTGTAGACTCTTAACTGGTAAAGCACTGGGGTAAATGAACGTGAGTAATGGAGTTGCCCGGGAAATATAAGGCACTTAAGCAATAACACACTGTTAGCTACTGGGGTGGTAGTTAACATAGAAGGTAATAAATCTGAGAATTCTAAGTGACATTGTCTAGCGGGTAATGTGAGTTTGATAAACAGCACTCAAATTAAGGCATATGATGTCTTTAAAAACACTGAGCCCTCACAAGTATTATGCCTAATGATGCATTAGGCATTTATAGAGAACAATATCGTTTAAATATGGTACCAATTTTATTTAAATGCCCGACTAGCAGACACATTCTATACGGCATTAACAAACTTAAAACCAGCCTTATAACCATACCTGCCAATGACATACAGATTAAGTTTATGAGTTACTGCCTTAAATATACGGCGCAAATATCTGGTCAACTAACCGGTAATAAACTTTACATAGCTGCCAGCTAACTCTCTGCTCTCTGACCGATACACATACAATAAATGTGCGTGGGTTAACCAATGATATTTACAAACTACTATTTAAGTGTGGTTATCTATACTATTGCTACAGTGCAAAAAACCTCTCTGTATCAATTGCTACGTTAAACATTGTATATGTCTTTACTTGCAAAGTATTTGCCGTATTAATATCACTTCTAGCATCACTAAAGCATATATTTTAGCTTTTCATCCACACGCTGTGCTAATTAACACAAGTCGCATATAGTTAACCCCACATATAAAAGTGTATGATAGTTTCCGTTGCAGCACACTGGAATTTTTTCAAGTGCCGCTAAATAAAATTACTTCTGATAAGTAAGCTACCCCCTGTGATTATTAGGGGTGCAACAATATCTATTCACAAACTAACTTCATTCCGGTGCTTGTATCTATATATTATTTCATAGGTGTGCTGATTTCAGTGGAACCATTCTCTATCTGGTCATGTGATCAGAAAACAGGCTGAATATAGTACAATATCACACCAATAACACCAACTACTACCGACATATGAAAGTTTGCCACACTGACTTAATTCTAAGTATTCAGCATTGTACAACAATTTACCTAGTGGGTTAAATACTACTATAGTCAGCATATATTTTAAATTGCTCCAGTACGTATACATTCAATCAACGCTATGCCCTACCCTAATACGATTTGTGTTTAATCGCTCTTATGCTGCAAGAGGCATATTTCAAGTATATTAGCCTTTATTTACACACCGCAATCGTCAACATGAGATGTATGTGTTCTCTATAAATGCCTAATGCATCATTAGGCATAATACTTGTGAGGGCTCAGTGTTTTTAAAGACATCATATGCCTTAATTTGAGTGTTGTTTATCAAACTCACATTACCCGCTAGACAATGTCACTTAGAATTCTCAGATTTATTACCTTCTATGTTAACTACCACCCCAGTAGCTAACAGTGTGTTATTGCTTAAGTGCCTTATATTTCTCAGGCAACTCCATTACTCACGTTCATTTACCCCAGTGCTTTACCAGTTAAGAGTCTACACTTGGCAGTAGTCTAAATATCTCCGGGTGAATACCGAATTGTTCTGGCATTTATATATAAGCCAGACAATATACAGAATTTACCTCTTAGAGTATATAACTACTACCTACACTTGCTATATTCATAGCGTACATTATTTGAAGGGCACGCCCAGTCAATTCCCTCTAGTCGTAGTTTTAACTGTGTGTATGTGAGAATCTTTTTAAATGATTTAATAAAAGTTCATTTTTAATCAAGTTCTCTTCCATCTATCTTGCCCATAATCACCACAGTATTTACATATGATTTCTGTGATTCACATTATCACCCAAGGGTGATTTATTTGTCCAGACTTCAGAGTGCTATAAGTGTATACTTGTTGTGCAGAGCTCTCTCTTCTCCACAACTTTCTTCAATTGTAGTCCCTAATATACACAGCACCTACCCTGGAACTTGGGTCAATAATACCCAAGTATCCTACTATTGGATAGAAGTCTATAAGTACTATACAAGTAGTGCCATTGGAAATTCTTTTTTCTGCAACATGTCCTTTAAATTTGGGTTTCTCCTTGGGGTCATTAATGGTGTGTTCCCTACAAATTTGGCAATTATTGGATCAAACAATAAAATGTGCCAATGTTTCTGTAGTATTGCGTGAATATCATATATATGGATCCTACTGACACCAAGGAGTTATTATATAATCAACCCACTGTACACATGTATTTTTTAAATATATATATATATATTTATATATATATGTATATATATATATATCCCACTGACACCAATTAATTATTATATAATTAACCCACTGTACAGAAATGTAATATATATATATATATATATATATATATATATATACATATACACACACATTGCTATACAGTGGGTTAGGTGTCAGTGGGATATAAATATATATAAATACATTGGTGTACAGTGGGTTAATTATATCATAATTCATTGTGTCAGTGGGATTTAATTATAAATACATTGGTGTACAGTAGGTTGATTACATAAAAATTAATTGGTGTCAGTGGGATCCATATATATATATATATATATATATATATATACTGTATATATATATATATATATATATATATAATATATATATATATATATGCATTGGTGTCAGTGGGTTAATTATAATAAAAGACATTCATTGGTGTCAGTGGTCGCCCTAATTATGTTGCATCATTGGTGTTAGTGGGCTTACTAACCTGTGAGCCGATCTGGTTCTTCTCACGCTGTGTCACGGTCCCTGCCACTACACGATGACAACGCACAAGCGGACATGAGCACTGGTGCTCTGACAGGCCCTTCCAGAATTTCAGAGATATGTAGAGTGGTGAGCCGCGGCCTGGCTGTTGAGAATCACGGATCTAGAGTAACTCAATTGTAGGCAGCACACCAAAAACTAACACAGAAGCGATAACAATAACGCAGGGAACAGATTACGGCTAACTAACAAGCCAACATGCCTAATACATTTGATTAGTGCCAAGAATGATAGAAGGCGTAGCATCTGTGTTTCTTAGCCTACTCCTATGACTGGTAGTCCAGAAGGAGCAGCTATTAGAAGAGATAGGACTTTTAGCATCAAGAGCGGAGGTACAAGAGGAGGGGGTAGGGGTGCTGCGAAACACACCCAGAGAGTCCAATGTAATGAGGGGTCTATAGAGTAAAGATCCTGAGCCCCCCATGCAGCTCCAGAGAATCCCCATGTCATCAGCTCCACAGGGAATGGACATGCGAGTGTCCCCGGTAATGTTGGTGGTAGACCTGTCTCTCTCCAGCTCCGCCTCGACTGGCAACCTCAAAGCAGGAGCCAAGTGAACAGCTGCATAAATGAAAGTACCGTTCGGGTAGTTCTCTGAGGTCAGGAGGAAAGCGATCTGAAGATCCGTCCCAACAGGCCGCTCAAGTAGCGTAGGTAGGTCTCCACTGGTCTCAGCTGCTATCTTGTCATGGAGGCAGAGATGTTGTGGGTTATCTTCTGCTTCCGGTAGGTAAACAACTGTGTTGAGATCATCCTCTGGGACATCAAACAAGCTCTCCCGGTCAAGATAGAGGTGTTGGAGGAGAGAGTTAAACTGAGCGTCTATGCGGAGTGCCAGAACAGCTAGTGCGTCTTTAATTTGGGAGTCCATCTTCTCTACTGGTTGAAGAATCACAACTACCCAAAAAGGATGAGCGTAAAATGGGAGTCCAGAATCTAGGTTCTAATGGATCCTAATGTTTAAGAGTTCCAATGGTGGTGGTAGAGGTAGCTGGCGCTTTACTCTCGGAGGAATCGTAATGTCGGTGATGTCACTGCTTCATGGGCAGCTTTGCGCCTCTTTATAAGCTGCTCTCAGTGATCGCCACCAAAAGCTGGGCCATGGAGTATTTGACCAGTCCATCCACAGTACTCTGTAATGTAGTCACTCTCTCAATATAATGTAAGGAGGTTAGAGGTGATCCGCATGTTGTCCGGTTCTCGGTAGATTGACTTTGCTCCACTCCCCCAATTATTGCAAATATGCGTCTTGGTGATGCTCAAAATGTGTTCAATGAAGCTTACATCCCATCTACTATCCAAAACGCTAATTTTAAAGTAATTTGGTGCACTTTGTTATGATATTAGAGCAGGAGCTCCCAATACCTGCATGTGCTCAGCTCCACAGTTAGCTCCGCCGCCCACTCTGTGTTGGTTTTTAAACTAAAGACTAAAATAACATTTTGGCACTACTAGTGGGGAGGAGACAAAATTCAGGGATAGGAGCACGTATGACCCCAACAGCCACAATCCATCTATTAAAACCTTCTCTAGACTACTATGGCCCCCTTATATGCCAACTTATTTACGGCTGAACTGGAAAATGGGGGCACGGATCTCTTTCAAGAATACAGCTGTTTAAAAGGTACATAGATGACCTGTTCTTATTATGGACGGCCACAGAGGAAGAACTATTGTGTTGGTTTGAGGAATTAAACAGGGTACATCCAACTGTCAAATTTAAAATCACCTATGATCGTCACACAGTGGACTTCTTGGATATAAGGATCATCAATCAAGACAATACCCTCACCACAACCCTCTATAGCAAACCAACTGACAAGAACTCAATCCTATGCGCTTCAAGTTGTCATCCACCTAGCCTAAAAAGGGCATTACCTACCTCCCAGTTTAAGAGGGTAGCCAGGAACAACACAGATGGGGGCTTGAGAAACATACAAATGTCAGAAATGGAAACGAAATTCCGCTGGAGGGGTTATCAGAAGGATACACTGAAGAAAAGTAAAAAGTCTGCTGAAAAAGAGACACAACGGGAACTATTATATGGTACAAAGCAAATCAAAAAAGAAAACAAATTAACCTTTACTACCACCTACACTATGGGGAAAGAGGGGATTGTGAAAACCCTAAGAAACAACTGGACCCTGCTCACCACAGACAAGGATCTACCCTTTAAAGACATGTCCCCACCTAGGATTGGATACCGTAATGCCAGATTGTTTAAGGACCAACTGATAAAAATGGACCCTAGGGGATGCTATATCAGTGATACCTGGTTAAAAACTAAACCAGGTTGCTTTTGATGCCTGGGATGCACTACCTGTGGGGGTCTTACCACAGGTAATTACTTAGTCATCCATACTCCACAAGAAAATTTAAAATCCAACACAGAGTGACCTGCACCACAAAATACATAGTGTATCTCCTACACTGTGTATGTGTGATGTTTTACGTGGGCAAGACGGTGGACAACCTAAGAACCAGAGTGGCCAACCACCGTTCTGCCATACGGTCTGCTATTGATAATGGAACATCAGATCAGCCTGTGGCCAGACACTTTGTCGAGGCAGGGCACAAAGTGACAGACCTAAAATACATCATTATTGATCATATTCCCCCACCCCCACGGGGTGGTAATAGAGCCAAAACACTCTTACAAAGAGAATCTAGATGGATTTTCAACTTGGGGACCATGACCCCCAGGGGTTTAATGTCCATCTTGACATGCAATGTTGCTTATAGATTGTTGTCTTTTCATACTATGTTTTTGAGATTGATGTCAGTCTGAGATTATGCACAGTTCGTATTGCAATACTATCATAATTGTTACAGTAGAGAAAATAATTTAATACCTATTCCATATTTCGTTTCTTGGTTTATGGTATGTCTTTTTTCTTATATTTTTCTTATATTTCGATTCTTGGTTTATGCTATGGGGCCTATCTATCAAGCTCCGAATGGAGATTGACGGCCTGTGTTTCTGGCGAGTCTTCAGACTCGCCAGAAACACAAGTTATGGAGCAGCGGTCACAAAGACCGCTGCTCCATAACCCTGTCCGCCTGCTCTGATGTGGAGGACAGGAATTACCGGAATTGAACACCCCCTGCTGGCGGCCCATTGGCCGCGAGTCTGCAGGGGGCGGCGTTGCACCAGCAGCTCACAAGAGCTGCTGGTGCAATGCTGAATACGGAGAGCGTATTGCCCTCCGCATTCAGCAATGTCTTATTCTTTGTGAATCTCTACAGGATGCAATGCCTAGCCGATACTGTATTATTTTATCACGAGACTTTAACTATGATGTTGTAATAATTAGACTGTATCTTACCATATGATGTATTAACTACAGAGTTATTTAGTAAGCCCCGTTGCTATTCATATGGCTGATGTTTCCTATCCGTAGCTTCATGTACTTATATGCTTACACAGGGTCTATGATGACTGACAGCACTGTTTATGTTTTTAGCAATGCACGCAACGATCCCGACTGAGCGCCCGGCTGCCATGACGATGGACGTGACATAAGGGTCACGTGACGCAAGGCAACTTCCGGGACGCGGCCGTGGACGCCGCATTGGTGTTAGGATTGCGGGGGTATAAGGTGGTACATTTTTTATTGTGATGTTGTGCTTGTTTTAAAAATGGGGGAAACCCCGAAACGTTAATAAAACACTTTGTATTTTAAGGAGAAGACCCTGTGAGTGACTTCCTTCCAACATAAGCAGGGGCGAAACTACAGGGGGTGCAGAGGTCGCAGGGTGGGGGCCCAACCTAAAAAAAAAAAAAAAAAAAATTTTTTTTTTTATATATATTTTTTTTTAATAAAAGACGTTAACCTACCACTGCCTGCACTGATATCATGTGAGTGTGACATGACTACAGGGGTTAGTGTTTATGTTTTACCCATTGGTGTTTATGTGTGCGTGTATGGTGTGTGTGTGTGTGTATGTATGTGACTGTGTGTGTATTTATGCATGTAGTATGTGTGTTTGTGTATGTTTGTGGAACCAGCAAATTACAGACCTTGTTACTACAGCATGGGGGGGCAGGGGGTAAACAGTGTCACTATACAGTACCACTATATACAGTATGGGGGGGGGACCATGTCACTCACTGACTACTGTGGTCACTTTATAAAGTACTGGGCGGGTAGGGTCAGGCCAGCCATCTCACCGGCAGATTACAGACTGTTTCACTAACTTACTATATACAGTACTGGGGGGTTAAATAGTGTCACTATATATATACAGTAATAGGGGGTCAGACCATCTCACAGACTGTGGGCACAGGGTACCTCCTTTTGCAGAGATGTAATCTGATTCACATTTTTTTCTGTGTTAAATGTAAAAAAAATATATATTTGTATTAAATTCACCTTTTTGGAAGGGGGAGGGGTGGTGGGGGGGCCCTTCTTAGATTATTGCACCTGGGCCCTGTGGTTTCTAGTTACGCCTCTGAACATAAGGTGTATTTATCGTTGTGCACCCGGGGCAGCAAAGGCTTAATTAGCCTGTTTCTTTACCAGGAGTGCTCCTACCACTGCTTATAATATATATATATATATATATATATATATATATATATATATATATATATATATATATATATATATATATATACACACACACACATACACATACATAGACGTGCGCACTCTCACCAACCATGTCAGCAGGGTGCTTTCAAAATTATTAGAAAAAACTGTTGAACTAAGCACTCACTAAAGTTAAGTAAAAAGGCATTTATTCCATATATGGAATAAAGAATATGCTTTTTGACTAAAGTCCAGTGAGTGCTTAGTTCAACAGTTTTTATAGATATAGTTTAAAAATAAAATGAACATTTTCTTCTATGTGAAGAATATTGGTATGTTAAATATTCATAACTAACAGGCTATTTGAACAGCCAATAGGATTTCAGTAGCTCTCATCCTATTGGCTGATTTGAAAATGTCAGCCAATAGGAATGCAAGGTACCCCATATTTAAATGGGAACCTTGCATTTAAGCTTCAGTGTACGTCAAAGATACTCCGACTCCACAGCTCTTCGACACCGGGATGAAGAAAGAAGGTTCCCCCCACGATGGATCAAGATGTCGCTGACTGGATGAAGACTTCTCGCCGCCTGGATGAAAATATATGTCCGGACTTAAGGAACCCATGAGTAGATTTTCTAGGGTTAGTGTTTGTTTTTTGTTTTTTTGGGGTTTTTTTTAGATTAGGGTTTTGATGGGAAGTAAAAAAGCTGAATGCCATTTTAAGGGCAAGGCCCCTTTAGAGGCAATGGGTAGTTTAGGATTTTTTTAGACTTAGGTTTTTTATTTTGGGTGGGGGTTTTACTTTTAGGGGGGACTATGTAATTTTTTTTAGGTAAAAGAGCTGTGTAACTTAGGGCAATGCCTTACAAAAGGCCCTTTTAAGGGCTATTGGTAGTTGTATTGTTGGGTTAGGGGGTGTTTTTAATTTGGGGGTCTTTTTTGTTTTTATAGGGCTATTAGATGAGGTGTACTTTTTATTATTTTGGATAATTTTGTTATTTTTGTAATCTTAGTGTTTATTTTTTGTAATTTTTTTTTTTATTTTATTCGTAATGTTAGGATTATTTAATATTGTAAATATTAGGCTTTTTATTTTTCATTTATTTATTTAAAATAGTAATTTATAGTTTAAACTTTTTTTTTTTCATTTCACAGGTAAGTTTTTTTTTTTTTTTTTTTAATATATTTTTATTGAGGTTAAAGGCATAATTAACTACAACCATCATACATCAGCAGTGACATTGATGAAGTTATATAGCACATTCTACAGTACAATAGTCATATACATCACTCCCAAACCTCACATTTTCAATATACAATGTAATTAAATATCCCGTAGTAATATAACTAAACAGACAATTTCCCTTAGTAATCAGTAGTGGCCTCTCTTGGACCACCAAAAGGCATATGAAAATAATGGGAAAATGTAGGGATAACTCAAATAAAAGAGACCTCTCTTGGATCTCAAATGGTGATCTTCTATAAACGTAGTCTAATAACACCCTGTAGGATATGTTAGGTAACCAAGCAGGCATGGATAGTAATATGAGTAAATAAGTATACAAACGCTTCCAAGCTTGTTTACTGTACATGTAAGGGAAGCAGCACTGTCATCACTATCTTGACAAATAGAAAAAGCAGTGGTGTTTCAACTAAGTAGGATAGGTTAACTAGAGCTTCCTTATGGATCAATTGCATGTGTACAATAAGCAATAGTGTACTAAATAGATAGGCATTTTCATGACACCTAGTTACATAGAGACAATACTTAGTAATACTAAAACTAAATTCAGTGCACCAAAATTTTCATGCCTATGTTGCTGTACACATGCAGCTAGTAGTTAGTTCTTAGCTTGTTTAATCAGGTATAGGTTTATATGCTCTACGTAAGAGGCAAGTAGCTGTTATATTTGTGTAAATAAGTAAACCGGGATTGACATGGCTAATAATTACATATGTAAAGCAGGTCCCTGGAGTTACACCGGTTATATAGAGAGTTAGGTAGAAAAGTACAGTAAACATTTATATAGCTCTAACGATCTATAAAGGGGGTAAACAACAATAATAAATCCTGCTATGACAGTCCGGGTTAACAGTTCTGCAGAAATGAGTACCTTATGCAAAATACTTTAAATAAAACCTTAACTGATATCTCTAGTGCTGAATAGCGAAAATGCCGTATACACTTAGCATGGCTGTGTTCTAAAAAAGTCTCGGGAGAGATCTGTAGACACTACGTCTTACCAGAAGGAATGCGGGACTCCTCCATAACAGATGACACGTTACCGGTGACAAAAAGGCATCCATAAACTGTCCAAACTGTGATAGTCCCCATAAGTGCATATACCCCTCTAGGCAAAACAGTCACCCCCATAAACGATTGTAACATATCACAGCAAGTATTAACACCATAGTTGGGGGACGAATTTACAGGGATAGCCTGGTATATAATCTGTGTGCTATGCGGGGCCTAAAGTATACTGAAAACCATAAACCAAACTATAGGTCTTGAATCTGAATAGAGGTTCTCCCAGGAAGGTCCGATATTACGCCACCCACATTAGTTCACCGTTAAGGGTTTTATTCAGCCTACACCTATTCTGTAGGCTAAGGAACTCACAGTAGCTGCAGTCCGGGCAGCAGATGTCTCAGTTGGAAACCGCAAGGGCTTTACCCCAGTGCTGACTTGCGTGGATTGTGACCGGTAATATGAGGAAAGTTTTAAACCCAGTGTCCTTTCACCTCTCAGGGCTTTAGCAAGTGGGTTGCATATCTGAGCTTTCTTCAACATGCCTGCCAAATGAATGGATTTATGAGCTGAGCGGCATAAAGTGCTGGGATCCATTTCGCCTGTCAGGGGCGAGATGTCATTTAGCGCCATGTGGTCAGCGTAGTCTCTCCGGTTAGCCCTCTCTTTACTTGTACAGGCGGCATATTCAGAAGTAACGATTCGCCCAGTCAGACATATGTCCCCCTCTCCTTGTTTTTGCAGGTCGTTATAGAATGCAGGCAACTGATGCTGGGGCCCCAAAGCGCTGCATCTACCTTCTGTCATCGGAGAGTGGGCTGTTTGTAGATCAGCCCTGTCAACCTCCGGTTTAATAAATGCCATTCGTAGCTGCTCTATACATTCAGCCTGGAAAGCATCAAAGAGGCTACATAGGTCCTCTACAAGACATATAGCCGGCTTCATGCTGGAGCAATTGATCTCTTGTATTCACCACAGGATATTGTAGGTAGTAGCGGAATATCTGGGTGACAATAAAATGAATGCGTATCTCACTCCGTAGTAGCACCGTTACCTATAAATACTTATGTCCATGGGTGAAAAGACAGAAGTTATTACCATAACGTTTCAGCAGCTACGTATCAATAGATCTGAACAGTACATACGGCTGTTATTCCTGACAAATCAGGACTCAGGGAGGGTAAATGAGGAGCCAGGTCTGTTGTTAGGCCTCCGCTGCGTTCCTCATCTATTCCGGTCTGCTTGGCTGGAATTCAAAGTTAAAAAGCACAAAAATCTGTTTTTCAGATATTAATCTACAGGACAGTTGTAATTCCAGGCTTGGATTACAAGTTTATGAAGCGATAGGCAACGGATCTATCAGCTCCCGGATTCAGCTAAAGTTAAAAGCAGCCATCTTGGTCGGTGTTCGGACCCGCCCCCCAAGTTTTTTGTTTTATTTAAAGATAGTTATAATGTAAGTTTAATTTAAAGTTAGGGGGTGTTAGGTTTAGAGGTTAATATTTTAATTTAGTGTTTTTTGATGTGGGGGGGTTGGCAGTTTAGGGGTAAATAGATTTAGTTTATTGGTACCGATGTGGGGACCCGGCTGTTTAGGGGTTAATAGATTTAGTTTATTGGTATTGATGTGGGGGCTGGTGGTTTAGGGCTAATTATTTTATTTAGGGGGTTTATGTTAGGGTGTTAGGTTTAAACGTAACTTTCTTTTCCCCATAGACATCCATGGGGTTGTGCTACAACGATTTCCCATTCAGCGATCGCAGGTGTTGGGTTTTTTTCCTAACACTTTCTCCCCATTGATGTCTATGGGGGAAAGCGTGCATGAACACGTAAACTTGACTTTTGTGTGGTATGAAGCTTAACGCACCATAAAGCACAGCACAAAGAGTTTTTTCAGTACCTCTAAATGGCATTCTTAACGCACCCAGTATAGCGCAAAACTCATAATCTAGGTGAATATTAGTTAAAAAAAAACTTTCTCTGAGAGCTCTAACAAAATCCTCAATCCACAGACTATTGAATTTTAACTGCAACATCCACTATATAATTTAAGGATACAACTACCCCACTTTGGTTGGCTCTATCCCATCGTTTATTTGCTGTTTTTATGACCCCAGGGCCACAGATCAAAAATATAATGCGGACGGCGGTCTATCAATAGGCAACCCCCCCCACCGGAAAAAAATCGGTCATCAGGGCAGACTGCCAACGACGGTCATACTGAACATATTCTCAACACCAGATAAAGCAGCTGATCCTCTTTTATCCAGCAGACTTAAATCCTGCACCATACAGGTATTTCCCTATAGCGGCCACATTGGAGAGAAATCTAACACAGACCCTGGACCAATGCTTTGCTAAGCTGAAAAGTTTATTGTATAAACTTTATCAAAAATCCCTTCCAAGAGTCTACATGGAGATTTTTTTTTAAAATAATTCAATTATTATAGAGAAACTATATAAACAATTATTTTTTGTATATTTGGAAATATTCATATATGGATAAAAATAAACTATAGGGAGTTAATGATGCAGTTAGAGAAGATATAGATAATATTTGAAATGATAGGAAGTTATGGGACATTGTATGGACCCAACACCAAATGTGTATATAATTATCATATAGATTGATAACCTGTTTATAAAAACAGGTTATGTGAAACTCTATAGAAAGTTATAGGAAATTATGGGAATGTACTCTGATTGAATTTTGATAAGTTAAATGTATGTATCAACAATTATTTAGTGTACTTTAATTGAAGAACTTGTAGTTAAAGGGACATGAAACCCAATTTTTCTCTTTTGTAATTTAGAAAGAGCATGTCATTTTAAACAACTTTCTAATTTACTTCTATTATCTAATTTGCTTCAATCTCTTGATATCACTTGCTGAAAAGCATATCTAGATATGCTCAGTAGCTGCTGATTGGTTGCTGCACATAAAGGCCTTGTGTGATTGGCTCACACATGTGCATTGCTATTTCTTCAACAAAGGATATCTAAAGAATTGAGTAAATTAGATAATAGAAGTAAATTGGAAAGTTGTTTAAAATTGCATGCCCTATCTGAATCATGAAAGTTTAATTTTGACTAGACTGTCCCTTTAAAGGGACATGAAACACAATTTTTTTTCTTTCATGATTCAGAAAGAGCATGTGATTTTAAATAACTTTGCAATTTACTTTCTCTAATTTGTTTTATTCTCTTGGTATCCTTTGATGAAAAGGATACCTAGGTAGGCTCAGGAGCTGTTGATTGGTGGCTAAACATATATGCTTAATGTTATTGGCGTTAACTAGCTCCCAGTAGTGAATTGCTTCTTTAACAAAGGATAACAAGAGAATTTCATGATTCAGATGGAAAATATTTTTTTATTACATTTTCTCATGTTATTCTTTGGTATTACGAGTCTTGCAGGTTTAGGGGCACCGCACACTTTTTTGGCCTTATCGCAAATTAACTTACGCAATTTTCATAAAGTCTTTTTTCAATGGGACTTCCACAGCGCCGGTATTACGAGTCTGTCTGGGAGGCCAAAAAGTGAGTGGTACATCCTATACCGCCAAGATCGGTACCGTAAACTGAAAGTCAGTAGTTATTAGTTTTATGTTACAACGCCGTAACATAAAACTCTTAACTAAAGTGCTAAAAAGTACACCAACACCCATAAACTATCTATTAACCCCTAAACCGAGGCCCCCCCCCCCCACATAGCAAACACTTGAAAAAAAATATTAACCCCTAATCTGCCAAACCGGACATCGCCGCCACTATAATAAATATATTAACCCCTAAACCACCACACTCCTGCCTCGCAAACACTAGTTAAATTTTATTAACCTCTAATCTGCCGTCCCTAACATAGCAGACACCTACCTACATTTATTAACCCCTAATCTGCCGCCCTCAACGTTGCCGTATTGGAACAGCCAATAGAATGCCAACTCAATCCTATTGGCTGATTGGATCAGCCAATAGGATTGTAGTTCAATCCTATTGGCTGATTGCATCAGCCAATAGAATTTTTCCTACCTTAATTCCGATTGGCTGATAGAATTCTATCAGCCAATCGGAATTGAAGGGACACCATCTTGGATGACGTCATTTAAAGGAACCTTCATTCAGTCGTAGCCGTGGAAAGAAAAGGATGCTCCGCGTCGGATGTCTTGAAGATGGACCCGCTCCGCGCCGGATGGATGAAGATAGAAGATGCCGTCTGGATGAAGACTTCTGCCTGTCTGGAGGACCACTTCTGCCCGGCTTGGATGAAGACTTCTGCCCATCTGGAGGACCACTTCTGCCCGGTTGGATGAAGACGTCTCCCGGTAGGGTGATCTTCAGGGGGTTAGTGTTAGGTTTTTTTAAGGGGGGATTGGGTGGGTTTTAGAGTAGGGTTGGTTGTGTGGGTGGTGGGTTTTAATGTTGGGGGGGATTTGTAATTTTTTTTTACAGGTAAAAGAGCTGATTACTTTGGGGCAATGCCCCGCAAAAGGCCCTTTTGAGGGCTATTTGTAATATAGTGTAGGGTAGGGTTTTTTTATTTTGGGGGGCTTTTTTATTTTGTTAGGGGGATTAGATTAGGTGTAATTAGTTTAAAAAGCTTGTAATTTGTTTATTATTTTCTGTAATTTAGTGTTTGTTTGTTTTTTGTACTTTAGATAATTTTATTTAATTTAGGGAATTAATTTAATTATAGTGGTAGTGTTAGGTGTAATTGTAACTTAGGTTAGGTTTTATTTTACAGGTACTTTTGTCTTTATTTTAGCTAGGGCTAGAAGAAAGTCTGAAAATATTTTACAAAAGAATAGCCAACTCCTTTCAAAACTATTTCTCACAATTCTATATTATAATACAAACAAATCAAAG
The DNA here is from genome assembly GCF_027579735.1 of Bombina bombina. NCBI lineage: Eukaryota > Metazoa > Chordata > Amphibia > Anura > Bombinatoridae > Bombina > Bombina bombina. The sequence continues at coordinate 885,449,869 of NC_069502.1, forward strand.
GCAAAGTGAAACCTCCTCCTTTGCCAACAAAATGCGTAGATATTTATCTGACACCATTGTCCTTAAACTAGACCAGAAGGAAAGAGAGGACTTTGACAGACAGTTTATGTGTTACATTTAACAGACCTCTTTAACTCTATAGACAAAACCACCCCATTTCCAAGTGGCATTTTAGAGGCATATATTTCAATCCTCCCCAAACCTTGAAAGTTGCCAGATGGTCCAGAAAATGTTCATCCTCTCTCACTGTAACATTCTGACATTAAGTTATATGCACAGATTTTGGCTATTAGAGCAGGACGTATTCTCCCAAAATTGTTACATACCCCCTCCCCAGTGTAAAAGGTGTGTCTGTGTGTTATGTCAGTTATTAGTCCAAGTTAACAGCATTTCACACTCTTCATTGGAATGTGACCACCCCTTCTTCTTCTAGATATGGATGCTGCTGAGAACAGACTGCAGAGCAAAACAGTGAACTACATGTGTAACTTTCAGAAAAGGCATTTTCATTAAAGGCCTATATGTGCTAAATATGTATATAGGTGTGCATACTGTAAATATATGTTCTCTAAAGTAGTAATATACACTGCTAATACATTGACAATTGATTCATTATTTGTATATGGAATCATTAAGATTCCCATCCCTTACAGATACCAAAAATCAAATAACCAAAAAATCTAAAATTAAAAAAGCTGAAGATAGGGGGCGGAGCTAGCCTTTGAAGAAAACAGACGTGTTTTCTTGGAGCTCCTGCTTATATATCTAATATATTTAACTTCACTGAGAATTCAGCTAATATAAGATACACTGCTCTTCTACAACTTTACCCGCAAAAGCTTGCAGTCTCAGACACTGAATTTGAACGATTGTGCTGAGCAAGAGCTACAATGAAATACTCTTTCATGAAGTGTCCCTGATCTTGGGAAGTATTAAATTGCCCTCACCGTCCTACTACTCTCTCCTGCTGAGAATGAACACCACACTGGAGTATCTCCTCATAAGCCACAGGCGAGTAGAAAGTGACTCACTATTTAAGTAACGCAAACAGACATCCTACGTTTCCTTCCTTAAACCGCATAAAAGTACTTCATATGGCTACACCTTAAAAGGGCGTAAAAACGGAGTTCCATAACCTACCGACTGAGATCTTAGGGCTGCGTTACAACACTATTTCGGAAATGGGGGAAATTCATGCAACTCTGCAGAATCTTCTGAAGGAGCAGGAGCTCAAGATTGCCGCTAGTCTTGATCATCTCCAAGCTCTCATGGAATCTACAATTGGGGAGAAAGCTGCTCCTGAAACTTTGTTACATGAGGAAGCAGACACTGTGGAGCTGCTAGAGCTCAATTTAGCGATAGCCGAGCAGTCCCATACAACGGAGGACCCTGTTTCTCTGCTTCTGGACTGATTTATATTTCTGGGGCACCAGAGCCTGCCTGAGGGACTACTTGGCCAATTTGACATGTTAGATCGGAGTGGGACACTGGGGATGCCATCGGTATGAGTGCCTCCCTTACCCGAGATTGTTAGGGAGTGGCAATATTGTTTGATGGTCTGAGTACTCGGAATCCGCAGATGGACTCTGTAAGATTGTTTAGACTACATGATGTGGACTGCTGTGAGCAAAAGACGCTTATCCCTCTACTCAACATACAGCAGAACTGTCACCATAGATCTGGTATAGGGTAAAAATGCTCTCATTGATGTGACTCAACCTTTGAATGCTATAACCTCATAATTTAATGACGGCCTCATATCCCGAAATATTTGCTTTGTGATTCCTGTTAGTTTTTCAGTCAGAGAGATGCAATTGTTGTGGGCAGGTCTTGTCAGGGTCTCTCTACTGTGAAACTTCTGACTATCCTGGTTGATTACAAGTACCGGGAGAGACGGCAGTCGGTTTCTCTCCCCAGCGACAGAACCATCCCATGGGAGCGGAGGTAGTCGTCCTTCCTCCCCTTCAACAGAACCCCTTTCTGGGAGAGGAGATAGTCAGCCTCTCTCCCCAGCGGCAGAGCCAAGTGCAGGGAGAGACGGTGTAAGATTCAGGAGGAATCTGGAAGCTGTTGCTATAGTTTAGAATGGATTAGAAGTAAATATAGCACAGGGTCATACTTTCTAGAGGTTTTGTTATACAATAGGAAACCAAGTTAATAGTAAGGTTGCCTTTTGTGTGTTAATATGTGCCAGCAGAATACTTATGCTCACAGAGTTTAAGTAAACATTGAATCTCCAAGGCAGGTGGCTGGAATCTACTTAAATGTTAGCAAAGAGTCACAACAGTTAATGAGGTACGATAGGCAGGATGTATACAGCGTTCCCAGTAATAACACAGAGCACTATGCAGACAGTTCAAACTATATATAGCAATCAGTGAGATCGGATAGATAAACTCTGACCTGGTGTTATGCGTGGCTACCTCTGAGCTGGGGAGAGGAGAGAACAGTCCGGCGTCTCTGGAGCTGCTTGTGTGAGAGAAGCAGAGCGGAGCTCTCGGCTGCAGCTGATGACGTAATTGTCAGAAGGCTGTGTCTCCTGAGAGCTGTAGATAACTGTGTTAGTTGCCAGTGCAGCAGGTAGGAATGCACAGGAATTGCTCAGTAGTTGAATTCCGTGCTAGAGGGGAATCAGCAAATAAATAGTTGACCTCCAGGAACAAGTAGATAGCTGAAAGGAAAACTGACACAGTAGTTAGATAATAGGCAGGAACAACAGAGAACCTGTTGCGGCGTAGTGTTCATGAGAAACTCAATTAACCAGCAATAGAAGCTGGGAGGAGGTGCCTTAAATAGGCAGGTTCAGTTAAAGAAACAGTAACAATAACAGGCAAAGTCAGTTAACCCTTACACAGCCCCCCCCCCCACAAGGAACCACAGCGAGGTTCAAGGTCTAGGGCGATCCGGGTTCCGCCTGTGAAAAAGGGAAACCAATCTCGGAGCGGAAACATTGGAAGCAGGCTCCCAGGAGTCATCTTCATGACCGAAGTCCTTCCAATGCACCAGATAGAAAAGGTTCCTACGACGGATGCGTGAATCCAGGATGCTATGCACCTCATACTGAACCTCAGGACCAACTTCGAGGTCGGAGTCAAGCTGAGATGAAGCGGAGGGAGGTGAAGTGCAAGGTTTTATCAGGGATACATGAAACGTCGGGTGAATCTTGAAAGAAGATGGAAGTCTCAAAGTAACAGAAACAGGACTGTTGACACGGAGGATGGGGTATGGTCCAATATAAAGTTTGCCCAGTTTCCTACATGGGTAGGTGATCCTTAGGTTTTTTGTAGAAAGCCAGACGTATTGACCCACAGTGTATTGAGGACTAAGACGATGGCGTAAATTGTAGTATTTTTGTTGGGAGGATTGAGCATGGAGAATGTTGTCCCGTACAATGGGAAATAATGCCGATATGTCGTTTATAAGATCGTTGACCTGAGGACAGGGCGTATCGATCCTAGGGAACAAGGTGAACGATGGATGTAACCCATAATTAATGAAGAAAGGAGAGTAACCTGTAGAAGAGCTCTTGTTATTGTTATAGGCAAACTCCGCAAGGGGTAAGTAAGTAGCCCAAGTATCCTGTTGCTGTGAGCAGAAGCAGCGCAGATACTGCTCAAGCCATTGATTGACCCTCTCAGTTTGCCCATTCGTCTGAGGATGGTATGCAGAGCTAAGCTTTTGATCGATATGTAAGGCCTTACATAGATGTTTCCAAAACTTGGACGTGAACTGGGTTCCACGGTCACTAACTAAGATCTTAGGAATCCCATGTAAACGGACAACATGTTGAAGGAATAAGTCAGATGTCTGTTTGGAAGTTGGCAGAGAGTGAATGGGAACAAAGTGTGCCATCTTCGAGAATAAGTCAGTGACAACCAATATAGTAGTATAAGTGTTGGAAACTGGAAGGTCTACCATGAAGTCCATAGATACAGCTTCCCAGGGAGTTTGTGGTACTGGAAGGGATTGCAAGAGTCCCATAGGTAATTGTCTCGAATGCTTAGATGTCGCACAAACTGAACAGTTTAAGAGGAATTCTTTTAAAGGGACAGTTTACTCAAAAATTTTCTCCCCTTTAATTTGTTCCCAATGATCCACTTTACCTGCTGGAGTGTATTAAATTGTTTACAAGTAGCTCCTTTACCCTTATATTGGCATTTGAAATTGTTAGTTTAGCATGTGGTATCCCCACCTATTCTGAAAGTTTGTGGCCGCGCGTACCAGCTATAGATAAGCTTTGTAAACAAAGCCAGCAGAAGAAATTACACTCCCAGTGTGATAAAGCAGAGATAAGGTAATAAAATGTTGATTTTCCATTGTTCTCTCAAAGTATTGGTGATTGTTTTAAGGACAGATAAAAGATAAAGAACCAGGTATATGTACACAATGTGATACAGTAATGAGATCTGATTATACCTACAAGCTCAACCTATTTTATTAGGCTGTGGCTTCAAAACACAAAATCAGAGCTTTAATATACAGAAATAAACCTTAAAAAGCTAATTTTCATACATTTTTTACTCTGCAGTTGGTAAAAAAAGCAATTGTAAACACATTAAGGGAAAAACTATTTTACAGTATACTGTCCCTTTAAGTCTTTATTCATGGAGGACCACCAAAATGACCGTTTCAAAAGCTCAGCGGTTTTTTCGGCACCCATATGTCCTGCCAAAGGTGAATCGTGTACAGATCTGAGGACATAAGGCCTCAAGGAGAATGGAACATACAACTTCCCGTCCTTATGGATCAACCCATCTGTGTCCTTAACAATGTCAGTCTGGGGCAGAGAAGGATCAGCGGCAATTGCTTCTTTGAGCAGGGGGATCATGTTGGTAAGAACTCCAAGGATGCAATGCTTAGGGACAACAGTGGAGGGAGTATTAGACATTGTTATTCTATGTGCCTGTCTAGAAAGAGCGTCGGCCTTACCGTTTTTGGTACCAGGTCGGTAGGTGATGACATATAGAAACCGGGAGAAATACAGACTCCATCTGAGTTGCCTAGAGGATAGGGTTCGATTTGACTGCAAGTACTGTAAGTTTTTGTGATCTGTGTATATCACTGTAGGCTGAGTGGCACCTTCAAGTAAGTGTCGCCAGTGGTCAAATGAACACTTGATAGCCAGTAACTCCTTCTATCCCACTGGATAGTTCAACTCAGCTGGTTGCATGAGCCGGGAGAAGAAGGCGACGGGGTGTAGGGGTTCCTTAAACGACTTCCTTTGAGAGAGGACTGCCCCAATGGCAAAATCCGAGGCATCCACTTCCAATATGAACTGTTTGTCCATGTCTGGATACTGCAGTATTGGTGCCGAAGTGAATCTTGCCTTTAGGAGATCGAATACAGATTGTGTATGGGTAGACCATTTGAAGGGAAGGTTTAACCTCGTGAGGTCAGTTAAAGGTTTGGTGATGGCAGCGAAACCAGGTATAAATTTCCTATAAAAGTTAGAAAAACCTAGGAAACGCTGCACATCTTTCTTTGTCTGTGGGACAGGCCAATCAAGAATAGCTTGTACCTTGTCATTCTGCATTTTAATGCCAAGAGGAGAGATTTCATATCCCAGGAACGTTATTTCACTAGCTTCAAAGATACATTTTTCTAATTTGGCATAAAGATTGTTCTTTCTTAACCTAGTCAACACTTCTCTTACATGGATTCTATGTTGTTCAATATTCTGAGAAAAGATCAATATATCGTCTAGATAGACGACTACATAGATATCCAAAATGTCCCTGAAGAGGTCATTGATAAGACACTGAAATGTTGCTGGGGCGTTGCACAACCCGAATGGCATCACTGTGTATTCAAAAAGACCGTATCTGGTCCTAAAAGCAGTGAGCCATTCATCCCCAGCTCTCATTCGTATAAGATTATAGGCACCCCAGAGATCCAATTTGGTGAAAATCGAGGCACCTCTTAATCTTTCAATCAGCTCAGGAATGAGTGGGAGAGGGTATCTGTTCTTACGAGTACGTTTATTAAGCTCCCTATAATCTATAATAGGTCTTAACGTGCCGTCTTTATTAGTCACAAAGAATATCCCTGCACCAGCAGGAGACGTACTGGGTCTTATGAAGCCCTTCCTGAGGTTTTCGTCTATGTAGTTTTTGAGATGTTCTAGCTCAGGCTTAGAGAGGGGGTATATATGACCATATGGGATAGATACCCCTGGTAATAGGTCAATCGGACAATCATAGGTCCTGTGTGGGGGTAAGCTCTCCGCATCCTTTTTATCAAAAACATCTGTAAATTCTGAATAGTGTGCGGGTAGCTTAGATTCAAGGGTGTGTAATAAAACTTGATCAATAGTGTCTTTGTTTTTCTTAATGGTTGAGGTAGGCATAAGGCTTAGATCAACCCAATTTATGTAAGGTTTGTGTGTAGTTAACCACTGTATCCCAAGTTTGACATTAAACATGGGGGATGAAATTACATCAAACGTGAGTGCTTCTGAGGCTTGTATGCATGAGGTTACCTGAAGTGTTATAGTTTGATGTGTGACAGGACCAGAAGAAAGTAAGGAACCATCAATGACCTTGACAGAGACTGGGTTATGCTTGTTCAAAACAGGAATTTTATTTCTTTTCACAAAATCTTGATCGATAAAGTTCCTACAATAACCAGTATCTATAATTGCTTCAGTGGTTATCCTGGAGTGATCCCACTGTAAGAGAAGAGGAGTAGTTATGAACAAAGTATTAATGGTTTTGGTTAGGGAACTGAATGCAGGGCTACTGCTCTTACCCTTCTTATTCTTTAAGAGGACAGGACATTCCTTCACATCATGTGATGGGCAGGCGCAGTACATGCAGAGGCTGTGCAATTTTCTCCTGAACTTTTCCTGAGGTGTCAAAGGCCCCTTAATAAAACCTATATCCATAGGTTGAGGTGTCTCTTTACTTTGGTAGGTGGGTGCTGGGAAGTAATTCTTGGAGGTTACAGCTTTTTCAGATCGTCGCTCCCTGAGGCGCCTGTCAATGGTGATAGTAAGAGTAAACAAGTCCTCTAGAGAGTCAGGGATCCCTGTACGTGAGAGCTCGTCCTTAATCTCCTCAGTTAAGCCTGAGCGAAACTGGGTCTTGAGAGAGACTTCGTTCCACTCAGAGTCGCGAGCAGAAATCTTAAACTGGGTGATATAATTCTCTACTGGATTTCTCCTTTGTTTCAAAGACCTGAGTGTGTTTTCAGCTGAGACCTGTTTAAAAGGGTCATCATATAATGCGGACATTTGAGAAAAAAAGGCTGAGAGTGATCCTATTATTGAATCCTGACTCTCATATAGTGTGTCAGCCCAGGCCCTGGGTTCCCCCCTGAGATATGAGATTACCGTGAGGACTCTTACACGTTCTGAGGGTTAAGTCCTTGGCTTCATTTCAAAAAGAAGCAAACAGGAATTTCTGAACTCCCTAAAGCGTGATCTGTCACCAGAGAATTTTTCTGGCGGGGGAGACCAAGGGCTCAGGGTGTGTTTCTGTAGCTGTGGTCTTGGGGGTAAGTACCTCCCTTAAGCAGGCTTTTAGGGCCTGATTCTCCACTTGAAGTTCGTGGAATGAATTAGATAAGGCATCCATTCGATCAGAGAGAGCTTGCATTTGAGTGCACAGAGTCTCTTGATCCATAATGTATTATAGTAGATATAACAGGAATTAACTGTGTAGGAAATTACACTAACTCCTTCTTATGGCTGGTTAATTCTGTAAGATTCAGGAGGAATCTGGAAGCTGTTGCTATAGTTTAGAATGGATTAGAAGTAAATATAGCACAGGGTCATACTTTCTAGAGGTTTTGTTACACAATAGGAAACCAAGTTAATAGTAAGGTTGCCTTTTGTGTGTTAATATGTGCCAGCAGAATACTTATGCTCACAGAGTTTAAGTAAACATTGAATCTCCAAGGCAGGTGGCTGGAATCTACTTAAATGTTAGCAAAGAGTCACAACAGTTAATGAGGTACGATAGGCAGGATGTATACAGCGTTCCCAGTAATAACACAGAGCACTATGCAGACAGTTCAAACTATTTATAGCAATCAGTGAGATCGGATAGATAAACTCTGACCTGGTGTTATGCGTGGCTACCTCTGAGCTGGGGAGAGGAGAGAACAGTCCGGCGTCTCTGGAGCTGCTTGTGTGAGAGAAGCAGAGTGGAGCTCTCGGCTGCAGCTGATGACGTAATTGTCAGAAGGCTGTGTCTCCTGAGAGCTGTAGATAACTGTGTTAGTTGCCAGTGCAGCAGGTAGGAATGCACAGGAATTGCTCAGTAGTTGAATTCCGTGCTAGAGGGGAATCAGCAAATAAATAGTTGACCTCCAGGAACAAGTAGATAGCTGAAAGGAAAACTGACACAGTAGTTAGATAATAGGCAGGAACAACAGAGAACCTGTTGCGGCGTAGTGTTCATGAGAAACTCAATTAACCAGCAATAGAAGCTGGGAGGAGGTGCCTTAAATAGGCAGGTTCAGTTAAAGAAACAGTAACAATAACAGGCAAAGTCAGTTAACCCTTACAGACGGCAGTCGGTTTCTCTCCCAAGCGGCAGAGCCATCCCCCGGGAGCGGAGGTAGCCATCCTCCCTCCTTGTCAACAGAACCCCTTCCTGGGAGAGGAGACAGCCAGTCTCTCTCCCCAGCTGCCGAACTGTCCCTCGGGAGCGGAGTTAGTCACCCTCCCTCCCCTTCCACAGAACCCCTACCTGAGAGAGGAGACAGTCGGTCTCCCTCCCCAGTGGCAGCACCCCTTTCAGGGAGAGGAGGTGGCAGACCTCTCTCCCCAGCAGCTAAACCCCTTCCAGGGAGTGGAGACAGTCTGTCTCCCTACCCAATGGCAGAGCAGTTTTCCAGGAAGCGTAGGTAGCCAACCTCCCTCCCCAGTGGCAGATACCCTTCCAGCAGACAGCCGGTCTCTCTCCCCAACAGCTTGGCATGATCCCTACCCTATACCTGTCAAGGAGGATTTCTCACAGGGGGCAGGCGTCGCATTAGGCAGGGGGGATACCCACTCATGCAGTTGGTGCCAAAATTTTGGGCACCCGAGTTTTGCCTGCCCCACCAAGGAGCAACTTCAACCTACAGCCAGGAAACTGGCAATGGCTTTGTTTGTGGGTGGGTCGGCAGGTACTCAGCCGGGGGTCACAGAGGGAGGCAGTGTGGTCATGGGACTTAAAGACACTGGGACTTGTGGGAGAGCTACTGTTTTGGAGCCTGCCTTAGAAAACTTGTTTGGGACTCTGCATTGGGTGACTATCCCCGGGCATAGGGAATGAAGTCCAGCGGGAAACACCATGGATGCCCCAAGTCCAGGAGGGATGGGATGACCTCTCCCCGCAACTGACAAGTGGAGAACCATCGTTGGACAGCCCCAGGCAGACCCGTTAACGGTCTAGCTGGGTCTGCCAAACTGGAAGGGAAGGGTTTCATGGATATCAGACCACCCAGGCTTCCCCCCACTACCTGGCTAACTCCTTGGTACATCAAATTTGGCCATTAGGGCTTACGGGATCTCCCAGATTTGTGATATCTGTTGTTTCTACTATGTGAACTTTGTCAGAGAAGAGCTGATCTCTGACCGGGAAAACCCTTCTAGGCTGGCCAGGCTCCTGGAACTTCCGGCCGCACTGCAACGGATACCCGCCTAACCCCTCTCAGGTTGGCCAGGCTCCTGGAATTCCCGGTTGGCCACATCACACCAGACACCTGCTAACTTTACCCCTGCTTGCTTCATTGGCCCTTTGCCACAGAGCTCCGCTCTTTTGGGGATTGGTAGCCCCTATGGAGGACAAGTGGTGGGAGAATTGCTTGAGGGGAGTTCCTTTGGGAACCGGGGGTTTTGGACACCACTACCCCCTATCTTTACCGTGCTGTAACTCCGGTACCCAGTAACAAATCACACCGCCTTTTGGACTGTGGCATCTGGGGACCAAGATGACACCCTGGAAGTGCCACCGCTCCCCTGGGATTACCCCAAAATCACCACCTCTGTGTCCTTGGACTCTGTGGGACTGTGGCTGCTATGGTAGGTGCCAGCCTTTCTGGAGGGACGGGAATGGCGGGAGATTGGGGAGTAAGATAAGACCCTTTGTGTATAAAAGGAGTGTGTGTTTCCTAATAAAGTCCAGTTCTTGTTTCACCTGAATGCTAGCCTGTCTAGTTATTTGGGTGGACTCTTGCTATAATCATTTTCTCTGCTACATAGCGACCTGTTGTCAGGGATAGGAAGGACCCTCTGGCAGAGCTACCTAGTCGGGGTAACCGGAGTCTGTCACAGGGTGGGATCCTGAATACTGGTGCTGTCTGGTATCAGGAAGGGTTACTGGCTGTAATCACTTGGCAGCTGCAGTTGGCATGGAGGAAGCAGGACCCTTTTGGTGGAACTACCCAGTTGGGCTAGCCGAGGTATCTGTCACAATATTTATATAGTATATTTTATAAATAGATGAAAATTGTTTGTATATCTGGTCCCAAATTTTCCTCACCTTTGCTGTCTACATTTAATTTAAAGCTATTAAATTGACTTGTGAACAGTGTCGATAGTACAGTCTAAATCTTAACTTAGATATGTTAAATTTTCAGATGTCCAGTTATAATATTCTCCTAAACAAGATATATTCTAGTATCAAGACCAAAGAGTAGTCTCATAGTTTTCTTCTAAAATTTCCCTGATCAAGGTAGTTACAATCTTAAGCAGTCCAAGAGTGGCTGCTATTATCCATTTTGGGATCCATTTTTAATATTTTTATGTTACTCGAACGTAAACCATTGCATTTTGAAGTATTCCTGCTGTAGCTCTAGTATATCCTTAGAATATCTTTATTCTTCAGTATATGATTATAAGACTAGATTAGAAGTTGCAATATAGTCTACAGATCATAAATTTTGCTGAAGACTGTCATTCTGGAGGTCCAAGAGTGGCCTCCACTATATTTCTCCCTCCTTGTAGTTCTTTCTGTGTCACAGGCACAAAAGTGGCCTGAAGTGTTCTAGGAGGGCCGAACAAGAGAACTAAAAAGAAAAAGAGGTTTATTTTGTAGTTTGCACCTTTAATTCTTAGTAGTTTGTTACAGATCAAATGTTGAGTCATCCAGCTATATGAAGATTTGCATAAACATCATGGTTAAAGTTGTAATTTGATAAGCTAATATGTATGTAACCGCATATAATCTTTCTGTTCAACTGGATGAGTATTTGGTTTTGTGCAAACTCTATGACATTTGTATTTGTAATAAGTTGAAAGAAAAATGGGGGATCCGCTGGGTTGCAGTAAAATCAAAATTTATTCATATCCAGTTAAAAGTTCACATCCAGTAAAGGCAAACAATACCATACAAACAAATAAACGAAGTGAAGTGGTGTGGCACTATTGGCTTATGCGTTTCGGCTTGCAGCCGTAGTCATAGCCTGTAGTACCTGTGTGTCACATCTGTTAAAATACTAATACTTGAAACCTGATAGGTTAAAACTGAAAACACACCCTCTTCATACAACTAATAAACCGTTGATGAGTGAGACCACCCCAATGGAATACAGGAAGGAATATAACTTAGAATAGATGTACAATGGACATAGTATATAATATGTAAGAAATAATACTTTGGAATACCTGCAAATAAACAAAATAATAATAGTAATAATAACATTGATGAGTAGATGGGATAACGGGCCCCCAAGACTCTTAAATGATTAATGTAACATGTGAGATCCACCTTTCTATTGAAAGTATGAAGTTAAATCGCTACAAAACTTATCACATTAGGATAGCGCTAAGGCAACTTGTTATTGCAAATCAATCGTATATAACATAAGTACAGTAAAAAAACAGTTTCTTATTAAAATATATGATAAGTTAATAGTTAATAATAAGTTACTAAAGATATAAAAGCAGATATAACTGCTGATCCTATGAGGGTATAGGAAAGCCATTGATGGCATTAACCTTGAGACATAATCTTGTCAGAATCCATCTGCTTCCAGGGGAACAGTATAACATTAATCAAATCACTCACTGGACTACGTTTCCCATATATTCATGATATCATATTTAGAATGTAATCCCTTGGGTACCCTGGTACCCAGTGTGAAAATCCAGTACGCTTCTCTCTTTTCCAGGATGTGATCAATATTGCCCCCTCTTTTGGGTTTGCAGATTTTTTTTTCAATAGCACACCAAGAAAAAGAGGTCATGTTACTTTTATGTAGTATGACAAAATGCTGTACAATAGGGGTAGATGACCTTACAGTTTTAAAGGAGGAGAAATGCTCCCTAATTCTGGTGTTCACATCCCTGGAAGTGAGCCCTACGTACTTGACCTTACACTGGGCACATTCTATTAAATAGATGACATATTTAGATGTACAGTTCATACATGATCTGATATTGTAGACTTTCCCTGTGAAAGATCTCAAAAACGTTGAGGTAATCTTAGCATAATCACAGGGTTTACATCTTGAATGACCACATCTGTACATACCAACATGTTTTAACCAGGAACTATTAGTTTTATTTTTACTTGGTAGCATGGTAGGAGATAACATGGATCCCAAAGTAGGGCCTTTTTTATATGAACATCTTAAACCCTTTTGTACTGTTTCTATCAATCTGTCATCTGCCTTCAGAATCGGAAAGTGTTTCCGAATTATGGCGCAGACTTGGGGGAATTGGCTACTATGATTGGTTACAAAGGTCACCCCTTCAAAAGTTCTCTTATCTGTCTGATTGGACTCCAGAAGGCTGTCCCGTGATCTTCATTGCGAGGCTATTTTCTTTGTATTAGTCTTTTCTCCAGGTCAGTGGACAGTCTGCTGTAATCATTGGGATCTGAACAGTTCCGTTTGAGTCTAATAAACTCTTCCTTTGCTATAGCTTGTGGGACATGTTTAGGGTGACAACTAGTGCCAAATAGAACAGAGTTCCCTGATATTGGTTTCCTATAAGCCTTGGTTTTAATATTCCCATTTGGTAGAGCCTCCAGAGAAATGGTCCAAATAGTTAATACTAATGGCATTTAACTCATAAGTGAACTTAAGACCCATATCATTTCTGTTAAGATAGTCGACAAACTCTCTTGCCTGAATGTCTGTACTAGTCCAAACGAATAACAGGTTGTCTATGTACCGCTTATAAAGTGATACATAGCGTCTGTAGGGGCTACCATCCCCAAAGATGTGGAAAAACTCCCAAAAGCCTAAAAATAAATTAGGATATGAGGGTGCGAACTTCGCCCCCATGGCTGTTCCACATCTTTGGAGATAGTAAACCCCCTCAAACAGAAAAAAGTTGTGAGTCAACAGAAAACCTACTACCCTAACTATGTAGACTTTGAATTCCTCTGTAAAATCTGTAAAGTGTTCCAAGAAGAAACATATGGCCTCCAGTCCTTTGACATGGGGAATGCAAGAATATAAAGAGACTGCATCCACTGTCAACCATCTGGATCTCCTTGTCCCCTTTACATCTTGGATCATTTGTAGGACATTTTTGGTATCACGTAGGTGTGACGGTAGGGAACAAACAAGGGGTTGTAGAATATAATCAATCCATTCTGACAAATTACCAAGCAATGAGTCAACACCACTGACTATAGGACGGCCTTTCACGTTATGCAGAGATTTATGTACTTTGGGGAAATGATGGAACAGGGGTATTTTAGGATAGTCAGGCAGCAAAAATTCTAAAGTAGCTACATCCAAAAAAACCTGTTCCACCCCTTCATCCAAGATACTTTTCAGATCAGATTCAAAAGCAAAAGTGGGATCTCCCTTTAGAATAGAATATTCTTTAGGGTTACTAAGCTGTCTAAGGGCTTCCTGAACATAGGATTCACAATTCATGACCACAACCATACCTCCCTTGTCAAATTTTTGTATAGTTAATTCAGTATTATCTCAAAGTTGTTTAATAGCTTTTCTCTCATTTTGACTTAAATTTTGTTTTTGGTTAAGGTTTTGTCCCTTAAGAGCTACTAAATCCTTTTCTACCCTATTGTAAAATGTCTCAATACTACCCCTATTTTAAATGGGATAAAATGTAGATTTATTTTGAAAGTAGGACCTCTATTTCTATCACCTCTTTCTTCAGGATTTGATTCCATCTGTAATTGATGTAATGTGATTGTGTAACATGTATCAGTGAAACTTAATTCAGGGTTAGGAGAATCCTGTTTTAAAGTAGTTTGCATCTGTGTGGAACTGCTAAAGAAACGTTTTCTCAGAGTTACTGTTCTAATGAATCTATTTAGATCCAAGAGGGTCTGAAAAACATCCAATTGGTTGGATGGAGAAAAGCTCAGGCCTAAACTAAGGACTCTAATTTGATCATCAGTTAGAGAAAAGGAGGAAAGGTTAATTAAATTATTCTGCTCATTTGTTTGTACTTCAACTGTGGTTTTGTGGCTCTCAGTTGGTATCTGGCTTGGTTCTGTGTAGTACTTTTATTTCCTTAGTTTGTTACCATACCCCTCCTCCCTGGTTGTCTTGATCCTGAGGAAAAACCTTCTCCAATAGACCCTGATTTCCATGATTGTTAGTCACTAATACACGTAAATGTTGTATTGAGGTATCTTTTGGTCTTACCACTGGATATAATGTCTTACTATGTGGTGCAGTATGTACATAATTGATAGGAACAGGGCCAGTATTCTTTAGAATACCCTGAGTAGAAGTGGGGTTAATAAACTCATTATCAGACTGTGCCTCATCTGTACTGTAATCAGTTTCACTCCCTGAGAATGTAACACTTTTCGTTTTATTATTATTAGTATTTTTTTTGTTATTACTTCTATTCCTATTGCCTCGTCTCCTTCTACCAAATCTTGGTTGCATTTGTCTATGCGTACCCCTTTGCTTTTTATTCCAGATATAGAGGCCTACTTATGAAGCCGTCAACCGCAAATACACTGGAATTCCGCAGCGTAATTATGGAGAGCCTGATTCCCCTTAGTTATTAAAGCCTATAGACAGGCAAAAGTTGAAATCTGTGACGTAACATACGATCCATCGGTCTCAATCCGACACAGATCGATGCTTATGTCATTACAGATTTTACGAATGCAAATTCGGCACTATCTGACAACTTTTGCTAGTTAACAAATATCTACCAGGTACGCTCGCCACTATTCCGGCCCAGTGTACCTGCTTTTCAATCCGCCACCCTGGAGGCGGCGGATGCCATAGGAATCAATGGGAGTCTGAAATCAGCGAAAGCTCATGTTCGCTGCTGCCCGATATCCCATTGATTTCTATGGGAGAATAAAAGTTACATTTACACCTAACACCCTAACATAAGCCCTAAACACCCCTAATCTGCCGCCCCCTACAGTGCCGCCACCTACATTATGTTATTAACCCCTAATCTGCCGCCCCGACACCACCGCCACCTACATTATACTTGTTAACTCCTAATCTGCTGCCCCAACACCGCCGCCACCTACATTATATTTATTAACCCCTAATCTGCCGCCTGACACCGCCGCCACCTACATTATACTTATTAACCCCTAATCTACCGCCCCGACACCGCCAACACCTACATAAAGTTACTAACCCCTATCCCGCCGCTCCCGGAGCCCACCGCAACTAAATAAATGTATTAACCCCATAAACCCCTTGCCTCCCACATCACTAGCATTTACTAAACCTATTAACCCCTAAACCGCCAGCCCCCACGTCGCCATAAACTAAATTAACCTATTAACCCCTAAACCTAACAACCCGCTAACTTTATATTAAATATTAACTCATCCCTATCTTATAATAAATTAAAACTTACATTTAGAATTAAAATAAACTATATTAAACTATTAATTCATCTACCCTAACTATTATACTAAAATTACCTAAAACTATATTAAACTAATAATTAATCTACCCTAACTATTATACTAAAATTACCTTAAACTATATTAAACTAATAATTAATCTACCCTAACTGTTATACTAAAACTACATTAAACTACAAATTAAATTAACTATATTATATATTTAAACACCTAACCCTACTCAAATAATTTAAATCTACAATAAAAAATTACAAAGTTACAAAAAACGTATTTTCCTGGCTTGGCCAAGTTTCTCTTTATTTTTATTCCAACAACTAAGTTACAAAAAATAACAAACACTAAGTTACAAAAAAAAATAAACACTAAGTTACACAATTTAAAAACTAAATGATCAAATATTTAAACTAATTACACCTAATCTAAGAGCCCTAGGAAAATATAAAAAAACCCCTAACCTACAATAAACTACCAATGGCCCTTAAAAGGGCCTTTTGTGGGGCATTGCCACAAAGAAATTAGCTCTTTTACCTGTAAATAAAAAATACAAATACCCCCCCAACAGTAAAACCCACCACCCACACAACCAACCCCCAAATAAAAACCTAACTAAAAAACCTAAGCTCCCCATTTGTATGGGCATTGCCCTTAGAAGGGCATTTAGCTCTATTGCTGCCCAAAGCCTAACCTAAAAATAAAACCCACCCAATAAACCCTTAAAAAATCCTAACACTAACCCCTGAAGATCCACTTACAGTTTCTATTTTTATTTGAGGGGGTTGGTTGTGTGGGTGGTGGGTTTTACTGTTGGGGGGTATTTGTATTTTTTATTTACAGGTAAAAGAGCTGATTTCTTTGAGGCAATGTCCCGCAAAAGGCCCCTTTAAGGGCCATTGGTAGTTTATTGTAGGTTAGGGGTTTTTTTATTTTGGGGGAGCTTTTTTATTTTCATAGGGCTCTTAGATTAGGTGTAATTAGTTTAAATATTTGATAATTTATTTTTTATTTTGTGTAACTTAGTGTTTATTTTTTTTTTGTAACTTAATGTTTGTTATTTTTTGTAACTTAGTTGTTAGTTTTTTGTAACTTTGTAATTTTTTATTGTAGATTTAAATTATTTGAGTAGGGTTAGGTGTTTAAATATATACTATAGTTAATTTAATTTGTAGTTTAATGTAATTTTAGTCTAATAGTTAGGGTAGATTAATTAATAGTTTAATATAGTTTAATGTAATTTTAGTCTAATAGTTAGGGTAGATTCATTATTAGTTTAATATAGTTTAATATAGTTTAACCCCTTAATGACCGGACCATTTTTCAATTTTCTTACCCTTAATGACAATGGCTATTTTTACATTTCTGCAGTGTTTGCGTTTAGCTGTAATTTTCCTCTTACTCGTTTACTGTACCCACACATATTATATACCGTTTTTCTCGCCATTAAATGGAATTTCTAAAGATACCATTATTTTCATCATATCTTATAATTTACTAAAAAAAAAAATGATAAAATATGAGGAAAAAATGGAAAAAAACACACTTTTTCTAACTTTGACCCCCAAAATCTGTTACACATCTACAATCACCAAAAAACACTGATGCTAAATAGTTTATAAATTTTGTCCTGAGTTTAGAAATACCCAATGTTTGCACGTTCTTTGCTTTTTTTGCAATTTATGGGGCAATAAATACAAGTAGCACTTTACTATTTCCAAACCACTTTTTTTCAAAATTAGCGCTAGTTACTTTGGAACCCTGATATCTGTCAGGAATACCTGAATATCCCTTGACATGTATATATTTTGTTTTAGAAGACATCCCAAAGTATTGATCTAGGCCCATTTTGGTATATTTCATGCCACCATTTCACCGCCAAATGCGATAAAAATAAAAAAAAAGTTCACTTTTTCACAAATTTTGTCACAAACTTTAGGTTTCCCACTGAAATTATTTATAAACAGCTTCTGCAATTATGGCACAAATGGTTGTAAATTCTTCTCTGGGATCCCCTTTTTCAGAAATAACAGACTTATATGGCTTTGTGGTTGCGTTTTGGTAATTAGAAGGCCGCTAAATGCCGCTGCGCACCACACGTGTTTTATGTCCAGGAGTGAAGGGGTTAATTAGGGAGCTTGTAGGGAGCTTGTAGTGTTAATTTTAGCTTTAGTGTAGTGTAGTAGACAACCCCAAGTATTGATCTAGGCCCATTTTGGTATATTTTATGCCACCATTTCACCGCCAAATGCGAGCAAATAAAAAAAAAACTTTACATTTTTCACAATTTTAGGTTTCTCACTGAAATTATTTACAAACAGCTTGTGTTATTATGGCAGAAATTGTTGTAAAAGCTTCTCTGGGATCCCCTTTGTTGAGAAATAGCAGACTTATATGGCTTTGGCGTTGCTTTTTGGTAATTAGAAGGCCGCTAAATGCTGCTGCGCACCACACGTGAATTATGCCCAGCATTGAAGGGGTTAAATTAGGTAGCTTGTAAGGAGCTTGCAGGGTTAATTTTAGAGATCAGCCTCCCACCTGACACATCCCACCCCCTGATCCCTCCCAAACAGCTCTCTTCCCTCCCCCACCCCACAATTGTTCCCGCCATCTTAAGTACTGGCAGAAAGTCTGCCAGTACTAAATAAAAGAGGTTTTTTTTTTTTTTTTTAAATAAAAATAATAAAATATTTTAGTTGTGATGAACCCCTTCCTTAGCACCAACCTCCCTGATCCCCCCCTCCAGCTCTCTAACCCTCTCCCCTACCTAATTACCGCCATCTTGGGTACTGGCAGCTGTCTGCCAGTACCCAGTTTGGCCCCACAAACCAAAGTATTTTAATTTTATTTTTAACTTTTATTTTTATTTTTAATTATTTCTGTAGTGTAGCAGCCCCCCCACAATACCCCCACCCCCTCCCCCTCCCAGATCCTTTTATATGGAAAAAAAATTTTTTTAACTTTTTTTCCCCCTTCCTAACTTCATTGGTGTCAGTGTGGCTAATGTGTGCACGCGCACGCGCGCATCATGCACGCGCGCCCACGTGCACGCCCTCGTGCACGCGCGCCCATCGTGCACGCGCATCGTGCACGCGCGCACACGCTCCCTCCTAATACCCGGTCAAACGGCACCATTGGCACCATCGCTACCAGTGCAGAGAGGGCCACAGAGTGGCTCTCTCTGCATCGGAAGCTTGTAAAGGGGTATTGCAGGATGCCTCCATATCGAGGCATCACTGCAATACCCTCAGAGCTGCTGGAAGTGGTTGTGATCACTTCCAGCACTCTGTTAGACAACTGACGTACCAGGTACGTCTATTATCATTAACTGCTTGTTAATGCATGACGTACCTGGTACGTCAGTTGTCATTAAGGGGTTAATTTAAATCTAAAGGTAAGTTTAAATTTATTATAAGATAGGGGTTAATAGGTTTAGTAAGTGGTGGTGATGTGGGGGGCCAGAGGTTTAGGGGTTAATACATTTATTTAGTTGCGGCGGGGTCCATGAGCGGCGGGATAGGGGTTAATAACTTTATTAGAGTTGTGGTGGGCTCCGGGAGCGGCGGGATAGGGGTTAATAACTTTAGTTGCGACGGGGTCCGGGAGCGGCGGGATAGGGGTTAATCATTTTAGTATAGTGGTGGTGTTTAGTGACAGTATACAAATAAAGCTGTGAAAAAGCCGAATAGCAGCGAGATCGATGACTGTTAGTTAACAACAGTCCGCTGCTCATCGCTCCGTACTTGGTGCGCGGCTTTTTGACAATTTTTTGGTAAATATGGAGAGCGTATTCAGGTCCGCGGCAGCGATGTTAGGCGATCTTAGGCGAGCGTATTGGTGCCGTCGAATGCAGCATAGTTGACGGCTTGATAAGTAGGCCTCATAAACTGCGTTTGTGGAGTAATCATATTTATCTCTTACATATTTAGTATGTTTCATTTCCATTATCTCTGCTCTCCCTTTCGCTACCAAGCCCCTTAGAATGCCGTCAAATTTAGCAAATTCAGTGGCAGTGCTCCATTTATTTAATTCTGCCTGTAACTCTGCTATTTGTTTTAACCTGGTCCAACAATTTACTTTTGTATTGGATTAAGAGCGACATAAGATTCATTGAGCATTCTGTAAGTACATTATTCCATAAATCAACAAAGTCTCTGTCGTTAATGTCCACCTCAAAAGTGGGGAATTTGAAGAGCCTCAGACCCCTTGGGACCATTCGTAATGACCTATATTTTTCAAAGGTCCATAGGTCCCATTGTATTTTCTATTCTTTAATAAGCAAATCCTCCATGTTCTCAAACGGGGTGCTGAGTGGTAAAACAGTTTTATCTTCTGAAAATATCATATTACAGTCTAATGTATCAGTATTCCTTGCCGTGTATGGCATAAGTGAGTAGTATTGTAGTCGTTGTGCCATTTCCTCCATACTGACTTGCAAGGGGTAGATGGAGAATTATTAGTTCGTCTATACAGTTATAAGTGATGGTGTAACCAGCAAACACACCACTATTTGTATTTGTAAACCACAATAAAAAACTATAAATAAAAAAAAAGCAGAAGCTGTAGGTTTAAATAAAATAAATATTATCCACCCCTACCCCTGTTATTTGGATAATTAGTTATTATTTATACAGTTTATTTGACCATGGTATGATATATTTATTGCTTTCTACATCCTATAACATAATTGAGCTAAGTTTGAACAAAGGATATAAAGAGAAAAAGGTAACTGATAACAGAAAAAAATTGGTAATCTGTTTAAAATTGTAATTTTACATTTCACTTCCATGCCCCCTAAATGTACAAAAATGTAACGATAATTGCACGTAAATGCCAATAACATAGTTATCTATTGTCTATCCAAACAAACCTCAGATAATCTGTAAGCTTTCCCTGTAGGCACAGCAGGAAATCTACACAGAACTAAATCTTACTCATCATGACATTAGAAGAGACGCTAGGTGGCAGCAAAGGTATCTGGAAACCATGAACAATTCTCTTCTGAGAATAGCGGAGAAAAGTTATGTGCTTAGTTCTATAAGAAACATGGTACCCACCATAAAACTCTATAGAGCCAAACATGGCCACTCTTACACATCACCAACTGCGCCAACCAGGCCTACAGTCTTCTAGTCTCCCAGAAATCCCTGATCATTGATATCTATAACAGTTTTTTATTAAATCTTTACTTTACCATTTGTAAATAACATTTGTTTTTCATTACATCATTTCATAAATATGTTAGATATACCATAGATGTATTAAGAAGAAATTTCAGCCATATTTTTCAAGCTACATAATTATGTATTTATAGTGTTATGATTTTTACTACACTGTGTTGCATTTTGTATAATCTGTTTTGTTTTGACTACGGAAATAAAAAAATTACACAATACCTGGAGAAATTCCTGTTGGACATTACCTGCTTTTTTATAGATAGAGAGAGAATTTATCGTTCAGTCAAAAACAGTTTTGCTTATATCAAGTATCATTTTTATTTGAAGAAAGTTTTGTAACACATTTAAAAAAAGTGCCGGCTATTCCTGGGCAGAATAAAATTAACGATGCTTGAGGTAAATATTGTATTCATGGCTGAAAATATGCTATTAAATGTTTTCTGTTTGCCATATGCATTTATGTCCATTGAACTCTGCTCTGCCTAGTTTAGACTCTCTATTCATAATCCCCTTTAAATATTTAAAAGGTTTTCATTTACATCTCAGTCTTTATAATTCAGACACAATCACACCTCAAAATGTAAGGGCAGTTTTTGTGCTATTAAAACAAATGGAAGAACCCATTTGTGATATTAGTATTGCAGAAATAAACACAAGTCTTCTTGTACTGGGGATTGAGATGCATAAAAGTGTAGACTATAGACAGTTGCAATCTTAAACGTTCAATTGGGAAAAATAGTTATAACTAACCTGTTGTATTTTGCTGCAGAAAGACAATAGTTCAGATGTGAGGTGCACAGGTCCTGCGAGGTAACTATATAATTTAACTAAAAATCCACTGTAAAGCAGTCAGTAGTTTTTAATGTTATATTTAATTTAGCTAAGAATACAAATTTATGTAGCTAAATAAATGTATACTAATTCAAGAAAACTTTACTACAATTTTAATTACACTAAGTTTTGTTCACTTTAAAAAAAAAAAGTTGTAGAGCAATATATGTAGCAAGATCTGGTAATCTTTATTCTCAAACACATTATTGCTTCAAAAGGTGTGTAATTCCAAAACACTTAGAAGCTTATTTGACCTGTCAAAATTGACATTTCACTCGTTTTCTTCAAAAACCTTTTAATCCTGACAGCCACTGCAGCACATCCTCCGTCCCCGCCGCCACCTACATAAAGTTATTAACCCCTATCCCGCCGTTCCCGGAGCCCACCGCAACTAAATAAATGTATTAACACCTAAACCCCTGGCCTCCCACATCACTAGCATTTACTAAACCTATTAACCCCTAAACCGCCAGCCCCCCACATTGCCATAAACTAAATTAACCTATTAACCCCTAAACCTAACAACCCGCTAACTTTATATTAAATATTAACTCATCCCTATCTTATAATAAATTAAAACTTACTTTTAGAATTAAAATAAACTATATTATACTATTAATTAATCTACCCTATTATACTAAAATTACCTTAAACTATATTAAACTAATAATTAATCTACCCTAACTATTATACAAAATTTACCTTAAACTATATTAAACTAATAATTAATCTACCCAAACTGT
Organism: Bombina bombina; assembly: GCF_027579735.1. Lineage (NCBI taxonomy): Eukaryota > Metazoa > Chordata > Amphibia > Anura > Bombinatoridae > Bombina > Bombina bombina. The sequence continues at coordinate 885,472,381 of NC_069502.1, forward strand.
TATACTAAAACTGCATTAAACTACAAATTAAATTAACTATATTATATATTTAAACACCTAACCCTACTCAAATAATTTAAATCTACAATAAAAAATTACAAAGCTTAAAAAAACTAACAACTAAGTTACAAAAAATAACAAACACATACGGCTAGATTTAGAGTTCTGCGTTAGCCGTCCAAACCAGCGTTAAGGGGTCCTAACGCTGGTTTTGGCCGCCCGCTGGTATTTAGAGTTAGCCAGGAAAGGGTCTAACGCTCACTTTCCAGCCGCGACTTTTCCATACCGCAGATCCCCATACGCCAATTGCGTATCCTATCTTTTCAATGGGATCTTCCTAACGCCGGTATTTAGAGTCTTGGCTGAAGTGAGCGTTAGAACTCTAACGACAAAACTCCAGCCGCAGAAAAAAGTCAGGAGTTATGGGCTAACGCCGGTTCATAAAGCTCTTAACTACTGTGCTCTAAAGTACACTAACACCCATAAACTACCTATGTACCCCTAAACCGAGGTCCCCCCACATCGCCGCCACTATAATAAAAAATTTTAACCCCTAATCTGCCGACCGCACACCGCCGCAACCTACATTATCCCTATGTACCCCTAATTTTCTGCCCCTGACATCGCGGACCCCTATATTATATTTATTAACCCCTAATCTGCCGACCGGACCTCACCGCTACTATAATAAATTTATTAACCACTAAAGCTAAGTCTAACCCTAACCCTAACACCCCCCTAAATTAAATATAATTTTAATCTAACGAAATAAAATAAATCTTATTAAATAAATTATTCCTATTTAAAGCTAAATACTTACCTGTAAAATAAATCCTAATATAGCTGCAATATAACGAATAATTATATTGTAGCTATTTTAGGATTTATATTTATTTTACAGGCAACTTTGTATTTATTTTAACCAGGTGCAATAGCTATTAAATAGTTAATAACTATTTAATGTGTATTGGTGAGAGGCGTAGCTTCAGGCGGACCTGTTGGGTTAGTGTTACAAACACAGAGTAGGGACTTCCGGTGCTGTAAAAATTGCAAGCGAAGTGTCCATACAAAAAAAATCCTATGACTAAGTGCCTGGCGGCACGAAACGCGTAAGGACACGCCCCCTTCTTACCTCCTCACCTGTGTGTATGGTTGCACTTACATGAACTGACTACTGGATTAAAATATCCTATTTTATTTGCAAATACGAACAGTGTGCTGCCTTCTTTTGTTCTAATAACTATTTAATAGCTACCTAGTTAAAATAATTACAAAATTACCTGTAAAATAAATCCTAACCTAAGTTACAATTAAACCTAACACTACACTATCAATAAATAAATTAACTAAACTACCTACAATTACCTACAATTAAATCAACTAAACTAAATTACAACAAAAAAAACACAATTACAAAAAATAAAAAAAGATTACAAGAATTTTAAACTAATTACACCTACTCTAAGCCCCCTAAAAAAATAACAAAGCCCCCCAAAATAAAAAAATGCCCTACCCTATTCTAAAATAAAAAGTTAACAGCTCTTTTACCTTACCAGCCCTTAAAAGGGCCTTTTGCGGGGCATGCCCCAAAGTCATCAGCTCTTTTGCATTTAAAAAAAAAACATACAATACCCCCCAACATTACAACCCACCACCCACATACCCCTAATCTAACCCAAACCCCCCTTAAAAAACCTTACACTAGGGGGCGGAGCCGGCTAGAGACAAGATCAGACGTGTGTTCATAGAGCTCCTGGAGCCCATAAAGTTTATAATCCTAATAACCTGCTTTTATAGCTCAGAATCTGCTCAAGTTTGCTACCTCATCAGCTAACATCTGACTGGGCTCTCGGCTGGGACCCTCTCCCTGTTTGATGACTTTTATCCCACTTCTGGGCACAGCGCAACACCCCCGTAGCCTCCATTAGCCCAGCTTCTGTCATTAGCCCCGAGGACCGGCTCTACACTACCGCATTAGCGGAGGCCTTTCAACCTCTCCAGCAGCTCACCTGAATAATCACTGGCCTTCGAAAGACCTCTTTGATCAGCCTTAGAAGAAACGGCTCGGCGGTAAAAAGGCGCGAACGGCGCCATTACCTGTGACGTCACTGGGCCGCGATCTTGCAGTGCAACGCTACCGCCGGAGTTCACCCTCCCGGCGGGCTAATTACCTGATTGTAGCTACCGGGTCCAACCACAGACCAACAGCAGTTGCGGCCATCCTCATTCACCAAGCCTTCCAGACTGATCAGGCTGGGGAACGGAGCCCTGCACTACATACTACGGGCTGCAGACCACAGATATAAGGGTAAGCCCAACGCATGGTCTCCACTCAGATCCCTGCATACCCACTACATCACCTGAAAAATCACTGGCTCTGTAACCGCAATAACACTAATCTGAGCCTATTGACTGCCTATTTAAGGGACAATTAAGAACGATCTGTACGACTGAAGGGGGACTATCCCTAAATCTGCTCTTACATATAAGCTACCTTACAGCAACCTACTGACCCTGGTGTGTCTCCTAACTTAGAGACCTTACCCTGCACACTTAACTCTGAACCCTCATAACTAGCTTGGGGCCTGAGATTTGAGCTGACCTGCAGGACCAGATAATTCTCACCTACTCTGCCTCTAACACTGACTATCCACAGCAAGCAAAGTACACCCACAAGACCCTGCTATCACAGAGACTCCCTTCAGTACTGTACATTGCTCAGTCCTCAAGGTCCTGTCAGGACTCAAAACCTCTGCCTGGTTCTCAGATAGATACCACACTGTAGTGTCTCTCCTCTTCCCTTTCCCACTCTAACTCTTAGAGTGGGTCATACCCCACATCCTTTTCCCGTCTAGGCCCAGTGGTGGCATTGATCCCTTAGGGGAGAGACACATCCAGTCAAAACTTGTTACTTCCAGGAGTCACCTACTACCCACACTCCTGCCTATTTGCATCATAGCTTACCACTAACACAGCCTCCAAAAGAACTCTCTATAGTTGCTTAACCCACGTAGCGCAACTATGATGTGCTAAGTCCTGGGGCGCCCCTCCCTGCCGGTGTTAGCCAGCTGATTCTGCCAGGTCTCCCTCATAGTGACCCTCTCTCCTCCTAACACCTCCTAATCCACTACTCACCACTAGTGGTAAACCTACCTTCCAATGTCGCAATATTCCAAGAGGAAATCCAAGGGAATGAAACCTTCAAAGCATACAGTTCGAGATCATTTTCTCCCTATCAGGGACCCATCACCGGATATCTCAGATGATGATAGATCTGCCTCCCCCTTTATCTCCGAGGGAAGGGCTAGCGTGCGGAGCTCACCACCCTCCCGCACACAGTCTGAAACGATCACTATAGATTCTATGAAGCTACTGCTAGATCAACAGACCCAGTCATTCACAAAGAGGTTTGATAAATTAGAAAGGTCCTTTGACGATCTCAGGAAAGACATTGTCACAGTTAATGAGCAAACTGATATCTTAGAACGCAAACAAGAGGACCTGCTAGTGGACCACACAAATTGGGTGAGCTATACACAAAACTTGGCCGACCAAGTGTCCTCCTTGGAGGCGAAGCTGGCAGACTTGGAGGACCGCTCCAGGCGGAACAACGTCAGGATTCGGGGAATTCCAGAATCTGTGGGGCCCCAGGATCTAGAAAAATTCACTCAAGCACTATTCAGATCAATCCTGGGTCCATCGGGAGATCAGGATGCAAGAATCGACAGAATACACAGGGCGGCTAGGCCACAAAACCTACCTATGGACAAGCCCAGGGATACCATAGCCAAACTGCACTATTTTTCCTTCAAAGATAGGCTACTGAAAGTCACCCTGAGACAACCACAACTCCCGGATCAATATCAAGATATTTCACTGTATCCTGATCTGTCCCCATTCACGCTCCAGCAACGACGAAGTTTCAGTGAAACCACAAAAACTCTGAGAGATCAACATATCCGGTACAGGTGGGGATTCCCGACCAAATTGATCATTACCAAAGACGGGACCCAACACACTGCACTAACACCAAGACAGGCGCAAGACCTCCTGAGAATCTGGAATCTACCTGCTGGTAACGGAGATGAGAATCCTCCCCGCCCACATAGAGCAGGGCCTTTGCTGAGAGTTGGAGCCCAGCCTTGGAACCCGGACAGACAAGAGCCACCTAGACAAGACCCCAGACGATGACTCACCACCCTCAGCCCACCCATGGAGGTCTTATGATTATTCAACCTCCCTCCTCCGGGTGTGTATAGACTGCTTATCGCGGTCCAACCCTCGAGAGGACTGTTCTACTTTCTAGCACCAAGATGGTACCGAAGAACCTGTGAGGCCCAGCTGTTGGGCACCTTTAACATCATTCCCCATTCCATGTTTTCTTTCCCTCCCCCCCCAACACTAGTTGTTTAGACTCTACATACTTTGCTCTCACTCCCCTAGAGGACTGGGACATGGTCTGCCTGTGTAGACCATCTCCCTATACGGATTGGGACTACACCTAGGAGTCGGAGATGACCAGAGAACTGGTAATGTACTGTTGAAGGAATATCTAATCTCACCAACTACCAATTTTTTCACTGAGTTGTTTTCATACCACTAATTGTTTATCATGTTCCACTAATGTTCTTTTATGTACCTAAAGTTTATAGTTCCTGCAAGGGTGTTCCTAATGATTTTCTCTCTTCTTATCCTCTCCCTTCCCTCCATTCTTTCCTTATTTTCCCTAACCCCCTAACTCGTTCTCCCTTCTCCTATTCCAACCTGGCCTCTTTTCGTCTCTCCTCTCCTCATCATCTCCTCTCTCCCCAATTTCCTCCCCTTTAGCAGATACTCAACCCTCCCTCTACTTCTATACCCTCTTCTGGCTGCTCCACTCTCCTTCCCATCCGCCCTTCTTCCCTTCCCAGGAAGTCAGAACTCTATACCGCCTGCCCATCTCTATTCATTATTCCTATGTTCTTCCTCTCTGACCCCCCTCCCACCCTTCACTCGCCCTGTCTAGCCATAACTGCCTCTTCTCCGGAGAGTGAAAGTATTTCCATCTGAAATCGATTTGAGAACCACTGTTTGCTTATTAAATGGGACTCTGTTATCACTTTAGGCTTCGCCCCCCTCTTACTCCCTGTCCTTCCTTTCCCCCCCCCTTCCTCCCTCTCCCTCCTTCCTCCCCACCCTCTCCTTCCTCCCTCTTTAACCCCCTTCCCTTTCACCCCCCTTCCCTTCTTGCCTCCTTCCCCTTCTTCCTCTTTTCCCTTCCCCTCTCTTCTCCCCCCTCTCTCTAACCCCTCTCCCCTTCCTTCTTCTCCCTTCTTCCACTCCACCCTTCCCTCCCTCCCCAACCTTCTCCTTCCACTTTCTTCCCCCCCTCCTCGCCCTCTTCCCCTTTCCACTCCCCTTCCCCTCCCCCCCCCCCTTTTTCTTTTTTCTCTTTCCTTTTTTCTCTTTTCTTGAGAAGAAAGAGGAAGAAACAAATTGTGTGGGAAGGGATAATCACCTTATCCTCTGCACCCCTTCTGGCAGAGTTAGGTAGTCTCTGCCCTGTTCGCAGAGCCCTTACCGTATCCTGCACCTCTTTGAGCGTGGGAAAAAAAAAAAGGGCTCTCCGGATGTTTACAATATATAGATTTGTTAGGATTGTTCTATGTGTCTATGTCTACAGACTGTATGCTATCATAATCTTAATGTTGATGTTGGCTTGTTTATATATGTTTGACAAATAAGTTAGAATTGCTGATGCGAGGATCTAAGCTCGAAGATTTTGAGTGATTAATATATGCGATCCCCAAGTATTTCTCCCAGATAGAGTACTCTTTTTCCTGAGCTTGCAACCTTAGATGCATAGTCTTACTCATCTTGCACTAGCAGATTTGGGACGACTAGCTACATCTACTCCCCTACCAAGTTACAGAGTTGTATGAGGCGCAGTTACTACAGTTTTATTTTCCTAGCTCAGAGTGGGGAACCTGTGTACTTGATAATGTTCAATGTTTGTATCAGCCCAGGTTTGCAGTAGCAACAGAAGTCCATATTAATATATCACCCCTATTAGTTTGCAGAGATGACTATATTATGTTAACTAAGAATAACCTAGGCATACTGCTGTACTTCTAAAATCTAATGATACCTATGGTCTCCCAACTTGGGCGCTATGTCATTCACATTGACACTAAACTCCTTGATTTTAGCTCTGTTTTTGGGTCCTCAGTGACTGGCTAAGGTTTCTGGCCCCCTAAGTGGGCCTGTTTGCTTGGAGGACATAACGATCCAACAATCTTAAAAAATGAGGTAACCAGAATATCATATCCTGTTGATTTGTTGAGAGTTGATGTTTTCAGTTGATGTATTGTAATTACTTGATATGTGTTATTCCTACAGGATGTGCATTGTTTGTACCTTTTCTGATATGACTGTAATGTAAAAGCTATTTTACCTCAATAAAAATACTTTAACACAAAAAAAAACAAAAAAAAAAAAAAAACTTACACTAAGCCCCTGAAGATCTCCCTACCTTATCTTCACCACGCCGGGTATCACCGATCCGTCCAGAAGAGGGTCCGAAGTCTTCATCCTATCCGGCAAGAAGAGGCTCCGAAGTCTTCATCCTATCCGGCAAGAAGAGGACATCCGGACCGGTAGACATGTTCATCCAGACGGCGTCTTCTATCTTCATCCATCCGGCGCGGAGCGGGACCATCTTGAAGCAGCCATCGTGGATCCATCCTCTTCTTCCGTCGACTCCCGACGAATTAAGGTTCCTTTAAGGGACGTCATCCAAGATGGCGTCCCTCGAATTCCGATTGGCTGATAGGATTCTATCAGCCAATAGGAATTAAGGTAGGAAAAATCTGATTGGCTGATTAAACCAGCCAATCAGATTCAAGTTCAATCGGATTGGCTGATCCAATCAGCCAATCAGATTGAGCTCGCATTCTATTGGCTGTTCCGATCAGCCAATAGAATGCAAACTCAATCTGATTGGCTAATTGGATCAGCCAATCGGATTGAACTTGCATCTGATTGGCTGATTCAATCAGCCAATCAGATTTTTCCTACCTTAATTCCGATTGGCTGATAGAATCCTATCAGCCAATCGGAATTCGAAGGACGCCATCTTGGATGACGTCCCTTAAAGGAACCTTCATTCGTTGGGAGTCGCCGGAAGAAGAGGATGGATCCGCGTCGGCTGCTTCAAGATGGTCCCGCTCAGCACCGGATGGATGAAGATAGAAGACGCCGCCTGGATGAACATGTCTACCGGTCTGGATGTCCTATTCTTGCCGGATAGGATGAAGACTTCGGAGCCTCTTCTGGACCTCTTCTTGCCGGATAGGATGAAGACTTCAGACCCTCTTCTGGACGGATCGGTGATACCCGGCGTGGTGAAGATAAGGTAGGGAGATCTTCAGGGGCTTAGTGTTAGGTTTTTTAAGGGGGGTTTGGGTTAGATTAGGGGTATGTGGGTGGTGGGTTGTAATGTTGGGGGAGGGGGTATTGTATGTTTTTTTAAAATGCAAAAAAGCTGATGACTTTGGGGCATGCCCCGCAAAAGGCCCTTTTAAGGGCTGGTAAGGTAAAAGAGCTGTTAACTTTTTTATTTTAGAATAGGGTAGGGCATTTTTTTATTTTGGGGGGCTTTGTTATTTTTTTAGGGGGCTTAGAGTAGGTGTAATTAGTTTAAAATTCTTGTAATCTTTTTTTATTTTTTGTAATTTAGTGTTTGTTTTTTTTGTAATTTAGTTTAGTTGATTTAATTGTAGATAATTGTAGGTAATTTATTTAATTAATTTATTGATAGTGTAGTGTTAGGTTTAATTGTAACTTAGGTTAGGATTTATTTTACAGGTAATTTTGTAATTATTTTAACTAGGTAGCTATTAAATAGTTATTAACTATTTAATAGCTATTGTACCTGGTTAAAATAAATACAAAGTTGCCTGTAAAATAAATATAAATCCTAAAATAGCTACAATGTAATTATTCGTTATATTGTAGCTATATTAGGGTTTATTTTACAGGTAAGTATTTAGCTTTAAATAGGAATAATTTATTTAATAAGATTTATTTTATTTTGTTAGATTAAAATTATATTTAACTTAGGGGGGTGTTAGGGTTAGGGTTAGACTTAGCTTTAGGGGTTAATACATTTATTATAGTAGCGGCGAGGTCCGGTCGGCAGATTAGGGGTTAATAAGTGTAGGTAGGTAGCGGCGACGTTGGGGGGGCAGATTAGGGGTTAATAAATATAATATAGGGGTCGGTGGTGTTAGGGGCAGCAGATTAGGGGTACATAGGGATTATGTAGGTTGCGGCGGTGTACGGAGCGGCAGATTAGGGGTTAATAGTATAATGCAGGTGTTGGCGATGCTGGGGATGGCAGATTAGAGGTTAATAAGTGTAAGGTTAGGGGTGTTTAGACTCGGGGTTCATGTTAGGGTGTTAGGTGCAGACTTAGGAAGTGCTTCCCCATAGGAAACAATGGGGCTGCGTTAGGAGCTGAACGCTGCTTTTTTGCAGGTGTTAGGTTTTTTTTCAGCTCAAACTGCCCCAATGTTTCCTATGGGGGAATCGTGCACGAGCACGTTTTTTAAGCTGGACGCGTCCGTAAGCAACGCTGGTATTGAGAGTTGAAGTGGCGGTAAATATGCCTGTACGCTCCCTTTTTGGAGCCTAACGCAGCCCTTCAGAGAACTCTAAATACCAGCGTTGTTTAAAAGGTGCGGGGGGGGGGGAAACACGCGTAGCTAACGCACCCCTTTGGCCGCAAAACTCTAAATCTAGCCGTAAGTTACAAAAAAATAAACACTAAGTTACACAAAATAAAAAATAAATGATCAAATATTTAAACTATATCTGTTCCGATCAGCCAATAGAATGCGAACTCAATCTGATTGGCTAATTGGATCAGCCAATCGGATTGAACTTGCATCTGATTGGCTGATTCAATCAGCCAATCAGATTTTTCCTACCTTAATTCCGATTGGCTGATAGAATCCTATCAGCCAATCGGAATTCGAAGGACGCCATCTTGGATGACGTCCCTTAAAGGAACCTTCATTCGTTGGGAGTCGCCAGAAGAAGAGGATGGATCCGCGTCGGCTGCTTCAAGATGGTCCCGCTCAGCACCGGATGGATGAAGATAGAAGACGCCGCCTGGATGAACATGTCTACCGGTCTGGATGTCCTATTCTTGCCGGATAGGATGAAGACTTCGGAGCCTCTTCTGGACCTCTTCTTGCCGGATAGGATGAAGACTTCAGACCCTCTTCTGGATGGATCGGTGATACCCGGCGTGGTGAAGATAAGGTAGGGAGATCTTCAGGGGCTTAGTGTTAGCTTTTTTAAGGGGGGTTTGGGTTAGATTAGGGGTATGTGGGTGGTGGGTTGTAATGTTGGGGGAGGGGGTATTGTATGTTTTTTTAAAATGCAAAAAAGCTGATGACTTTGGGGCATGCCCCGCAAAAGGCCCTTTTAAGGGCTGGTAAGGTAAAAGAGCTGTTAACTTTTTTATTTTAGAATAGGGTAGGGCATTTTTTTATTTTGGGGGGCTTTGTTATTTTTTTAGGGGGCTTAGAGTAGGTGTAATTAGTTTAAAATTCTTGTAATCTTTTTTTATTTTTTGTAATTTAGTTTAGTTGATTTAATTGTAGATAATTGTAGGTAATTTATTTAATTCATTTATTGATAGTGTAGTGTTAGGTTTAATTGTAACTTAGGTTAGGATTTATTTTACAGGTAATTTTGTAATTATTTTAACTAGGTAGCTATTAAATAGTTATTAACTATTTAATAGCTATTGTACCTGGTTAAAATAAATACAAAGTTGCCTGTAAAATAAATATAAATCCTAAAATAGCTACAATGTAATTATTCGTTATATTGTAGCTATATTAGGGTTTATTTTACAGGTAAGTATTTAGCTTTAAATAGGAATAATTTATTTAATAAGATTTATTTTATTTTGTTAGATTAAAATTATATTTAACTTAGGGGGGTGTTAGGGTTAGGGTTAGACTTAGCTTTAGGGGTTAATACATTTATTATAGTAGCGGCGAGGTCCGGTCGGCAGATTAGGGGTTAATAAGTGTAGGTAGGTAGCGGCGACGTTGGGGGGGCAGATTAGGGGTTAATAAATATAATATAGGGGTCGGTGGTGTTAGGGGCAGCAGATTAGGGGTACATAGGGATTATGTAGGTTGCGGCGGTGTACGGAGCGGCAGATTAGGGGTTAATAGTATAATGCAGGTGTTGGCGATGCTGGGGATGGCAGATTAGAGGTTAATAAGTGTAAGGTTAGGGGTGTTTAGACTCGGGGGTTCATGTTAGGGTGTTAGGTGCAGACTTAGGAAGTGCTTCCCCATAGGAAACAATGGGGCTGCGTTAGGAGCTGAACGCTGCTTTTTTGCAGGTGTTAGGTTTTTTTTCAGCTCAAACTGCCCCAATGTTTCCTATGGGGGAATCGTGCACGAGCACGTTTTTGAAGCTGGACGCGTCCGTAAGCAACGCTGGTATTGAGAGTTGAAGTGGCGGTAAATATGCCTGTACGCTCCCTTTTTGGAGCCTAACGCAGCCCTTCAGAGAACTCTAAATACCAGCGTTGTTTAAAAGGTGCGGGGGGGGGGGAAACACGCGTAGCTAACGCACCCCTTTGGCCGCAAAACTCTAAATCTAGCCGTAAGTTACAAAAAAATAAACACTAAGTTACACAAAATAAAAAATAAATTATCAAATATTTAAACTAATTACACCTAATCTAAGAGCCCTATGAAAATAAAAAAGCCCCCCAAAATAACTATTTAATAACTATTGTACCTAGTTAAAATAAATACAAAGTTGCCTGTAAAATAAAAATAAACCCTGAGATAGCTACAATGTAATTATTAGTTATATTTTAGCTAGCTTAGGGTTTATTTTATAGGTAAGTATTTAGTTTAAAAAAGGAATAATTTATTTAATTGTAGTAATTTTTTTTCGATTATTTTAAATTATATTTAAGTTAGGGGGGTTAGGTTTAGGGGTTAATACATTTAATATAGTGGCGGCGACGTTGGGGGCGGCAGATTAGGGGTTAATAAATGAAGGTAGGTGTCGGCGATGTTAGGGACGGCAGATTAGGGGTAATAAAATTTAACTAGTGTTTGCGATGCGGGAGAGCGGCGGTTTAAGTGTTAATATATTTATTACAGTGGCCGCGATGTCTGGTCGGCAGATTAGGGGTTAAAAAATGTATTTAAGTGTTTGCGATGTGCGGGGGGGCCTCGGTTTAGGGGTTAATAGGTAGTTTATGGGTGTTAGTGTACTTTTTATCACTTTAGTTAAGAGTTTTATGTTATGGCGTTAGCCCATAAAACTCTTAACTACTGACTTTTAAATGAGGTAGGAGTCTTGACAGGAGAGGGTCTACCACTCACTTTTTCCAAGACTCGTAATACCGGCGTTAGGAAAATCCCATTGGAAAGATAGGATACGCAATTGACATAAGGGGATTTGCGGTATGCTCGAGTCGCGGAAAAAAAGTGAGCGGTACACCTGTACCTGCCAGACTCGTAATATCAGCGGGCGTTAAAAAGCAGTGTTGGGACCTCTCAATGCTGCTTTTTAAGGCTAACGCAAGACTCGTAATCTAGGCGACTGAGTTTTGTTCACTTTTAAAAAAAAAAAGTTGTAGAGCAATATATTTAGCAAGACTTGGTAATCTTTATTCTCAAACACATTATTGCTTCAAAAGGTGTGTAATTCCAAAACACTTAGAATTTTATTTGACCTGTCAGGAAGATAGACTGCTCTAGTAGAGTAGATAATGACCAGTAAGCTCCAAGTTAAAGGGACATAATACTCATATGCTAAATCACTTGAAACTGATGCAGTATAACTGTAAAAAACTGACAGGAAAATATCACCTGAGCATCTCTATGTAAAAAAGGAAGATATTTTACCTCACAATCTCCTCAGCTCAGCAGAGTAAGTTCTGTGTAAAAAGTTATACTCAGCTGCTCAGCTGCTCCAAGCTGCAGGTAAAAAAAAAAAGGAAGAAATGAACAGCAGCCAATCAGCATCAGCAGTGCTGAGGTCATGAACTCTCTTACTGTGATCTCATGAGATTTGACTTAACTCTCATGAGATTTCATAGTAAGCTGAATAGGGAAATAATATGAGAGTGCACGAGGCTCATCCTTTCAGCTGTCCCAAAACAGACATGCTAATATGCTGCTTAGAAATCCTTTACAATGGGAGGTGGCTACTGAGAAACTTTTGAGGTAAAATATCTTTCTTTTTTACATAGAGATGTTCAGGAGATATTTTCTAGTCAGCTTTTTACAGATATACTGCATTCACTTCAACATTTGGGTATTATGGCCCTTTAAAGTGAATTGATGAATTTGTGCCCGGTTTTTAATAATCCTATTAAAAACAAGGGCACTTTAATTCATAAAAATTGACATTTCACTCGTTTTCTTCAAAAACCTTTTAATCCTGACAGCCACTGCAGCGCATCCTCCGTCCGCCGCAAGCCATCTTCGCGGGTCCAAAATGACGAATCCGGCTTCCTCCAATCACGGCGTTGCCTCAGGCCATGATTCCCCCAGGGGGGAAGCCGTGATTGGAGGAAGCCTGATTCGTCATTTCTGATGTATGAAGAGACTTCTGGCGGGCGGGGGAATCGCTGGATCGGCTGTCAGGATTAAAAGGTAAGTATTTGAAGTAAACGAGTGAAATGTCAATTTTGATGAATTAAAGTGCCCTTGTTTTTATTTGGATAATTAAAAACCGGACACTAATTCATCAACATTGACCGTCACTTAAATTGGCTGCTCGATTTATTGCGCAGTAAATGAGAATTCAGAACACACAAGTACAGAGTCATACACCGCCTGTGAGCTCTGGTAGTATGGATACTGATAAATAACAATTACATGCTTGATAGATGATTTGAAAATTATTTTAAGACTTTCTCTTTAGAATATTGCTGAATAAAACAGGGTTACTAATATCAAACTGGTTTAAATGATCAGCTAAGAGAATACATGATTTGTAAAGCCCTGCAGATTGGTCATATTACCATCACATGATCATTGTATCATGTCATCAGTGTAATGGCTTAAAGAACGCAGTTTAACTTTCAAAACAAACATATTAATCTGCCTCATGTATTAACACCATATTAACATTCTCAAAAGTCTGCCTATATTTAAGGTATTATTATTAAAAAGCACCATTTTTACAAAAAATAAAAATAAAGCTAATTTTGGAATGTTCCATTTACACAACTTTATGATTTAATATATTAAGGACTTTTTTAATGAAAATATATGTAAGCTCTCTTCAATTGAATCATTAGATTTTGGCTACTTTCTATTGCATTTTGTTTTGTTGTCTCTTGTGTATTTCTGTATTTTATTATTGTTTTAGTAAATGTTCTTATGCAATAATATTTAGTGATTTGTGCTAATTAGCTGTTTAAGTGCAAACTACTATTTTAAAAAAATTTTTGAGATTTGTTTTTACCTTGTTTTAAGGAGAACATCTATTTAGGGTTACCTTATTTTAGGGCATTGATCCTCAAGGAGGGATTTTATGGCCTTTCAGATATTTGTAGTATACTTTATTGCATCTAATCCAGTGTGTCAGCAACTAACAATATGTTGCAAGAAAGAAGCTGAAAAGAATTTAGCCAGCAAAAAAAAAAGTTAGCCCTTAACAGGTGGAGACTCAGGGGCCACTAGCCTTCCCAGCATAATGGCTGGCCTCCCCATGTTTCGTAACTGTGATTCCCCCCCCTTGCTTTTCCCACCTCTGCTCTGATGATGGCTTCCTCAGGCCCGCCCACCCAGTCACACCCAGCCATGCCCATAACATGCCCAAATCTCACGTGGCACGCCTGTTCCTGCCTCCGCATTGTCTAACTGATTGAAAATGTCAGCCAATAGGAATGCAAGGTACCCCATTTTTAAACGGGTACCTTGCATTCAAGCTTTAGCGTACGGCGGTGACTGTATGAAAAGGATCCTCCACGCTGGATGTCCGCGCCGCCGGCAAAGAAGCTCCGCGCCTCCACAGTTCCGCGACACTGGGATGAATAAAGAAGATGGCCCGCAATGGATGAAGATGTTGCCACCTGGATGAAGACTTCTCGCCGCCTGGATGAAGATGGATGCCCAGACTTCAGGAACCGTGAGTAGATTTTATGGGGTTAGTATTAGGTTTTATTTATTTTTTTTAAATTGGGTGGGGTTTTTTTAGATTAGGGATGGGCAGTGTAAAAGAGCTGGATGCCCTTTTAAGGACAATGCTCATACAAATGTTAGTTTTTTTTATTTCACAGGTAAGTATTTTTTTTAAATTTATTTAAAAATAGTTATATTGTAACTTTTAATTTAAAGTTAGGGGGTGTTAGGTTTAGGGGTTAATAGTTTATTTTAGTGTTTTGCAATGTGGGGGTCCAGCGGTTTAGGGGTTAATAGGTTTATTTTAGTGTCAGCGATGTGGGGGGCCAGCAGATTAGGGGTTAATAGGTTTATTTTAGTGTCGGGAGGGTGGCGGTTCAGGGGTTAATAGGTAGTTTATGGGTGTTAGTGTACTTTGTAACATTTTAGTTATGGATTTTGCAAAACATGTTTCACAAAACTCATAACTACTGGTCTCAGATTGCAGAATAGATCGTGTCGGTATAGGCTGTTACGCAAGCTTTTTAGCCAGACCGTACAACCTGTTATATGGCGCTATGGAAAATTCCGCACTTAAACGTCATTTTTTAAGTGTGGAATGGAGGGTTGCATTAAGGCTAAAATGCTTGCGTTACAGCCTATACCGCCTTACACATAATATGAATTACCAGCCATTCCACGCGCAATGGTCAAATTTTCAGCGGTATAGCCGTACCACACCGTAACACAAAACTCGTAATTTAGGACATAGTCAGCCAGATTACGAGTTTTGAGCTCTATAGGGAAATTAATGACCGCAACATTCTCAGTGTTATTTCACTCCCTATAGCGCTGCTATTACAGGTTTGCAAAAAGCAGGCTTGCATGGGCGATATGGTGGTGTTGAGCTCCATGCTTCACCCAAATACAAGCGCTGCTTTGACGTGCTCATGCACGATTTCCCCATAGACATCAATGGGGAGAGCGGGCAAAAACAAAGCCTAACACCTGCGATCGGGGAAAGAAAAGCTCCGTAACGCAGCCCCATTGATGTCTATGGGGAAAGAAAAAGTTATGTTTAAACAAAACACCCTAACATAAAAACCATGTCTAAACACCCCTAATCTTGCGCCCCCGACATCGCCGCCACCTACATAATGTTATTAACCCCTAATCTGACGCCCTTAACATCGCTGCCACCTAAATAAAACCACCTAAATAAAACTATTACCCCTAATCTGCCGCTCCCGATATCGCCGCCATCTAAATACAGTTATTAACGCCTAAAAAAAAATTACAAACACCCCCCAACAGTAAAACCCACCACCCACACAACCAAACCCCCCAAATAAACCTATCTAAATAAACCTAAGCTAACCATTGCCCTGAAAAGGGCATTTGGATGGGCATTGCCCTTAAAAGGGCATTTAGCTCTTTTACATTGCCTAAACCCTAAGCTAAAAATAAAACCCACCCAATAAACCCTTAAAAAAACCTAACACTAACCCTCGACGAGTCTTCATCCATAATATATTTATGTAGTGATGTGGGAGGCCAGAGGTTTAGGGGTTAATAGTTTAATTTAGTATATTTTGTTGTGGGGGGCTTTTGGTTTAGGGGTTAATAGGTTTATTATAGTATATTTCATTGTGGGGGGCTTGTGGTTTAGGGATTAATAGGTTTATTATAGCGTTGTGTGGGCAGACGGAAGATTAGGGGTTAATTATATTTAAATAGTGTTTGCGATGCGGGAGGGCGGCGGTTTAGGGGTTAATCATTTTATTATAGTGGCGACGATGTCGGGGAGCGGCGGAATAGGGATTAATACATTTTTTAAGTGGCGGAGATGTCAGGAGCGGCAGATTAGGGGTTAATAATTTTACTTTAGTGTTTGCAATGCGGGAGGGCCTCGGTTTAGGGGTTAATAGGTAGTTTATGGGTGTTAGTGTACTTTGTGATAGTTTAGTTATGAGTTTATGCTACAGCTTTGTAACATAAAACTCATAACTACTGACTTTAGATGGAGGTACGGATCTTGTCCTTTTAGAATGTACCGCTGACTTTTTTGGCCTCCCAGGCAAACTCGTAATACCAGCGCTATGGAAGTCCCATTGAAAAAGGACTTTTCGTAAAGTGCGGTACTGACGTTGCGTGACGCCAAAAAGGTGTGCGATAAACCTATTCTGACAAGACTTGTAATAGCGGCGTTAGGGAAAAAGCATTGTTATGAAGCATGACGATGCTATTTGAGTCATAATGCAAAACTCGCAATCTAGCTGAGTGTTATTAATATCACACCGGTTTAAATGATCAGCTGAGAAGATTTGTAAAGCACTGCTGAGTGGTCATATTAACATCACATGATTATTGTATCATGTCGTCAGTGTGACGGCTGAAACAATATAGTCTTTCAGTAATGCATAGCGCTATGAGAAACAAGCTCTATTATGACTACATATTATAATGTTTTTAAACAACATGCATGAAAGTAGCTACTTCACTTCTTGTTAATTTATTGTTTACAATCTTGTAATAAAAGGTTAGTTCTGCGATTCTGTGGAAGGGGGCAAAGTGCTGTAGGCAAGTCATAACTGTCTGTCTGACACCATGCAGGGAGAGAGAGATGCAGACTGAAGTTTGGTTCAGTGTTGCTTCTGGATATCATTACAGTGTTGAACCTGGACTGTTCCTGCTGAGATAAGCAAGACTGAACATCTACAAAGTGTTTGTTACCAGATAAGATGGAGTTCCCTCTGTGTGTATTATCTGTTTTCTTCTCTGCAAGTTTATGCCATATTTAGCGACTAACAAGCCATTAACAATCAAAACTAAGTATTGCTGAATGTATAATCATTACTTTCTTTAGCATAAGTTGTTAATAAAATGTATTTATTTCACACATTTCCTGTGTCCTCCCTTTATTAAGTACTAATAGTGCAAACAGGTACTATTTTCAAATCTAATATATTAAAAAAATACCATTCATAAAAAATAAAATAAAGCTAATTTTGGAATGTCCCATTTACAAATCTTTATAAATTAACATTTTAAGGATGTTTTTTTTAATGAAAATATATGAGAGCTCTCTTTAATTGGATCATTAGATTTTGACTAGTTTCTATTGCATTTTGTTTTGTTTTCGATTGTGCATTTCTGTATTGTGTTATGGTTTTTGTAGATGTGCTTATGCAATTATATTTAGTGTTTTGTTCTAATTAGCCTTTATATGCAAACTTCAAATTTTTCACGTTTGCTTTTACTAGACATGTCACACCCAGCCACACGCATGCCCATAACATAATCAAATCTCACGTGACATGCCTGGTCTCACCCCCCCTGGTGTGGCCAACTCCAAAATGCAGTTAGTCCTCCAAGTATCACCCTATTACATTCTGGCAACGCCACTTACCCTCAATGCTAACAGCAATTTGTGTTCCTTAAAATTTGGTAGCCAACAAAACTATGCTCTCATACGTGAAGCGCATTTCAGAAATCCCAGAGCAAATAGCACTGTATTTAATGTATTATAGAAAAAAAGACAAAATTAAAATTCCTGCGTAAGCAGCATATTCAGGATATTTTAACTAAAATAACCTGCTGATTTGATTCTGCATAGTAAAAGTTATTACCTGAATAAGTTATTCTTTACTTTATCAGATGAATGAGTACAGTGTATTACTCTTATCTCAGAACTAAATCTGATCAGTATTCCATCAGTGTTTTTTAATAAATAGGAAATTGGAACTTTGGCGCAAAAAACAAAAAATATTTACTTTCCTGTTAGACTTTTGTCTTTCAATCTACCAATATGGGTTAAACAGGAGATGGTTTAAATGAGTAAAAACAGCAATTTCAGATACAGAATAAACAAGAGAACAATGTCCATAGATATGACAAGTCATTTGGAACACATTAAGGGGAATCAAATTGTATAGTGCAGTGTCCCTTTAAGCTAAACGAGAGGATAGTTTATTCATAGAATGAGATTGGTTAGACTATCATCATTGTAGTAGTCTCTTTAGGACTTGGACTCTTCAATTGTGGTAAAGAGGGATGAAGTACAGGGTATTTTTTTATTTTTTTTTATTCTCTTTCCCTTCCTTTGGGGGGAAAGGCCTTGCTGGCCCCATCTTATTAGAGAAAATAGAGACATCGATAAGTTACCATGTTCAGATGTCCAAAGGGTTTTCTTCTCATTTTATATGAAGCTTTTCCCACTGATTGCCATGATATTACAAGAGTTTTTAATAATGCTTTTGTGAGGGGACAGTTTTTTTGTTTTGTGAATTCCTGTTAGCTCTGAAAGTAGAGAAAGACCACCTCATTTCTGAGAGTTAAAGTTCAAACTCCCTGATCAATATAAATGTCAACATTTTTGGTGAAAAGATTGAATTAATTAAAATCACAACACATTTATTCAAAGAAGGCAGGGTTTCTATTATATAAAATATTATGTATCTATAATCTAAAATCTATAATGGATTTTGTCAGGAGTGGCTGCTATACCCTCTCAATCTTGACTACTGATGTTTAGTCTGAAGCTATGCAAGAAAGCTGTCAAATGCATAGGATTTTGCTTCATGATATGTTCAATGAACTTTCATTATTTGCAGATGATTTAACATTTCTTCTTATTGAGCCAAAATTCTCCTTTATGACTGTTTAACAGATTTACAGCTAGATTATGAGCTTTGCGTTATGAGTGAAAAATAATCGTTATGCTTCATAACGGTGCTTTTTCCCTAACACCGCTATAACAAGTCTTGTAGGTATAGGTGTACCGCACACCTTTTTGGCCGTCACGCAACGTCAGTACCGCACTTTTAATTTTCAATGGGACTTCCATAGCGCCGGTATTACGAGATAACGTCGCTATCTGTGTACTAATAAAGACTGTCTAAATAGTGCTGGAGACCTTGCTTGTTATTGCATATTTGTGTTAGGGCTTTGCAGCGCCCTAAGGTCTACCGTGCACCACTCCGTTCCAGTGTGCTGGTCCCTGACTTTGTTTTGTCTGTGTAGATTACCTTACAGTAAGCACAGGGTAATTGTCTTTGTAGAAAACTTTACAGTAAGTGCAGGATAATTGTCTATGAAGATTATCTTTCAATAAACGCAAGGTAATTGTCTATGAAGATTATCTTTCAATAAACGCAGAATAATTGTCTATGTAGATACCTTACAGTAAGTGCAGGGTAATTGTCTGTGTAGATAACCTTACAGTAAGCGCAGGGTAATTGTCTGTGTAGATTACCTTACAGTAAGTGCAGGGTAATTGTCTATTAAGATTATCTTTCAATAAACACAGGATAATTGTCTATGAAGATTATCTTTCAATAAACGCAGGATAATTGTCTATGAAGATCATCTTTTAATAAACGCAGAATAATTGTCTATGTAGATCAGTGGCGTCGCCACAGGGGGGCAAGGGGGGCAATTGCCCCTCCCAAGAAATGGCTTGCCCACCCCCCCCGCCAGCCCCGGGCTGCAGTAATGTTGATTTATTTTAAAAAAAATTTTTTAATTCCTATTGTGCCCTCCACCAAATGGTCATCACATGACCACAATTACACCCAATACCGGCACAGTCAGTCAGTGCAGTTATTGGCACACGTGACTACATGTGCTGTGTTAACTGGCCTGACTCAGTGCGGGCAGCGAGGCATGCGGGGAACAGCTGTGGCAAAGTGTCTCTGAGGATGCCAGTAATCTAGGTCTCTAGTCCAGGAGGTGGGTAATCTGACACAGAGTGACTGTGTATTTACGAAGCACCATAACATTATGTAAAAATAAGTTTAAAAAAGAACTGCATAACATTTGCGATACATTTAATATTAAATACGGTGTTAGCAATATGATTGTATTACAATCACACTGCTAATACCGGATTTAATAATAACTCTTTCTATGTAGATTGAATTTGTCACTGATAATCATTGTATTTGTCCTGCTGCCCCCTCCCTTCATTGATGATAACTAAGAGAAGTCAAGTCAGGAATTGTTTTGTAGGCTGTGGGGGCGTGTGTCTGAGCCGGTGTAGTGATTTTCTAACCACAATGGGCGCATGCGACCAACGGTCACAGATTTCAACACTACACCGTTGTGGATATGAAATATAAATGTAGCCATCAATCCTAAAACTTGAGACCCGTCGCAACGTGTAATATGCTTAAGCATTTACTTGCATATTTAAACGAATGGATGCAGCAGTGGCGATGGGGCCCCTTACGTGCCATGCCCGACTGCTCAGACCCTAAACCAGCTGTATTGATAGCGGGAGTCTAAAAAACAATTGTAGTGTATGTTTTGCTAGGGGGCGTCTCACAATACAATGGACCTTAGGGCCATCCGATTCCAAGACCAGGCTATAGAGCATGCGTTAGATGTACACCTATTAGGGTACTAACAATGAGCTGAACATGCACGATAGGCTGGACGCAAAATCCGATGGCCAAAACCTCCATCGGATTCTGAGGCCCCCCTTGGCGGTTGCAAATTCTGATTGGCCACTCTCATGCTTACACTTACACCAGTCCGCCAATCACCTGCTACAGAGCAGACACCTCCTTTCCAGGTTATGCTCTGCACCTCCTCCCAGGGACCAACCCACTCACAGGAACGCTGAGTGCTCAGGGGGAGGCTTGACACGCATCAGCATATGGTGCATAAATCCTAAACCTTGACTAACACTAACAAAAAAAAGATGTTTCTTGATGCCTATTAGACAAAGTAATATGGTGCAAACATTGTTTAAAATCAGTATAACTAATGACTTAACCCCATGATTGTGGCCATTGTGTAATACTTGACCTCTTGTTTTCCCTAGATAAAGAGAGCACAGGGTTAAATATATGGATTTCTTTTCCAGGACCCACTATATGGGGATTTTCCTTAATCTCACCCTATCTCCCCCTCTCACACACACAGTCCCTTGCTCACCCTATCTCCCCCTCTCACACACACGCAGTCCTTTGCTCACCCTATCTCCCCCTCTCTCACATACACAGTCCCTTGCTCACCCTATCTCCCCCTCTCACACACACACGCAGTCCCTTGCTCACCCTATCTCCCCCTCTCACACACACACACAGTCCCTTGCTCACCCTATCTCCCCCTCTCACACACACGCAGTCCCTTGCTCACCCTATCTCCCCCTCTCACACACACGCAGTTCCTTGCTCACCCTATCTCCCCCTCTCTCACACGCAGTCCCTTGCTCACCCTATCTCCCCCTCTCACACACACGCAGTCCCTTGCTCGCCCTATCTCCCCCTCTCACACACACGCAGTCCCTTGCTCACCCTATCTCCCCCTCTCTCACACACAAAGTCCTGACATATACACATCTACAAAAAATGTCAGCGCTACGCTAATGTTTGGGTTTGGCTTAAAGAAAAGGTGGCAACCCTACACGAGGCAGCCACCTAATTATTAGTGCCCCCCCCCCAGTTTTGACTGTTGTATCTTATGTGCCCCCCCTATATTTTGTTCCTAAAGTCGCCACTGATGTAGATACCTTACAGTAAGTGCAGGGTAATTGTCTGTGTAGATTACCTTACAATAAGCGTAGGGTAATTGTTTGTGTAGATTACCTTACAATAAGCGCAGGGTAATTGTCTAAGTAGATTACTGTTCAATAATACACTGGTACATCCTCATATTTTAGAATTGCATTCTCTGCCTGTTCTCTTTCATTACTGAGAGATTGGAAGTTCCCTAAATCTGGCCTTGATAATTTGGGAGTCAAGTTGGCGAGCTAGTATTCATTTATAAAAGCCATTACCAGTCCTTTATCTTTGCTTGCTTAATTGCCCTAAGTCTTATAAGACTAGCTATATTACGGCATGAGAGAAGAATTTGGATGCTGTATTTCATTTCAAATAGTAGCAAAGAGTTATTGTCCTTATTAAATCTGCCAAGGACAATTTTTTTTTGGCATACAGAATCATTTTCATACCAATATTAAAGGGATGTTAAACAGTCTGTTTCATTGTTGTAATAAACAAAGCACTACGCAGTTGCTTATACTAAATAGAAATCATTGCAATATGTATTATTCATCTTTTTAAATGGATTTTACCTTTTTATTTATTTTTTCCTCTACATTTGTGCTTCCTGTCACAGCCCTACGTGGAAAAAGGAGGCCTTTGCAGGAGGTTTTATCTTATGTCATAAAGATTCTAGGCTAGGGAATAAACTAGATTTCAGGGAGACAAATTTGCTCATGCCAGAACTGACACAGAATGAAATGAATGAAGAATGAAAACTTCTGAAAATCCTATGGTTTTAAAACACTGGGCAGGAACAAACAGTTCAGACCAGCACTCACGGTACTGCACGCCACACAGGGTAACCACTCATTGGTTTCATCCACCGCTAGAGAGACATTATTGTGTCCTAAGAAGGGTAAAGTTAAGAAAAATTACCAACGGATGTTTTTTGTCTCTGATTTCAATGCACAGTCACTTAATCCAGGGGATCATTAAGAAACATTGGGGTATCCTAGCTAAATGTAATCCAGAAATTCCTGAATTTATTGAAATACCTATGCCGGTATATAAACGGGGTCACAACATCCAACAAAAATTGATTAGAGCAGACTTTGTGTCTAACATTAAAACCAATAAACAAGGTTATATTACTAGTAAAAATGAAGGATGTTATCCATGTTTAAGATGCTCTTGTTGTAGTAACATGATTAAGGAACTCGTATTTTATCATCCTAATACTGGAAAGAAATATTTGATCAAGGGTTATCATACATGTCATACACAATTTGTCATCTAGAGGGTTAAATGTCCATGTGGGCGGAGCTATGTTGGAGAGATAACAAGATGCATTAGAGATAGAATTAAACCTAGGAGGTGTGGGGATAGAGAATTGATGTTGAAACAACGTGAGTCTTTCTGGATACATGAGCTTTGTACACTTGAACCTTTAGGATTAAATAGGGATTGGGACCTTTCTGCAATTTTGTGAATATTTATTAAGGTCTTTACTTTTACATTATCTTTACATTGTTCCCTTTTAATATTTAATATTTTATTTTTTTCAGAATTATTTAAATATTGCGAAATGAGTATATCTGTAAAACAGAACAAATGGATGGAGCGTACAAAAGATCTAAGTGCAGTATTAAAAGTAACACTTTATTTCCAAACATAAAAACGTATGCACTCACAAAGGTGCCCTCAAACATATGAGGTATGTAGCTGCAATGATAAAAGTCACTCTGTCCCTTCTAACCCGTTCAACCAGGCAATCACACTGGGTCCGTCCGTTGTCCATACTCCTTGTCTCAGTCACAAGTCTCCCAAAAGTATTGTGTGGTCCTTTATGGCTGTAAAGTTCATATGGCTAACAGGGTCAGAGAGTCTTAGGAATTAAAGGAGATTGTATGAAAGAACTGCACAGCAGAACTGTAATAATACCGGCTTTAGTCTGACTGCACTGTGAACACACTCACGTCTCCTTGGTACAAACAATGGGCGTTGCCTAACGTGTTTCATGGTCTTCTCCCCGCTTTGTCACCAAAAGGTTTAGGAAAAACAGCACACCTTCTTCTTTTGTAGTGGGGCACGGAATAAAGGACTTGCCAGGTCCCAAACAATGCAAGTACAAAGTATATTCCAGCCACCAAACTTCTTTAAAAGACCTTTATTTTCACATAGGGTCCTCAGCAGAAAATTACAATGTTTCAAGCCTCAACAGGCTCTTAATCATGTATAATTGAACATACACAGGTAAATGTCTTTATATACCCTCACCTGTTATTCAACATCCTGTGTTAAGCTGATTGCACAACAGTGCCATCTTGTGGATATAATAATTCAATATAACACAAAGTTATTACAGGAAGTGAATAAATACATAAACAGAACATTTATTTAAAAAAACATATACATCTATGTACAAATATTAAAAAAGGTACAACACACAACCTATTATATAGATGTTTCAATCAACTCATATTGTTTTACATATTATTTCAAATATATGCAGAAATTCTTCCTACAGAAAAACTTTTTCAGAAAAAAAGACTCCAATCAAAATCCTTATTCATTCCTTTTGGCCTCATTGATTCCAATTTGTATACCCAGAACATCTCCCTGGTCTTTAGTAATCGCTCTCTATCGCCACCCCTTCTTGGCCTATCCACTTGTTCCAGAATTTGAAACCTAAGTTGACTAATATTGTGACCCATAGAGAGGAAGTGAGAGGAAACTGGAGCTTCTTTATTTTTGCATCTGATGTTAGACTTATGCTCAGTTATCCTCTCCCTTACCTCCCTACAGGTCTCGCCAATATAAATTTGGCCACATGGGCATTTAATGAGATAGACACAATATGTAGCTCTACAAGTTAGGTATTTATTTATTTTGACTTTTTTCCCAGTAGTGGGATGACAAAAGTTTTCTCCTTTTCTCATAGAACTACAATTGCTGCAATTCAGACATGGGTAGCAACCATTTTTCTTAGGCCCAATGGTTCTTTGGCTATCTTGTTTATTGCTACCAATGTCTGAATGCACCAACATGTCCCTAATACTCCTATTTTTCTTATAGGCCACCATTAAGTTCTCTTTAAATTCAATGACTTCTGGATGACAATCTTTTATAATATGCCAATTTTTCTTTAGAATGCCAGTAATTTTGTTACTCAGCCTATTGAACTGTGTGACAAAAGCATACGGTTTGGTTCTTGTTTTTTTCTTATCTTTTCTGTACTACTCTCTTTGGAAATTATATCCAATTGTTTAGTAATCAATGATGGAGGATAATTCCTATTTATAAACTTATTCGCCATCTGTTCTAGGCTATATTTACATTGATCATTATCTGATACTATCCGTTTGACTCTAGTAAATTATCTTTTAGGGATTGCTTGAAAAATATTTTCAGGATGATAGCTACCATATTTTAGAAAATTATTCCTATTTGTGCTCTTGATGTAAAGATCTGTATATAAAAACCCTCCTTTGTTATATACAAATGTATCTAAATATTCAATCCCTACTTCGTTCATATTTAACGTGAATTTAAGTCCTGTAACTGAATTATTTAAGTCTTGTACAAATGACAAGAGGCTACCAACGTCGCCCCCCCCCCCCCCCACACGCCAAACACATCATCAATATACCTCCACCAGGAGGCGCCATAGCGTTGGAATAATGGATGGGAATATACATAGTATTCCTCAAAATTATTCATGAAAATGTTGGCGTATGTGGGGGCGACGTTGGAGACCATTTTTGTCACACAGTTCAATAGGCTGAGTAACAAAATTACTGGCATTCTAAAGAAAAATTGGCATATTATAAAAGATTATCATCCAGAAGTCATTGAATTTAAAGAGAACTTAATGGTGCACACAGAAAAGATAAGATAAAATATATACATAATGTTTAATTTTTTGTATTTTTTGTGTAAATACAATTTATAAATCTTGAATTTATAACACTACATCAAATGTCTGTCAGTTTTTATAAACAACAGACACTTTGACAGAAAAGATAAGATAAAATACATGATGTTTAATTAATTTTTTGTATTTAATGTATAAAATTAATCTTTTACATACAAGATAGGACAATATACATGAAGTAGCAACTCTCCTATATAAATACAATATAATACATATGGGGATTTATATCTTAATGTATATTTCGATTTCATAATGTTTAGAAGGAGAGGATATATTTTGATATAAATTAACAACATTATTGTATTGATTAAACAACATCATTGTATCTATTTAAAAGACTTTTTAAATGCAATAATTTAATCAATGTGTCTTTCTCTTTTTGGTGGAATTTTTTTTTTCTTTTAATGCTTTAGTTCAATATAGACTTTTTCCTGAATATATTTTCCAACAACTATCTGTTACACTATTGGACGAATAATATCATGTGACCAAGCCATACAGAAACGGACCTGGTTGAGAACTTGCACACAGATGACAACCTGAAAGGGAACTGAGAAATACAACGATCTAGGATTGGTTTATATTTTTTTCTTTTTAAATAATGTTACTTTGAGACATTTGTTTAAATGAATTGTTAAATATGTGTTTACCATTTATTTTGTTTTTTTATTTTTATTTTAAATGTTTTTAAAATCGAGTGTAAATCTGACCTCAACCAATGAGGTATCAGATACAGCCCATGATTGTGTATTTAAGGTCACCTGCGATGTGGCATTGTATATGATTTTTTGTAAGCTATACAAAGTTTTTAAATAGCTCTTGAATAAGACGGTATAGCCGTTGAAACGCTTTTGCGTTGAGCAAAATAAACATTTTATTAAAAAAAAAAAAAGCCAGCTTTTTTCCTTTCCTGATTGTTGTTTTTTTGTGAAATCACCTGCTGTTTTTTGTGATATCACCTGTGGAGCTGTTTGCCTGATATCATTCTGTGAGTATACTGCACTTATATATTAAGGTGCACAGACATACTATGTCAATGTGATATTCTTTGAACACAGATACAGACAGAACCCCTTTTTGGGAAGATTGTGAAATCACCTTTGAAGCCGTTTGTCTGATATTATTCTGTGAGTATACTGCACTTATATATTAAGGTGCACAGACATACTATGACAATATGATATTCTTTGAACACAGATACAGACAGAATTCTTCTCGGAAAATTATGAAACATAAAGAAAAATCCATATGGCAAAACACACCTGTTAAAATACTACAATTCATATTCAAATTAAGACAGTGGAGAATATGTGAATGTGGGGGCATTATAACTAAAATCAAGGAAAGATAAACGCTGTCTTGCAAGTAGTGTGGGGGTGGTCTCTACAGTGTACTGCTCTGAAAAAATCTACATATAGACAAAGATATCAACTATCTTATAGCTTCTAAAAAGTGATTCTGTATGTATAAAAAGTACATCCATATATATGAAAAAGAGACATCCATGTAATGGGTCAGCTTATAACCATACTGATTATATATATATATATATATATATAAAATAAATAAATGTGATCACGATCCCAAATGCCAATACTCCTACCATCAGTACCTGGTACCATATGATAGGTTATAACTAAGAAGTAGAGGGATTCACCCCAAGTAATCTAGCTATCCAGAAAAGCTGCCAAATCTATATCGCAATTATGACCCCCTGGACCCATAGTACCCAATCTATGGATCCAGAAGGTCTCTCGCTGTCTTACCTGTATAAGGCGATCACCCCCTCTCACAGCTCTTTTAATATGCTCAATACCTAGTACTGTTAGACCTGTACTGTCCTTATTGTGAACTTCTAGGAAATGGGCTGAGACTCCATGGGTGTCCAAGCCTGCTTCTATATTTCTGAGATGTTCGATAAACCTTGTCTTAACAGGGCATTTAGTACGCCCTATATAGATCCTATCACACGAACAGCTAAGGAGATAGACAACATAATTGGTTTTACATGTCATTAACCCTTTTATCTTACATTGTCTATCCTCCCTAGTGATGCTAAAATCTTGATTATGTGTGTCCATGTGGGTGCAACACGTACAGCCTTTCCTCCCACATCTAAAGAAGCCCTGAGTATTTCTCTCGAGCCAATTATCCACTTTGTTCTGTTTCAACAAACTAGGACTTATTTTATTTCTGAGGTTGGTATTCCTCTTAAAGATTACCTGTCCTCTTTCGCTTAGAGTTTCTTTGAGCACAGGGTCCTGCATAAGAATAGGCCAGAATCTCTTAATGGCCTTTTTTATTTCCCTTGCGGCTCTATTATATTTAGTCACAAGTTGTACTTTCCGCTTACCGGAGATTTCTCCTAGTTGTGTTCGCTTTTTTTGCTTACTCTTAATGAGTTTGCATCTATCCATTTTGCCCACCTCTTCTTGTGTCTATACCAATAGATTTTCTGGGTATCCTTTTGCCAAAAATCTATTAGTGATCACCTCAGCTTCTTTCAGAAAGTCATCACATTTGGTACAGTTACGTTTGGCTCTCTGGAATTGGCCTAGAGGAATATTCCTCTTCCATTTCTCATGGTGACCACTTTTGGCGTGCAGGAACCCATTGGTATCAGTCGGCTTCCTAAACAGATTTGTGTATACCCCACCTCATTCTTGTACAATTTCTAAGTTCAGAAAGGTAACCTTTTTAGTACTACATTCCATGGTAAAATTTTAGCTAAGTGTATGCTTATTCGCATATTTGACAAACTCCCCTAGTTCTTCTGCTGTTCCTTGTCAGATAAGGAGTATGTCATCTATATAACGATACCAATGTTTAATTTGATCTTTGAAGGGACTTTTTTTTATGCTGAAAACAAATAGATTCTCCCACCAGCCCATATAGAGGTTTGCAAAATTAGGGGCGAATTTCGTCCGCATTGCAGTACCCCTGGTTTGTAGGAAATACTTGTTTTCAAACATGAAATCATTTTTTGTTAAAATGAAATCTATTGCACATTCTAGAAATCCCATTTGTGTCTCATTTACATAATCACATTTGTTGGAAAAATATTTAACTGCGGTAATGCCTTAGGCATGGGGTATTGATGTGTACAAGAAGCACACATCCATGGTTACCCAAATATAATTATCATGCCAAACTAAGTCCTCTAGGAGCTCTAAGATGTGTAGAGTATCTCTTACATAGGATCTTAGACAAGGTACCATCGGCTTTAAGATCTGATCAACATACTCAGATAATTTGGTGGTTAGGCCCCTGATCCCTGACACTATTGGCCTGCCCGGGGGATTAACCATATCTAGGTTACTTGGGGGCGAATCCCTCTACTTCTTCGTATCATATGGTACCAGGTACTGGTGGTATGAGTATTGGCATTTGGGACCATTATCACATTTATTTATATCTATATATATATATAATCAGTATGGTTATAAGCTGACCCATTACATGGATGTCTCTTTTTTCATATATATGGATGTCCTTTTTATACATACAGAATAACTTTTTAGAAGATAAGATAGGTGATATCTTTATCTATATGTAGATTTTTTAAGAGCAGTACACTGTAGAGACCGCCCCCACACTACTTGCAAGACAGAGTTTATCTTTCCTTGATTTTAGTTATAATGCCCCCACATTCATATATTCTCCACTATTTTAATTTGAATATGAATGGTAGTATTTTAACAGGCGTGTTTTGCCATATGGGGTGATTTCTAATGTTTTTCTATAATGCTGCAATCTATATGTATTTGTTTTATACTTTTTTTAATTTGGCATCGCTAACACATTTTTTTAAAATATTTTTTTTTTATTGAGGTATTGAAGAATAACAAAAGACAGAGGGGGGAAAGAGAGAGCACAAAAGAGAGGGGGGAGAGAGAGAGCACAAAAGAGAGGGGGGAGAGAGAGCGCAAAAGAGAGGGGGGAGAGAGAGCGCAAAAGAGAGGAGGGAGAGAGACAGAGTGCAAAAGAAAGGGGGAGAGAGAGCATAAAAGAGAGGGGGAGAGAGAGAGCGCAAAAGAGGGGGGGGCAGAGAGAGTGCAAAAGAGAGGGGGAGAGGGAGAGTGCAAAGAGAGGGGGGGAGAGAGCGCAAAAGAGAGGGGGGAGAGAGCAAAAGAGAGAGGGTAGAGAAAGCAAAAGAGAGGGTGGAGAGACAGAGCAAAAGAGAGGGGAAAGAGCAAAATAAAGGGTAGAGAGAGCAAAAGAGAGGGGGGAGAGAGAGCAAAAGAGGGGGTTGAGAGAGCAAAAGAGAGATGGAGCGACAGAAAGCACAAAAGAGAGGGTGAGAGAGCACAAAAGAGAGAGGGGAGAGAGAGCAAAAGAGAGGGGGAGAGAGAGCAAAAGAGAAGGGGAGGGAAAGAGAGCAAGGGGTGGGATCGCTGTACTGTAAAAAATGGCCCGTGTGAACAGGCTTTAGGACTAGTAGATAATAAAGTATTATTGTATCCCTCTACTAATGTCATTCCATTATACATGCACATTTTACGGTTATGTAGGGTTAAATTAGCCTTGTTTTTAAACTTATCAATACTGCTGATCTATGAGATCCCAATGGACCTAAGGCTCAAAATTAAGCACTAACTTTGGTCAGTATAACCCAATAGATAACTAGATATTCACAAATATCACTCAGTTCGCTGCCATATAGTAGGCTGTGTGTAAGGCCTAGGACTACTAGGAGATAATTCTTACTTGAACTGTAACTTAGGAACAGGCTTATTTAAAACAATATAGAAAATAACATTACCTAAACCATATAAACATCACGCTGAGATATATATAAAGAAAGGATATAGAATTAACTGCAGGATAGGTCTTAAAATGTGGTTGCATGGCTCACATATTTGGAGACAGTTATGGTGCAAAGTATACCTATAAAGACTAGAAAAGTCAATCTGTGGTTGCAAAAGTCCCAAAATAGAAATCAGCCACATGGATGTAAACTTTGTCTTAAAACAGATTAGTATAGTTTCCAGACCTGTTTAGCAGGGTAGATTGTAACTTGTTATAATTAGAAGTAAGTCTCAGTCTTGTAGAATTATCAATTAGATCCGGCTCACAGCCTTCGTACTGGACAAGATGTTGTAGGATGAGGCAAGATCAATGGCTCAATCTATGCCCTCTATGTCCGACTAGCTATGAAAGCAGGTTCCGTTATGCAGGAGACAGTCACCCAACTCCTCTCCTACTGGTATCAGGTGCTAGAGTAATAACGAGATGAGCTGGGCTCATACACTTGAGATAAAGCCTTCTAGTGACCGGGAGTAATCCTTCCAGTCAGTTGCTGTTTTTGGTTTCTCATTCATCATCATCACAGGGTCAGGACTGTCCTTCTTACTCATATCTATTGCAGCAGGTGAGTATTTAGGGATATTAATTCCTTAAGCAGCCATCCAAGTATCACCCTCCAACTGTGCCAACTTCACTTTGCCGTTTTGGAGGGTGGTTCTAGTAGATTCTGCGATGTCTGGCTGTGTGAGCATTGGGTTATAGTTCTGTCTGGACTGTCGGTGCCCCTTTGGCAGGTATGTCTCCGATGCGATACAGATGTTTGCGGTCCCACTGTATTCCATCCAGACCTGAGTGTCAGTGCTCACATCGTAGGACTCGATAGGAGTAATAATATTCAGCCATGACCCAGCGCCATCTTGGGAAGTATGCCGCATAAGCAATTTCCTGCCACACTGTGTGAGTAACGTGCGAAGACCAGCCAAATGGTCTCTCAGCAGGACGCAGAGCCTATCCTTGAGTGCTCTCACCATCGTTGTTGTTAGGAAAGGGTTGTGTATAAGGGTCCCTTCTACGAGGTTAACGTCTGCAATGCCAGCTACTGCTGCCTCGTGATCTATTTGGGAAGCTGCCCGGATAAGTGAAGTATATTATACTCTCTGATTTTCCAGAAACTGTAGTATTAGTCCTCATTTAGGGATCTGAGATATATTTCACAAATGTACTAAGACTTTGAACCAAAACCCTTAATAATCTATATTAAAGCCGGGAGCTCCTTCAATGTGCGTCTAGTCACTTCGGCAGTCGGGTCCACCCCCCATCGCTAGCACATTTAAATGGGATTTAGAGAGAATACAATGTTATAATATTAGCTGTTTAGCTGGATGTGAATTTCATTTTATATGTATATATATATATATATATATATATATATATATATATATATATATACAGTATATATGGGGTATATTGGGCAAAATGTAATATGTTGGTCTGATTTGATTGATCTTTTTTATTGGTTCAGAGTTAATATGTACATTTACTCTTATATGTATCCATGTTTTATGCACCGTTTTCACGTATATCCATAACAAGAAACACAAGATTGGTGCGTGGATCTTAGCTACTCCCCTTTAGCATACACCTACTTACCATCAACCAATTAGCGGTGGAATGTGGGAATCATGACGTTAAAGGGGAGGCTGAATGAAGGTATGGGCATACCCTCTGACAAAGTGGGGAGGAGCCTGTGAAATGCGTCAGGCCATGCCCATTGTTTGAACCGAGGAGACGTGAGTGTGTTCACAGTGCAGTCAGATTGAAGCTGGCATTATTACAGTTCTGCTGTGCAGTTATTTCACACGATCTCCTCTAATTCCTAAGACTCTCTGACCCTGTTAGCCATATGAACTTTACAGACATAAAGGACCACACAATACTTTTGGGAGACTTGTGACTGAGACAAGGAGTCTGGAAAATGGACAGACCCAGTGTGATTGCCTGGTTGAACGGCTTGGAAGGGACAGAGTGACTTTTATCATCGTAGCTACATACCTCATATGTTTGAGTGCACCTTTGTGAGTGCATAACATTTTATGTTTGGAAATAAAGTGTTACTTTTAATACTGCACTTAGATCTTTTGTGCTCTCCGTTTGTTCTGTTTTACAGATATACTCGTTTCACATCTTTTAAAGCCTGAGAGTGAACGCCAGTGGGCTGAGAAGGAGCAGCACATCTATCATATTGAGGATCAAGTGATTTTATTTAGACTCAGTATTGCTTTTTAGCATTTTTATGTTTTAAAGAAACATTTATTTTTCTTTCAAATGTTTGCTGTTTATTAACTATATATTGTACTTTATTTATTTATTATTTGTTATTTTTAGCATCCATACATATAGTCTTAGATTTAAATATTGCGAGCTGTCCTTTTATTGTCAGAATTGGAATGTATAAGAATTGTAACAATTGAAAAATTATCGCCGAGATTATGAGTTTTGCGGTAACAGGGGTGTGGTGCTAACGAGCCTTTTTTTTTTCACCGCTCCCTTAAGACAACGCTGGTATTACAGGCTTTTTTAAACCCGGCGTTAGCCGCAAAAAGGTGAGCTTAGAACAAAATTTAGCTCCACATCTTACCTCAATACCAGCGTTGCTTAAGTCAGCGGTAAGTTGGCTAAACGTGCTCGTGCACGATTTCCCCATAGGAAACAATGGGGCAGATTCATCTTAAAAAAAAACTAACACCTGCAAAAAAGCAGCGTTCAGCTTCTAACAAAGCCCCATTGATTCCTATGGGGAAATAAAATTTATGTCTACACCTAACACCCTAACATGAACCCCGAGTCTAAACACCCCTAATCTTACACTTATTAACCCATAATCTGCCGCCCCGACATCACCGACACCTGCATTATATTATTAACCCCTAATCTGCCGCTCCGGACACCGCCGCCACCTACATTATACTTATGAACCCCTAATCTGCCGCCCCCAACATCGCCAAAAAATACATTATACTTATTAACCCCTAATCTGCCCCCCCAACGTCGCCGCAACCTAACTACACTTATTAACCCCTAATCTGCCGCCCCCATCGTCGCCGCTACTATATTAAATTTATTAACCCCTAAACCTAAGTCTAACCCCCCCAACTTAAATATAATTTAAATAAAATAACTACAATTAAATAAATTAATCCTATTTAAAAATAAATACTTACCTATAAAATAAACCCTAAGCTAGCTACAATATAACTAATAGTTACATTGTATCTATCTTAGGGTTTATATTTATTTTACAGGCAAGTTTGTATTTATTTTAACTAGGTACAATAGTTATTAAATAGTTATTAACTATTTAATAACTACCTAGTTAAAATAAGTACAAATTTACCTGTATAATAAATCCTAACCTAAATTACAATTACACCTAACACTACACTATCATTAAATTAATTACCTAAACTAACTACATTAAACTACAATTAAATGAAATAAACTAAATTACGAAAAACAACAAACACTAAATTACAGAAAAT
Organism: Bombina bombina; assembly: GCF_027579735.1. NCBI lineage: Eukaryota > Metazoa > Chordata > Amphibia > Anura > Bombinatoridae > Bombina > Bombina bombina. The sequence continues at coordinate 885,506,234 of NC_069502.1, forward strand.
AAAAAAATAATTACAACTTTTTTAAACTAATTACACCTACTCTAATCCCCCTAATAAAATAAAAAAGCCCCCCAAAATAAAAAAATTCCCTACCCTATACTAAATTACAAATAGCCCTTAAAAGGGCCTTTTGCGGGGCATTGCCCCAAAGTAATCAACTCTTTTACCTGTAAAGAAATAAACATACCCCCCCCAACATTAAAACCCACCACCACACACCCAACCCTACTCTAAAACCCACCCAATCCCCCCTTATTAAAACCTAACACTACCCCCTTGAAGATCACCCTAGCTTGAGACGTCTTCACCCAGCCGGGCACAAGTGGTCCTCCAGAGGGGCAGAAGTCTTCATCCGATCTGGGCAGAAGAGGTCCTCCAAGCGGCAGAAGTCTTCATCTAGGCGGCATCTTCTATCTTCATCCATCCGGAGCGGAGCGGGTCCATCTTCAATCCAGCCGACGCGGAGCATCCTCTTCAAATGAAGTCCAAGCGAAGAATGAAGGTTCCTTTAAATGACGTCATCCAAGATGGCTTCCCTTGAATTCCGATTGGCTGATAGGATTCTATCAGCCAATCGGAAATAAGGTATGAAAAATCCTATTGGCTGATCCAATCAGCCAATAGGATTGAGCTCGCATTCTATTGGCTGTTCCAATCAGCCAATAGAATGCGACCTCAATCCTATTGGCTGATTCAGCCAATAGGATTTTTCCTACCTTAATTCCGATCCTATCAGCCAATCGGAATTCAAGGGACGCCATCTTGGATGACGTCATTTAAAGGAACCTTCATTCTTCGCTTGGACTTCGTTTGAAGAGGATGCTCCGTGTCGGCTGGATTGAAGATGGACCCGCTCCACTCCGGATAGATGAAGATAGAAGATGCCGCCTGGATGAAGACTTCTGCCGCTTGGAGGACCTCTTCTGCCCGGATCGGATGATGACTTCTGCCCCTCTGGAGGATCAATTGTGCCCGGCTGGGTGAAGACATCTCAAGGTAGAGTGATCTTCAAGGGGGTAGTGTTAGGTTTTAATAATGGGGGATTGGGTGGGTTTTAGAGTAGGGTTGGGTGTGTGGGTGGTGGGTTTTAATGTTGGGGGGTATTGTTTTTTTTTTACAGGTAAAAGAGCTGATTACTTTGGGGCAATGCCTCACAAAAGGCCCTTTTAAGGGCTATTTGTAATTTAGTATAGGGTAGGGAATATTTTTATTTTGGGGGGCTTTTTTATTTTATTAGGGGGATTAGAGTAGGCGTAATTAGTTTAAAAAAAAATTAATTATTTTTTTATTTTCTGAAATTTAGTGTTTGTTGTTTTTCCTAATTTATTTTATTTTATTTAATTGTAGTTAGTTTAGGTAATTAATTTAATGATAGTGTAGTGTTAGGTGTAATTGTAATTTAGGTTAGGATTTATTTTACAGGTAAATTTGTACTTATTTTAACGAGGTAGTTATTAAATAGTTAATAACTATTCAATAACTATTGTACCTAGTTAAAATAAATACAAACTTGCCTGTAAAATAAATATAAACCCTAAGATAGATACAAATGTAACTATTAGTTATATTGTAGCTATCTTATGGTTTATTTTATAGGTAAGTATTTAGTTTTAAATAGGATTAATTTATTTAATTGTAGTTATTTTATTTAGTTTTATTTAAATTATATTTAAGTTAGGGGCGGTTAGACTTAGGTTTTGACTTAGGTTTAGGGGTTAATAAATTTAATATAGTAGCGGCGACGTTGGGGGCGGCAGATTAGGGGTTAATAAATGTAGGTAGGTGTCGGCGATGTTAGGGATGGCAGATTAGGGGTTAATAAAATTTAACTAGTGTTTGCGAGGCGGGAGTGCGGCGGTTTAGGGGTTAATATATTTATTAAAGTGGCGGCGATGTCTGGTCGGCAGATTAGGGGTTAAAAATTTTATTTTAGTGTTTCCGATGTGGGGGGGGGGGGGCTTGGTTTAGGGGTTAATAGGTAGTTTATGGGTGTTAGTGTACTTTTTAGCACTTTAGTTAAGAGTTTTATGTTACGGCGTTAGCCCATAAAACTCTTAACTACTGACTTTTAAATGCGGTAGGAGTCTGGACAGGAGAGGCTGTACCGCTCACTTCTTCCAAGACTCGTAATGCCAGCGTTAGGCAAATCCCATTAAAAAGATAGGATACGCAATTGACGTAAGGGGATTTGCGGTATGCTCGAGTCGCGGAAGAAAAGTGAGCGGTACACCTGTACCTGCCAGACTCGTAATACCAGCGGGCATTAAAAAGCAGCATTGGGACCTCTCAACGCTGCTTTTTAAGGCTAACGCAAGACTCGTAATCTAGCAGTATGTGTTTTTATGGATTTGATTCTGTGCACCCTATACTGCCACCTAGTGGTATGTGGGTATATCAAGATGGAGTTAATTACTATGTTTGATTGCATGACTAGGGGAGCAATCCTGAAAAGGTCGCTTGCTGTTCTTTTGTGCTTCATAAAGTACTTTCGGCTAGATTACGAGTTGTGCGTTAGGGTAAAAAAGCAGCGTTAAGAGGTCTTAGCGCTGCTTTTTTACGCCCGCTGCTATTACGAGTCTCAAAGGTTTAGGGTCACCGCACACTTCTTTGGCCTTACCGCAAAACGACTTACATAAACTTTGTAAAGTCTTTTTTCTATGGGACTTCCATAGCGCTGATCATTTGAGTTTTGGTGGGTATAAAAGCATTCCATAAAAGTAAGAGCCATAGAATTATTTTTTTTAAAATAAGCAAATCTAGGCAAGTATAACCACGTTTTGTGATTGGCTCATGACTGTAACATAATACAGGGGGAGGGAACATTGGATTAACTTTGACATTTGCCAGAACAGTTTCTACTGCTCACTTCAGATTCAAAGTAAGTGCTATTGTATTGCCTTTTTATGGTGTGTTTGTCAATTATTCAATTCAAATGTATTAAGTGGTCCTTTAAATACTTTTTAAGGTTACAGAAAATACAAAGCTCACATCAAAGTTCCAGTGGGTATATAGCTTTTAAGATCATACTAACGATCTCTGTGTTTGTACAATCACGTCTATCTATAATGAAACCATTTAATAAATACTGAATTATGTAACTATACCCTGACACTTTGCAAACTTGTTTTCTTATTTACATTTTAGTACAGCATTAACTTGTTAAAACGTGCAAGATGACATGACCGCTAAAGAAACATCAATTTGCTGCTAAATTAAATACCACAGCCAACAACATCTATAAATAGGTTAAAAGAAAAACAGACTAGGTTGGTAAATGATAGCATTTAAGTGAAGTTGTTCGTGTATTTAATAAGACTTTCTGTCCTGTCTATAACCTTCATTACAGAAACATAAAAGCAAAGGCTAGGCTTACAATTTGGCAGTTCCAGCAAGAAGACCATGTTCTTGTCTTTAATGTTTGCTTTGACTTTAGCTTTTTTGCTTGTTCTTGTAAAATATCAGAAACTAAAACAGGAGTTTGTTCGTAATTAGACATTTAAATTGACATTTCACTTGGCCTAATATTGATATATAAAACAGTTCATTCTCCCATTTATGTTAAATAAAATAAAAAGAAATAGTAGACAGAATGCACAAAAGAAAATAAAAACCATAAAAAAACAAGAACATATATTTTTATACTTGGTTCTTCGGCATAAAAAATATGCTTTATCTTTCTCTCACTATATATATATGTGTGTTTGTGTATGTGGGTATAAAAGATCTCATTAATAAAAGGGTCCATAGTGTTAAAAAAGGAACCATTTTTATGGGGGAGATTCCCATGGAGTGTCCTAAAAAAGATTCTTGCAGCTCTATCCAAAGGTTGGAATCGAACCTTGAGTGGAGATCTCCACACTAAAATTTGGAATGAGAAAGAGGGGAGGAGCACACAGAACAAGGAGTACAATGCTGTAGTAATTTCCACTCAAAGAAGGAAAGATTACAAGTCGTGCGGCTAATCAGTTGCGAAAACACAGCCAGCGTTATGGCTTTTTCGCATTTGGGGTTGCTCAGCTATTACAAGTTGTAAAACAACTTATAAGCCACATAATTCAAACAGCCAAGTCATGTGCGCGTTCACGTATTCCCCATAGAAGTCAATGGAGAAGACAAATAGAAAAAAAACACACAAAAACCCTAATAAGTTGCACAAAGCCCATGACATATTCTCCTTGAAAAGTGTATATGAAAATGTGAATATTTCATATTGGAAAAATGTTTTCGTAACGGAATATGTTCTATATATTTATAAATAGTGCATTTAAAAGGACAGTGTACTGTAACATTTTCTCCTCTTCAATGCCTCCCAAAAATCTATTTTACCTAATGGAGTATATTAAATTGATTGCAAATAACTTATTGAGCTTTATTTTGTCATTTGAAATAGCTGCTTGCACCTGTTGTATCCCTGCCTATACAGAAACTTTAAATACTTAAGTATTGGCTATGGAAGAGTTGTGTAAACATAAGCAGGAGAATAAATTACATTCCCAGTGAGGGGGTCACAGAGATAAGTCCTCAAATGTTTATTTTCAGTTGTTCTCTTTAAGGGCGCAATGATCAAATGTTCACCACAACAAACATGAAAAGCCACATTTAGCTTCACAGGTACAGTCTTGGTGCATTTATCATATAAAATGGGCTGTACTTGCAAGTGACAAGCTGCCTCCCATAGAATTAATGAGATCTCTCTGCTATGTAAAAGTTAGCAATAAAAGACAAAGTACACAGAAAACCCAGCTGTGACGACCAGGGTTAACCAACCCTGCACCAGTCACTTGTTTGGCACAGAAAGTGTTAATAGACCCTCTCCACTTTAACCAATCTGTCACAGTCTAGCCACTCCAGGCAAGCCTGTGACTTAGTTCAATGGGTGCAAGGGTTAATAGCACTCTCTAGTCTGTCCTAGACTTAGAAAAAATGCCCAAGCTCCCCTTTAATGCCACCTACACTAAACTATCTCTAAGCTGCCACAACTTAATATTTATTATATGCAAAGTCTTAAGAAAAACCCAGACTAACCAATTAAATCCCAGAATATACAATTTAGCAAAACAAACATCTAAAAACACAGTACTAATACTACCAGTCTCTATCAGTTATGTGGTTCAAATATTAGACAAAGGCAAAAGCTTAATAAAGGAATTATTTATTATGCAAAAGATGATGCACAGTGGATTATTAATAAAATTATTATAACAAATAGAATTATACACAAGCAAACAGTTTTAAAAATAAAAAGGAGAAATAACAGACCTAATACTTTCCTAGCTTAGATATCTGTACCAGGGAGATTGGCAAGAAAAGATGGTCACTCACGCTGTAACAGCCTCCCATGTAGAATGAACAACTTGTATTGTTAGACACAAAGTTTTATACCTGTTTCTCTGATATCAAATTGCTTGACCAAACCTCTTTCCAGAAGGGCTAGGAAGCTACTCTCTTTTTATGACATGTCATAAAGCTCTGAATCCTTGGCTGAAATTATAGAACACCTTATAACTTCTGTTTTACATATTCATTTCATACACCTATATAAGCAATTTCCCAGTGACATTGTGAGAATTAGTTTAGTATCAAATAGGACATGGTTGTCATATGTTCAATAGCTAGTGTCATAATATGGTTAAAAGCATGTCTCAAGTTGTACTAGTGCCCTCTGATTAACTAGCTCTGGGTAGAGGGTACTGCTTTTTGTCTCTATGCTGGGGGTCGATCCGATAAAAATCGTCGCCCGCAAAAGTCGGCGACGCCAATATTTGCGCGGGTTTGGTATCCTATATATGGCGTAACCTAGAAGTTACGCGCGTATATTTCTGCCGTCGCCCGTAGTTTTTTGGGCCATAGGCAGGTATACCAAACCCGCGCAGTTTGGTATCCAATATACAGCGTAAGGACTTACGTGGCAAAAATGGAGAAATCTTACTCCATTTTCACCTCGCCACAAAAAGCAGCCGTAAGAAGCCTTATGCTGACTATTGGAGCCCCGTAACTCCCTAAACTGGCTGCTAAAATAAACCTAACACCTAACGCATGCGCAATGTCTATCTCCCTGTCCACCGCGATCTGCTAAAATAAACCTAACACCTAACGCATGCGCAATGTCTATCTCCCTGTCAACCGCGATCTGCTAAAATAAACCTAACACCTAGCGCATGCGCAATGTCTATCTCCCTGTCAACCGCGATCCCCCGCCGCAATCCATAATAAAGTATTTAACCCCTAAACCGTCGCCATCTACATAAACTAACCCCCTACTGTGAGCCCCTAAAACCGCCACCATCTAACTGATCTATCCCCTAATGTGAACCCCTTACACCGCCGCCATCTATATAAAAATTATTAACTAAGCGAACTAAGAAGATTGAAGATGCCGATTTGCTTGAAGACATCGCCGATGGAAGAAGACTCTCTGCCGCTTGCTTCAAGACATCGCCCGGATGGAAGAAGACTTCACTGCTGCTTGCTGAAACACATCGCCTGGATCGGATGAGGAGTTCTGCCCGGGTGGGTGAAGACAAGGTAGGGAGATCTTCAGGGGGGGTAGTGTTAGGTTTATTTAAGGGGGGTTTGGGTTAGATTAGGGGTATGTGGGTGGTGGGTTGTAATGTTGGGGGGTGGTATTGTGTTTTTTTTTGCAGGCAAAAGAGCAGTTTTCTTTGGGGCATGCCCCCACAAAAGGCCCTTTTAAGGGCTGGTAAGGTAAAAGAGCTTTGAACTTTTTTTAATTTAGAATAGGGTAGGGAATTTTTTTTATTTTGGGGGTTTATTATTTTATTAGGGGGCTTAGAATAGGTGTAATTAGCTTAAAAATCTTTTTTTTATTTTTTGTAATGTAGTGTTTTTTTTTTTTTGTAATTTAGTTTAGTTTATTTAATTGTATTTTTAGATAGATATTTGTAGTTTATTTAATTTATTGATAGTGTAGGTGTATTTGTAACTTAGGTTAGGATTTATTTTACAGGTAATTGGGTAATTATTTTAACTAGGTAGCTATTAAATAGGTAATAACTATTTAATAGCTATTATACCTAGTTAAAATAATTAACAATTTACCTGTAAAATAAATATAAACCCTAACATAGCTATAATGTAATTATTAATAACATTGTAGCTATCTTAGGGTTTATTTTATAGGTAAGTATTTAGATTTAAATAGGAATATTTTAGTTTATAATATGAATTAGATTTATTTAATAAGAATTTAGTTAGGGGTGTTAGGGTTAGATAGAGTTAATATAGTTTATATAAATACTATAGTAACGATATTAACTATATGAACCCTAATATAATTAGGGTTAATATAGTTAATATATATAATATAATAACTATATTAACTATATTAACCCTAATATAATTAGGGTTAATATAGTTAATATAGCTGGCGGCGGTGTAGGGGGATTAGATTAGGGGTTAATACATTTATTATAGGTGGCCGCGGTGTAGGGGGATGTAGATTGTAGGCAAAAGAGCAGTTTACTTTGTGACAAAGCCCCGCCAAAAGCCCTTTTAAGGGCTGGCAAAAGAGCTGTTACTTTGGGGCATGCCCCGCAAAAAGCCCTTTTAAGGGCTGGCAAAAGAGCTGTTACTTTGGGGCAATGCCACGCAAAAAGCCCTTTTCAGGGCTATTTGTAGGGTTAGACTTAGGTTTAGTGGTAGGGATAGTTTAGTATTTTAGGGGTTAAATAATTTAATATAGATGGCGGCGGGGTAGGGGGATTAGATTAGGGGTTAATAATTTTAAAATAGATAGCGGCGGGGTAGAGGCTCACTTTAGGGGGTAGGTAAGGTAGATGGTGGCGGTGTTAGGGGCTCACTTTAGGGGGTTATAGATTTAATATAGCTGGCGGCGGTTTAGGGGTTAATAACTTTATTAGGTAGCGGCGGGCTCCGGGAGCGGCGGTTTAGGGGTTAATACATATTTTATTGTTAGGCTAGTGAGGGGGGATAGCGGATAGAGGGTTAGACGTGTCGGGCTATGTTAGGGAGGCGTGTTAGACGTGTCGGGCTATGTTAGGGAGGCGTGTTAGACGTGTCGGGCTATGTTAGGGAGGCGTGTTAGACAGTGCGGGTGATTTAGACTTTAGTCAGGTTTGTAGGCGCCGGCAGTTTCTAACGTGCCGCAAGTCACTGGCGATGCCAGAAATTTGTACTTGCGCAGATTTCTGGACATTGCTGGTTTGTCAGACTTACGGCACGTTAGCATCTGACGGCGCCGTATATGGGATAGCTCGAGTTGCGAGCTGAAACTGCGGGCGACGCGGGTTCCCTCGCTTGCGCCGCAAACTACGATCTATATCGGATCGCGCCCCTGACATTTACTTACTTGATGCATCGATAGATATACAATAATATTTGTTCAAGTGGAAGGCCTGTTTGGTTAAAGAAAATACACAGAGACATACAACCTCTCAAATAAAACAAAATAGCACACAGAGAAGTTAACCCTTGCAACGAAAATCATGAGATTTTCATGATACCAACATTTGTTTAAACTTTGTTTAAACTTTAATATTACACCTAATACAAATCAAAATATGCCGTGCAGTGTACTGTATCTTAAAATCTGTTATTTTTTTCATCTATAGGTTTTCCTTTCAGAGTAATTAGTGTTTTGAGTATGTTGTTAAAAGCTCAACACCTTTTAACTTGTGAGGAAAAACAGTAAGACCAATAGAGTGAAAATGTTTAGAGAATTGCTCTGGGATTTGAGAGACAATTTTATACACGGACATGGAATGTCCATGTTTAGCCTATTTTACAATAAAACAACAATAACACTTTGTATTTTGTACTCAGTGGCAGAACTTCCAGGGTCACAAAGTTTGTGGGTGCAACTGGAGGTCCACGATTTAGAGGAGCCCAGCAGGTCTATAGGCTGGAGAGTAATAATGCTGTTGTGGATGCTCATCTGCTGGCTAATTTGAATGTTAGCTAATTCGTAGCAGGAATTATTTTTCACAATCAGTTGTGGTTGCAAATCTACAATTCCCATGGGGCCAAACAGCACTCTCTAAAGGCCACCTTGTGCACAGCACCACCTAAAAGCACACCGGATCTAGATTGAAACACAAGCAGAGCTCTTCAATACTATAGTGCTGTCAGCAATGCTCCCTTACTTAACAGCTAAAATATGCAGATAGAGAACAGAGGCTGCCTTTACCACACTACTTTGAACTGTGTGTGCAATAGGTTTCCTGAGGCTGATTTGCCCATGCACGTGTCTGCAGTGATTTCTTGCATTCAGATCAGGTGTTGGGGCTTAGAGCAGTGCTTCACCACAGAGTCTGTTATATTCTGCTTGAGTGCATAACTCCCTCCTTTTGAAGCAATCAATACAGCTGACAAATCCTGGCTCTGCTCCCAAGAGATCTGATTTTTGGTGAGCATTTTATTACAGCCCCATTCTTTGTTTTAAAGAAGGGGAGTTATGCACGGAAGCAGTACAAAAATGGGTGAGAAATTACTGCAGGGGGAGCAGCCTCTAAACACCAGCATAAGACAACAGTGTATTGTGATGTAGTTTACTAAACTAATTTAAAGGGACACTAAACCCAAACATTTTCTTTCATGATACAGATAGAGAATACAATCTTAAACAACATTCCAATTTACTTCTATTATCTAATTTGTTTAATTGTTTAGATATCCTTTGTTAAAGAAATAGCAATGTACCTCGTGTGAGCCAATCACACAAGGCATTTATGCACAGCCACCAATCAGCAGCTACTGAGCCTATCTAGCTATGCTTTTCAGCAAAGAATATCAAGAGACTGAAACAAATTAGATAATAGAAGTAAATTAGAAAGCTGTTTAAAATTGCATGCTCTTTCTAAATCATGAAAGAAAAAAATTGGGTTTCATGTTCCTTTAAGTAGATATTGGCAAATTATTTAGTGAAGCCAAGAAGTGAAGCAGGTTTTTATAATTAGTTAAAATTTAAAAGTGTAAGGTAAATTTTGTGGATCAATGTAGCTTCCTAAAAGTCTGTGGTTTATTAGTGAAATAAATGGATTTCTGTTACTAACAGTAGAAGTGCTAAAAAGAGACCAAGAAACTCTAAATCATTACATTATACTATTGCTGTGAAAATATGTTGATTGTTGACATAATAGATGTAGAATATAGGAATACCGGGTCCGATTTATCAAGGCCCGAATGGCCCCTGATGCCCCTGTTTCTGTGTGAGCCTTCAGGCTCGCCGGAAACAACAGTTATGAAGCAGCGGTCTTAAGACCGCTGCTCCTTAACTGATCTGCTGCCTCTAAGGCTGCGGACATCAATCCACCCGATCCTATATGATCGGGTTGATTGACACCCCCTGCTAGCAGCCAATTGGCCGCGAATCTGCACGGGGCGGCATTGCACAAGCAATACACTAGAACTGCTTGTGCAATGTTAAATGCTACAGTGTATCATGTCCGCCCTTATAGTCTGCTCTTGATGAACCTGACAGCATATAAACACATAGGCCCCAAGTTATCAAGGTCTGGCGGACCTGATCCGACACTGCGGATCAGGTCCGCCAGATCTCGCTGAATACGGCGAGCAATACGATCGCCATATTCAGCATTGCACCAGCAGCTCACAAGAGCTGCTGGTGCAACGCCGCCCCCTGCTGACTCGCGGCCAATGGGCCGCCAGCAGGGGGGTCTCAATCAACCCGATCGTACTCGATCGGGTTGATTTCCGGCAATGTCTGTCCGCCTGCTCAGAGCAGGCGGACAGGTTATGGAGCTGCGGTCTTTGTGACCGCTGCTTCATAACTGCTGTTTCTGGCGAGCCTGCAGGCTCGCCAGAAACACAGGGCATCAAGCTCCATTCGGAGCTTGATACATATGCCCCATAGTCAGCATATAAATGTCTCTTCAAAATGAAAATAAAAACAGAAATTTAAAAATGTATCTCAAACACATTGCAGATAAATATAGGCGTTCTAACTAACTTGTATATCACAAAATTTGGATTTTTCATGTCCCTTTACCTTTTTGATGCAAAAGTAATTGTATTAAAATCATGCTTTTTGGGGTGGCTTTATGGATTCTTGCACTGGGTCCCTGAGGATTCTAGTTACGCCTCTGTTTGTGCTTATAAATACAAATTTCTGTGGCCTAGATTTAGAGTTGGGCGGTAGCCGTCAAACCAGCGTTAGAGGCTCCTAACGCTGGTTTTTATCGCCCTCTGGTATTTAGAGCCAGTCATTAAAGGGTCTAACGCTCACTTTCCAGCCGCGACTTTTCCATACCGCAGATCCCCTTACGTCAATTGCGTATCCTATCTTTTCAATGGGATCTTTCTAACGCCGGTATTTAGAGTCGTGGCTGAAGTGAGCGTTAGAAATCTAACGACAAAACTCCAGCCGCAGAAAAAAGTCAGAAGTTTCTGGGCTAACGCCGGTTCATAAAGCTCTTAACTACTGTGCTCTAAAGTACACTAACACCCATAAACTACCTATGTACCCCTAAACCGAGGTCCCCCCACATCGCCGCCACTCTATTAAAAATTTTTTACCCCTAATCTGCCGACCGCACACCGCTGCCACCTACATTATCCCTATGAACCCCTAATCTGCTGCCCCTAACACCGCCGACCCCTATATTATATTTATTAACCCCTAATCTGCCCCCCTCAACGTCGCCTCCACCTGCCTACACTTATTAACCCCTAATCTGCCGAGCGGACCGCACCGCTACTATAATAAAGTTATTAACCCCTAATCCGCCTCACTCCCGCCTCAATAACCCTATAATAAATAGTATTAACCCCTAATCTGCCCTCCCTAACATCGCCGACACCTAACTTCAATTATTAACCCCTAATCTGCCGACCGAATCTCGCCGCTACTGTAATAAATGGATTAACCCCTAACGCTAAGTCTAACCCTGACACTAACACCCCCCTAAATTAAATATAATTTAGATCTAACGAAATAAATTAACTCTTATTAAATAACTTATTCCTATTTAAAGCTAAATACTTACCTGTAAAATAAACCCTAATATAGATACAATATAAATTATAATTATATTATAGCTATTTTAGGATTTATATTTATTTTACAGGTAACTTTGTATTTATTTTAACCAGGTACAATAGCTATTAAATAGTTAATAACTATTTAATAGCTACCTAGTTAAAATAATTACAAAATTACCTGTAAAATAAATCCTAACCTAAGTTACAATTAAACCTAACACTACACTATCAATAAATTAAATAAAATACCTACAATTATCTACAATTAAACCTAACACTACACTATCAATAAATAAATTAAATAAAATTCCTACAAATAAATACAATTAAATAAACTAACTAAAGTACAAAAAAATAAAAAAGAACTAAGTTACAAAAAATAAAAAAATATTTACAAACATTAGAAAAAAATTACAACAATTTTAAACTAATTACACCTACTCTAAGCCCCCTAATAAAATAACAAAGACCCCCAAAATAAAAAAATGCCCTACCCTATTCTAAATTACAAAAGTTCAAAGCTCTTTTACCTTACCAGCCCTTAAAAGGGCCCTTTGCGGGGCATGCCCCAAAGAATTCAGCTCTTTTGCCTGTAAAAAAAAACATACAATACCCCCCCCCAACATTACAACCCACCACACACATACCCCTAATCTAACCCAAACCCCCCTTAAATAAACCTAACACTAAGCCCCTGAAGATCTTCCTACCTTGTCTTCACCATGCCAGGTATCACCGATCGTTCCAGGCTCCAAAATCTTCATCCAAGCCGAAGCGGGGGCTGGCGATCCATAATCCGGCGGCTGAAGAGGTCCAGAAGAGGCTCCGAAGTCTTCATCCTATCCGGGAAGAAGAGGCGATCCGGACCGGCAACCATCTTGATCCAAGCGGCATCTTCAATCTTCATCCGATGACGACCGGCTCCATCTTGAAGACCTCCACCGCGGACCCATCTTCTTCTTCCGACGACTTCCCGACGAATGACGGTTCCTTTAAGGGACGTCATCCAAGATGGCGTCCCTCGAATTCCGATTGGCTGATAGGATTCTATCAGCCAATCGGAATTAAGGTAGGAAAATTCTGATTGGCTGATGGAATCAGCCAATCAGAATCAAGTTCAATCCGATTGGCTGATCCGATCAGCCAATCAGATTGAGCTCGCATTCTATTGGCTGATCGGAACAGCCAATAGAATGCGAGCTCAATCTGATTGGCTGATTGGTGTAATTAGTTTAAAATTGTTGTAATATTTTTCTTATGTTTGTAAATATTTTTTTATTTTTTGTAACTTAGTTCTTTTTTATTTTTTGTACTTTAGTTAGTTTATTTAATTGTATTTATTTGTAGGAATTTTATTTAATTTATTTTTTGATAGTGTAGTGTTAGGTTTAATTGTAGATAATTGTAGGTATTTTATTTAATTAATTTATTGTTAGTGTAGTGTTAGGTTTAATTGTAACTTAGGTTAGGATTTATTTTACAGGTAATTTTGTAATTATTTTAACTAGGTAGCTATTAAATAGTTCTTAACTATTTAATTGCTATTGTACCTGGTTAAAATAAATACAAAGTTGCCTGTAAAATAAATATTAATCCTAAAATATCTACAATATAATTATAATTTATATTGTAGCTATATTAGGGTTTATTTTACAGGTAAGTATTTAGATTTAAATAGGAATAATTTATTTAATAAGAGTTAATTTATTTCGTTAGATAAAAATTATATTTAACTTAGGGGGGTGTTAGTGTTAGGGTTAGACTTAGATTTAGGGGTTAATACATTTATTATAGTAGCGGTGAGCTCCGATCGGCAGATTAGGGGTTAATTATTGTAGGTAGCTGGCGGCGACGTTGTGGGGGGCAGATTAGGGGTTAATAAATATAATATAGGGGTCGGCGGTGTTAGGGCAGCAGATTAGGGGTACATAGGTATAATGTAGGTAGCGGCGGTATACGGAGCAGCAGATTAGGGGTTAAAAAATATGCAGGTGTCAGCGATAGCGGGGGCGGCAGATTAGGGGTTAATAAGTGTAAGGTTAGGGGTGTTTAGACTCGGGGTACATGTTAGAGTGTTAGGTGCAGACGTAGGAAGTGTTTCCCCATAGAAAACAATGGGGCTGCGTTAAGAGCTGAACGCTGCTTTTTTGCAGGTGTTAGGTTTTTTTTCAGCTCAAACTGCCCCATTGTTTTCTATGGGGGAATCGTGCATGAGCACGTTTTTGAAGCTGGCCGCGTCCGTAAGCACCGCTGGTATCGAGAGTTGCAGTGGCGTTAAATTATGCTCTACGCTCCCTTTTTGGAGCCTAACGCACTGAAAACACAGCCATTCTGTGAACTCTAAATACCAGCAGTATTTAAAAGGTGCGGGAGAAAAAAAGCAAGTGTAGCTAACGCACCCCTTTGGCCGCCAAACTCTAAATCTAGCCGTATGTGTTTTCTACACATCCAGTGTACTTAAAATATAATGTATGCTGTGCATATTTAATATGATTTATTCCTGTGCAAATTAAATACAAATTTTATCTTTTTGATAAAATATGATTTTTGGTCAACAATGTTGTTATGATTTTTGATGCACCTTAACAATACAATTTTTTGCTGAGTATTTTTGTGTGAATAGTTAAATTATTTGTTTTGTAAGATATTTAAATTATGATTTTCAGTGTGGTCTTTTGTAATGTTTGCATCTCCTTCCCATGCAAAAATAAAGTAAATGCCCCTTAGTGAGACACCCTATTTTCAGGGTAAATGGCTTTAGAGAATTCCACCAGGGAATAGTAGGGCACTGGATTGAACAAGCATTACAAGGTGCGCTTAAGATCAAATAAAAACTTTCATTTAAAAATCAATTAAAACAATATACAGAGATGGCAGTGTTTAAGAATGAAAGTGTCTGACGCATTTTGTGCCCCCTAGTGGCGCTTACACATAGACTCCAGTCTATGTCTAAACACCACTAGGGAGCGGGAAACGCGTCAGACACTTCTCTTCTTAGACGCTGTCATGTCTATATATTTTGAAAATATTTTTTAATAAAAGTTTGTATTTTATCTATAGCTCACCTTGTAGTGCTCATTTAGTCCAGTGCCCTATTATTTAGTTAGTGGCTTGAACAGGCGCCTTAACAGCACTCCAAGCACTTCTGGGGGCTGTAACTCCGTACAGCCTGGAACCGCGGCGTGTGTGCTGAATTCCACCAGGGAAATAGACGTACTGGCCATTTTTAAATAATCTTGATAGCTCAGAGAGCTATAGATCATTGGGCTCTAAGTATGAAAACAGAGATGACATAAGAAGGCTTTGTGTGTTTGTATAAAGAGTGATAATAAAAGGAGAATTGATATCCCTGCAAGCTCAACCCATTTTAATTGTTGTGTTTTAAAAGAGCAAAACCTACTAGTTAATTTAAAAAAAGAAAACTTAAAAGAACAATTTCCCATTATTGTATTCTCTTCAGCTGGTCTAACAAGTCATTGAAAATCCATTAAGAGGAATCAGGTTTTATAGTACACTGTCCTTTTAAGGATATACAAGTTATACATTTTCCTTTGCATTATATGGTGTTAATATAAAATGTTTATATTTTCAATTAAATTCAGCCTATTTCTACAGCCTCTAACCCTCCTTACACTCTACTGCTTAATGCTTATAGAATCTTCAGCAAACCTAGCAGACCAGAGAGCTGTATCTCCTAAGCCAAGATCTACAAAGAGAGGGCACTCTATTATGTACTTGTTACCATGGATGGAGAGAGAGACTCCGTCTTGACAACAAGCACCTGGTAGAGTGGTCCTATTGGAGACAAAGGCTTAGGTGACATGGTATCTACTCTAATTGACTGTATCACTTGTACCCAACAAAACTGCAGCAGTGAGCGAAGTATTGAGGCTTCAGACATCTGGTGAGTTTTTTTTTAAAGGGACATGAAACCCAAAATTTGTGTTCATTACTCAACTAGAGCATCCAGTTTTAAACAACTTTCCATTTTATTTATATTATTAAACTTGCTTCTTATTAAAATTGCTTTGTTTTCTTGAAATCCTTTGTTTAAGGCGCAGTAATGCATTACCATGTGCTAGATGAACACAAGAGGCATATACGTGCATTCATCAATCAGCAGTTAGCTCCCAGGAATGCATTGCTGCTCCTGAGCCTACCTAGGTATGATTTCTAAGCCCTTAACAACCGTAATGTACCCTGTAGGTTGCTGGTTGTTAAGGGATTGTGTGGTTATTATAGAGTGGGTCTTGCCGTGAGTGGCAAGACCGTGCTGTTAGACCCTCCATCCCTACGCTGGCAGTGAGACTGCGCTATTGAAAGCAGCATCCCAATAGAAAGAGCAGTGACGTCATGAAGGGGTTAACATAGGATTCCAAGAGAATGCCCACATAAAATGCTAAAAGTAAACTGGACAGTTGTTTAAAATTGCATACTCTGGTGTAGATTTTACAGGCAGTGGATGCTGCAATCTACTCACGTAGTTTCCAGATCGCTGGAAACTGGAGTTAAGAAGCCGTGTTCTTAAGGTGGCGAACAGCAATCAGTCTGATCGGATACCGATCAGGTTGATTGACATCCCCTGCTAGTGGCAAATCTGTAGGGGGCATCATTGCACAAGCATTTCACTAGAAATGCTTTTGCCATGATAAATGCCAACAGCATATGCTGTCAGCATTTTTCGATGTGCAGTGGACATGATCCACTACAGCGGATCATGTCCGCCCGCACAATGATAATTCGGCTCCTCTGTCTGAATCATGCCAGTTTAACATTGACTTTACCTGCCCATTTAAAGACGTAAAAAAGAAGCATGAATATTTACTGTAAGTTATTCCTATAAGGGTTAGTTAAATAGTGATAACTATTAAATGTAACCCCTGTTTAAAACTAACTTATTTTTGCAGTTGGTGGATCTATAAACATAGATAAGTGGTGCAAATAATAATTATTCATTTATCATAAAAGATAACACGTTTAATGAAACCAGTTGATGCAATTAATATAATAATAAAATACGATTGTAATTAAGAATTTAAAACCTTATAAAAAAGAATAGTGTTACATACATTGTGTAGGAACAATGGCACAAACATATATTAGAATCCACATTAACCCCTTAAGGAGAAAAACTTTCCCAAAACACTGGAGAATTAAAAAAATAATATATATATATATATATATATATATATTTATATATTTAGTAGACTTCCCAAGGTATTGATCTAGACCCATTTTGGTATATTTCATGCCCCGGTTTCACTACCAAATGCAATCATATTAAAAAAATTGTTAACTTTTTCATAAAACTTTGGGGTTTTCCCTGAAATGATTTAACCAACGTGTGTGCAGTCATAACAAAAATGGTTGTAAAAGCTTCTCAGGGATCCTCTTTGTCCAGAATTAACAGATATATTTTAATATTTTTTTTAAATTAATGTATTAATTAAGAAAAGCTTTCTGTAGTGTAGCGGCCCACCTCACCCCTCCAAGCGATCTTTTTATAGGGCTCCCCTCTTCCCTCTCATGAGCCCCTTTTTAGAGTGGAAAACATTTTCTGTAGTGTAGCGATCCTGCCCCCCTCCAGAAATGGGCCACCCACCAGCCTCCCTCCTGACCCTCCCATGGCACCACCTCAAGCCGATGTTTGCAGAGATCTGCTTCACATGGTAAGAGGATCGTGATCAGCAATCCCTTACCATATGAAGACAGATACCTTCTCGTTCAGGCTGCAGTCTTTGCTGTCAGAGGGAGAAGGTTAGACGTAGCTACTACCTCAACAGGGTACTTTAGGCAAAGTACCCTGTGACATAGTAGTTATGTCCAGATGGCTTAAGGGGTTAATTATGCAATTAAAGAACCATTAACTACAGCAGCATTTCATAATCGACATTTGAAGAATAAAAAGATAAAGCAACAGTGCTTACTTATTAAATTATAAAAAAAATTTCTGACAAATTTCAAAATTTATTTAAATTAGCCTGCCCTCCCTGGCTAATGTGACAGCTATCAGCCAATCACGGACTCATATACGTATACACTTGAAACCTGTCCTATTTTCAGTAGTAGCTTGTGCCTCAGAAAGTGTGCATAAAAAAATGCACAATTTGATAATAGGAGTGAATTGGAAAGTCTTTTAAAACTGCACACTCTATCTGAATCATGAATATTTTAGTTGTGACTTTAGTGTTGAAAAAAAATCAACCAGTTACCAATAAACATACATAACCCTGGAAGAGATACACAAACTACACAGCAAAATAGTAGACTGGAACCTTAACAGACTATAAATATAACAATAGCTCACAACATTTCCCAGACACTTTCTGGAGGAGCAATGGTATACTTTGGCATGTTGTGGGTTGGGTGGAGTCAGAGTGTGTTGTGGGAGGAGCTGTAAGAAGTTAGTATAATCCTGAGGATTTGCCCTTATGAGAGAGGTGTGTGAAAGGCATCAGGCAGACCTCCCACCTCATGACAATCCTGTAAGATCCCTGACGGTTGGGAGGTATTATATATTAAAGGGGCAGTCTAGTGAAAATTAAACTTTCATGTTTCAGATAGTGCATGTCATTTTAAACATCTTTCCAATTTTTTACTTTTATCATCAAATTTGCTTTGTTCTCTTGGTATTTTTTGTTGAAAGCTAATTTCTAAGCCCTTGAAGGCCACCTCTTATCTCTGTACATTTTGACAGCTTTTCGCAGCTAGACAGTGCTAGTTCACTTATTCCATATCGATAGCATTGTGCTCACTCCTGTGGAGCAATTTACGAGTCAGCACTGATTGACTAAAATGCAAGTCTGTCAAAAGAACTGAAATAAGGGGAAGTCACCAGAGGCTTAGATACAAGGTAATCACAGAGGTAAAAAGTATATTAATATATCCATGTTTGCAATGCAAAAATAGGGATTGGATAATAAACGTAGAAACAGAATTTGATGGTAGATAAGAACCAAAAACCATCAAGTCTACCCATATTACATGTGACTTTTTTCTTAGCATAGCCTTATGCATGTCCCAGGCAATTATTTTACAGTCTTGGAGGCCTACTTATCAAGCCGTCAACTTTCTTGCATTCAACACGCTTGCCTAAGATCGCCTAACATCGCTGCCGCTGACCTGAATACGCTCTCCAAAGTTACCAAAAAAGCTGCGCACCAAGTACGGGGCGATGAGCAGCGGACTGTTGTTAACTGACAGTCATCGATCTCTCTGCTCTTCGGCTTTTTCCCAGCTTTATTGGTATACTGTCACTAAACACCCACACTATACTATACTGTTTTACCCCTATCCCGCTGCTCCCGGACCCCGCCGCAACTAAATAAAGTTATTAACCCATATCCTGCCGCTCCCGGAGCCCACCGCCACCTACATTATGTTATTAACCCCTATTCTGACGCCCCCTACACCGCCGCCACCTACATTATCTTATTAACCCCTAATCTGCCCCCCTACACCACCGCCACCTACATTATACTTATTAACCCCTAATCTGCCGTCCCCAACGTCGCCGCCACTATATTAAATTTATTAACCCCTAAACCTAAGTCTAACCCTAACGCCCCTAACTTAAATCTAATTTAAATAAATCTAAAGAAAATTACTATCATTACCTAAATTATTCCTATTTAAAACTAAATACTTACCTATAAAATAAACCCTAAGATAGCTACAATATAACTAATAGTTACATTGTAGCTATCGTAGGGTTTATTTTTATTTACAGGCAAGTTTGTATTTATTTTAACTAGGTAGAATAGTTATTAAATAGTTATTAACTATTTAATAACTACCTAGCTAAAATAAATACAAATTGACCTGTAAAATAAAACCTAACCTAAGTTACACTAACACCTAACACTACACTACAATTAAATAAATTACATAAATTAAATACAATTAACTAAATTAAATACAATTATCTAAAGTACAAAAAACAACAACACTAAATTACAGAAAATGAAAAACAAATTATCAGATATTTAAACTAATTACACTTAATCTAATAGCCCTATCAAAATAAAAAAAGCCCCCCAAAATAAAAAAAAAACCTAGCCTAAACTAAACTACCAATAGCCCTTAAAAGGGCCTTTTGTGGAGCATTGCCCCAAAGTAATCAGCTCTTTTACCTGTAAAAAAATACAAACAACACCCCCAACAGTAAAACCCACCACCCACACAACCAACCCCCCAAAAAAAATACTAACTAAAAAAAAACTAAGCTCCCCATTGCCCTGAAAAGGGCATTTGGATGGGCATTGCCCTTAAAAGGGCAGTTAGCTCTTTTGCGGCCCAAAGCCCTAACCCACCCAATACACCCTTAAAAAAACCTAACACTAACCCCCTGAAGATCGACTTACCGGGAGACGTCTTTATCCAAGCCGGCGAAGTGGTCCTCCAGACGGGCAGAAGTCTATATCCAAGCCGGGCAGAAGTGGTCCTCCAGACGGTAGAAGTCTTCATCCAGACGGTATCATCTATCTTCATCCATCCGGCGCGAAGCGGGTCCATCTTCAAGACTTCCGACACGGAGCATCCTCTTCTGCAGACGACTACCCGATGAATGAAGGTTCCTTTAAGTGACGTCATCCAAGATGGCGTCCCTTAGAATCCAATTGGCTGATAGAATTCTATCAGCCAATCGGAATTAAGGTAGAAAAAATCCTATTGGCTGATTCAATCAGCCAATAGGATTGAAGTTCAATCCTATTGGCTGATTGGAACAGCCAATAGAGTGCGAGCTCAATCCTATTGGCTGATTGGATCAGCCAATAGGATTGAACTTCAATCCTATTGGCTGATTGCATCAACCAATAGGATTTTTTCTACCTTAATTCCAATTGGCTGATAGAATTCTATCAGCCAATCGGAATCTAAGGGTCGCCATCTTGTATGACGTCACTTAAAGGAACCTTCATTCGTCGGGTAATCGTCGGCAGAAGAGGATGCTCCGCGTCGGATGTCTTGAAGATGGACCCACTCCGCGCCGGATGGATGAAGATAGAAGATGCCGTCTGGATGACCACTTCTGCCCGGCTTGGATGAAGACTTCTGCCCGTCTGGAGGACCACTTCGCCTGTCTTGGATGAAGACGTCTCCCGGTAAGTCGATCTTCAGGGGGTTAGTGTTAGTTTTTTTTAAGTGTGTATTGGGTGGGTTTTATTTTTAGGTTAAGGCTTTGGGCCGCAAAAGAGCTAACTGCCCTTTTAAGCACAATGCCCATCCAAATGCCCTTTTCAGGGCAATGGGGAGCTTAGGTTTTTTTAGTTAGTATTTTTTTGGGGGGGTTGGTTGTGTGGGTGGTGGGTTTTACTGTTGGGGGGGTTGTTTGTATTTTTTTACAGGTAAAAGAGCTGATTACTTTGGGGCAATGCCCCGCAAAAGGCCCTTTTAAGGGCTATTGGTAGTTTAGTTTAGGTTAGGGGTTTTTATATTTTGGGCTGGGTTTTTTTATTTTGATAGGGCTATTAGATTAGGTGTAATTAGTTTAAATATCTGATAATATTTTTTTTATTTTCTGTAATTTAGTGGGGGTTTTTTGTACTTTAGATAATTGTATATAATTTAGTTAATTGTATTTAATTTATGTAATTTATTTAATTGTAGTGTAGTGTTAGTGTAACTTAGGTTAGGTTTTATTTTACAGGTACTTTTGTATTTATTTTAGCTAGGTAGTTATTAAATAGTTAATAACTATTTAGTAACTATTCTACCTAGTTAAAATAAATACAAACTTGCCTGTAAAATAAAAATAAACCCTAATATAGCAACAATGTAAGTTTTAGTTATATTGTAGCTTCTTAGGGTTTATTTTATAGGTAAGTATTTAGTTTTAAATAGGAATAATTTAGGTAATGATAGGAATTTTATTTAGATTTATTTAAATTAGATTTAAGTTAGGGGTGTTAGGGTTAGACTTAGGTTTAGGGGTTAATAAATTTAATATAGTGGTGGCGACATTGGGGGCGGCAGATTAGGGGTTAATAAGTATAATGTAGGTGTCGGCGGTGTTGGGGGGCAGATTAGGGGTTTATAAGTATAATGTAGGTGGCGGCGGTGTTGGGGGGGCAGATTAGGCGTTAATAAGTATAATGTAGGTAGTGGCGGTGTCGGGGGGGCAGATTAGGGGTTAATAAGTATAATGTAGGTGGTGGCGGTGTCGGGGGGGGCAGATTAGGGGTTAATAAGTATAATGTAGGTGGTGGTGGTGTAGGGGGCGGCAGATTAGGGGTGTTTAGACTCGGGGTACATGTTAGGGTGTTAGGTGTACAAGTAACTTTATTCTCCCATAGGAATCAATGGGATATCGGGCAGCAGCGAACATGAGCTTTCCTGCTTTCAGACTCCCATTGATTCCTATGGCATCTGCCGCCTCCATGGCGGCGGATTGAAAACCAGGTACGCTGGGCCGGAATAGTGGCGAGCGTACCTGGTAGAAATTTGATAACTAGCAAAAGTAGTCAGATAGTGCCAAATTTGCATTCAGAACATCTGTAATGACGTAAGCATCGATCTGTGTCTGACTGAGACAGGCGGATCATATGTTACGTCACAAAATTCTACTTTTGCCGGTCTGTAGGCTTTGATAAATAAGGGGAATCAGGCTCGCCACAATTACGCTGCGGAATTCCAGCATATTTGCGGCTGACGGCTTGATAAATAGAGGCCTTGGTGTTTACCACCTCACTTGGAAGTTTATTCCATTAATCCAACAACCTTTCTTTAAAAAAAATGCTTCCTCACATTTCTTCTGAATCTGCTACCCTCTAACTTAAGATTGTGACCCCTTGAGTTGGCATTTTTTTTTTGTGGAAATTGCTTTCAGCTTTATTAAAGGGACACTCAAGTCAAAATAAACTTTTATGATTCAGAAAGAGCATGCAGTTTTAACACACTATCCACCTCACCTCCATTATCAAATTTTGCACAGTCTTTTTATAGTCACACTTTCTGGGGAACAAGATCCTACTGAGCATGTGCACAAACTCACAAGGTATAATACATATACTAATCTGTGATTGGCTGGTGCCTGTCACATGATACAGGGGGCCAGCAAATGGGAGACAAAATAAATTTGTCAGAAAAAAATCTACAGCTTATTTGAATTTCAGAGTAAGTGCTATTGCATTGTCTTTTTATTATGCACTTGTTAATTATGCAATTCTACTGCATTGAGTGGTTCTTTAAATCCCTTCATATATTTTAAGGTTTTTATCATGTCACTTTTTTCCCTTCTCTCCTCTAAACTATACATATTTAGGACCTAGTGTCTTTCTTTTTATGTTTTATATTTTAGACTGTGTACCATTTTAGTTGCCCTCCTTTGGACAGTTTCCGAATGGAGCTTGATGCCCCATGTTTCTAGAGAGCCTGTAGGATCGCCAGAAACAGCAGTTATGAAGCAGTGGTCTAAAGACCGCTGCTCCATAACCTGTCCGCCTGCTCTGAGCAGGTGGACAGACATCGCCGCAATTCAACCCGATCGAGTACGAACGGGTTGATTGACACCCCCATGCTGGCGGCCTACTGGCCGCGATTCTGCAGGGGGCGGCGTTGCACCAGCAGCTCTTGTAAGCTGCTGGTGCAATGCTGAATTCGGAGAGCATATTGCTCTCCGTATTCAGCAAGGTCTGGCGGACCTGATCCGCACTGTCGGATCAGGTCCGCCAGACTTTGATAAATAGAGGCCAATGTCTCCAGCACTGTACACAGTATTCCAGATGAGGCCTAACTAATGATCTGTAAAGTGGCATAAGAACCTTACTATTTCTGCTTCTAATACCTCTCCCAATGCAACCATGTATTTGACTGGCCTTAGTGGCTGCACTGCTGCATTGTGTACCAAATTTGAAATTATCTGAAATAATAATTCCCAAGTCCTTTTCCTTTTTAGTTACAGTCAGCAATGTACCATTGAGACTGCAATTGGTCTTTGGGTTTTTGGATCATATATGCATAATTTTGCACTTGGTAATATTACATTTAAGATTCCATTTATTTGCCTTCTATAATTAAGCCAGCAGATGGAAGGAAACAGAAGCGCCACATGGCCTAGTATTGTATATACTTGTATGACAATGTACATAAAGTATTACACTAACATTTGGGTGAGCACCCCTCTTGGTGCAAGTAGCGCAGACAGGAGTCAAACAGTCATCCATCAGACTGGCCTCCAGCAAAGCTTCAACAGCAATAGGATAGATCAGGATACTATGTACCAAGGTGTTATTAACTATTAGCTAGGTAGTTATTAACTATTTAATAACTACCTAGCTAAAATAAGTACAAAATTACCTGTAAAATAATCCCTAACCTAAGTTACAATTACACCTAACACTACACTATAATTAAACTAATTACCTAAACTACCTACAATTAATTACAATTAAATTAAATAAACTAAATTACGAAAAAAACAAACACTAAATTACAGAAAAAAAAAAGAATTACAAGAATTTTAAACTAATTACACCTAACCTAATCCCCCTAATAAAATAAAAAGCCCCCCAAAATAATAAAATTCCCTACCCTATACTAAATTACAAATAGCTCTTAAAAGGGCCTTTTGCGGGGCATTGCCCCAAAGTAATCAGCACTTTCACCTGTAAAAAAAAATACAATACCCCCCCAACATTAAAACCCACCACCCACACACCCAACCCTACTCTAAAACCCACCCAATCCCCCCTTAAAAAAACCTAACAGTACCCCCTTGAAGATCACCCTACCTTGAGCCATCTTCACCCAGCCGGGCACAAGTGGTCCTCCACAGGGTCCGAAGTCTTCATCCTATCCGGCCAGAAGAGGACATCCAGACCGGCAGAAGGCTTCATCCAAGGGGCATCTTCTATCTTCATCCTTCCGGAGCGGGTCCATCTTCAAGACATCCGACGTGGAGCATCCTCTTCATCCGACGGCCGATGACTGAATGACTGGTCCTTTAAATGACGTCATCCAAGATGGGGTCCCTTGAATTCCGATTGGCTGATAGAATCCTATCAGCCAATCGGAATTAAGGTAGGAAAAATCCTATTGGCTGATGCAATCAGCCAATAGGATTGAAGTTCAATCCGATTGGCTATTCAAATCAGCCTATAGGATTGAGCTCGCATTCTATTGGCTGTTCCAATCAGCCAATAGAATGTGAGGTCAATCCTATTGGCTGATTGCATCAGCCAATAGGATTTTTCCTACTTTAATTCCGATTGGCTGATAGGATTTAGGATTGAGCTCGCATTCAATTGGCTGTTCCAATCAGCCAATAGAATGCAAGGTCAATCCTATTGGCTGATTGCATCAGCCAATAGGATTTTTCCTACTTTAATTCCGATTGTCTGATAGGATTCTATCAGCCAATCGGAATTCAAGGGACGCCATCTTGGATGACGTCATTTAAAGGACCAGTCATTCAGTTGTCGGCCGTCGGGTGAAGAGGATGCTCCGCGTCGCATGAAGAGGATGCTCCACGTCGGATGTCTTGAAGGTGGACCCGCTCCGCTCCGGAAGGTTGAAGATAGAAGATGCCGTCTGGATGAAGCCTTCTGCCGGTCTGGATGTCCTCTTCTGGCCGGATAGGATGAAGACTTCGGACCCTCTGGAGGATCACTTATGCCCAGCTGGGTGAAGATGGCTCAAGGTAGGGTGATCATTAAGGGGGTAGTGTTAGGTTTTTTTAAGGGGAGATTGGGTGGGTTTTAGAGTAGGGTTGGGTGTGTGGGTGGTGGGTTTTAATGTTGGGGGGGTATTGAATTTTTTTTTACAGGTGAAAGAGCTGATTACTTTGGGGCAATGCCCCGCAAAAGGCTCTTTTAAGGGCTATTTGTAATTTAGTATAGGGTAGGGAATTCTATTATTTTGGGGGGCTTTTTTATTTTATTAGGGGGATTAGATTAGGTGTAATTAGTTTAAAATTCTTGTAATTCTTTTTTTTCCCTGTAATTTAGTGGGTTTTTTTTTTCGTAATTTAGTTTATTTAATTTAATTGTAATTTATTGTAGGTAGTTTAGGTAATTAGTTTAATTATAGTGTAGTGTTAGGTGTAATTGTAACTTAGGTTAGGGTTTATTTTACAGGTAATTTTGTACTTATTTTAGCTAGGTAGTTATTAAATAGTTAATAACTATTTAATAACTATTGTACCTAGTTAAAATAAATACAAAGTTGCCTGTAAAATAAAAATAAACCCTAAGCTAGCTACAATGTAACTATTAGTTATATTGTAGCTAGCTTAGGGTTTATTTTATCGGTAAGTATTTAGTTTTAAATAGGATTAATTTATTTAATTTTGTTAAATTTATTTCGTTTAATTTAAATTATATTTAAGTTAGGGGGGTTAGACTTAGGGTTAGACTTTAGGGGTTAATACATTTAATATAGTAGCGGCGATGTTGGGGTCGGAAGATTAGGTGTTAATAAATGTAGGTAGGTGTCGGCGATGTTAGGGACGGCAGATTAGGGGTTAATAAAATTTAACTAGTGTTTGCGAGGCGGGAGTGCGGCGGTTTAGGGGTTAATATATTTATTAAAGTGGTGGCGATGTCCGGTCGACAGATTAGGGGTTAAACATTTTAGTTAAGTGTTTCCGATGTGGGGGGGGGGCTCAGTTTAGGGGTTAATAGGTAGTTTATGGATGTTAGTGTACTTTTAGCACTTTAGTTAAGAGTTTTATGTTCCGGCGTTAGCCCATAAAACTCTTAACTACTGACTTTTAAATGCGGTAGGAGTCTGGACAGGAGAGGGTCTACCGCTCACTTTTTCAGGCGATCGTAATACCGGCGTTAGGAAAATCCCATTAAAAAGATAGGATACGCAATTGACGTAAGGGGATTTGCGGTAAGATAAAATCGCGGAAAAAAAGTGAGCGGTAGACCCTTTCCTGCCTGACTCGTAATACCAGCGGGCGTTAAAAAGCCATGTTGGGACCCCTCAACGCTGCTTTTTAAGGCTAACGCAAGACTCGTAATCTAGCCGTAAGTATCTACTCCAAGTTAATGCATTTTGTGAATACGTTTGTTGTGTAGGACCATGTCAAAAGCTTTGCTAAAGTCTATAAATGCAACATATATGGCTCATCCCTAGAGGCCTATTTATCAAAGGTCTTGCAGACCTGATCCGACAGTGCGGATCAGGTCCGCAAGACCTCACTGAATGCGGAGAGCAATACGCTCTCCGTATTCAGCATTGCACCAGCAGCTCACAACCCCGCCCCCTGCAGATTCGTGGCCAATGAGCCACCAGCAGGGGGTGTCAATCAACCTGATCGTACTCGATTGAGTTGAATTGTGGCGATTCCTGTCCACCTG
Source organism: Bombina bombina (assembly GCF_027579735.1). NCBI lineage: Eukaryota > Metazoa > Chordata > Amphibia > Anura > Bombinatoridae > Bombina > Bombina bombina. Next base: position 885,533,518 of record NC_069502.1, read on the forward strand.
CTCAGAGCAGACAGACAGGGTTATGGAGCAGCGGTCTTTAGACCGCTGCTTCATAACTGCTGTTTCTGGTGAGTCTGAAGACTCGCCAGAAACACAAGCCCACAAGCTTCATACGGAGCTTGATAAATGGGCCTCCTGGTCTATTAATTTAGTTACTGGTCAAAGACATCAATTAGATTAGTCTGCCATGATCTTCCAGGAGTGAAACCATGATGTCCTATGTCTTCTAAGTTGTTTGTCTGAAGGTAAAACAGAAGTCTTTCCTTTAAAAGCATTTTCAATAATTTCCCTGCAATTTAGGTCAAACTGACTGGTATATAATTAACAGAACGTTCCCTACTACCCTTTTAATGAAGAGAGACTACATTTGTAATTTTCAGAGTCTTTTGGAACAACTCCTGTTAACAGCGCCTGATTAAATTAATCATATAATGGAGTAGCTATAACAAATTGAAGTTCTCTTAGAACCATTGGTCTTTACTTTTATTTTTGATAAAGCCCCTGAAACCTCTTCCTCTGTAAAAATAAAAGTACTACTCACATTATTTAAAGTAACATCCCTTAATATAATCTCACTATATTAACAATCTGTTGTAAAGACTGAACAAAAGTATTTGGTTTATCTCCTTCCACTTCTCGATCATCAGTGTTGAGTCTTACTATCCTTCCGTTTTTCTCTTTTCACTGATATAGCTAAAGAAGGTTTTGGTACCATTTTTACAGATTGGTTTGGTTTCTCCAAACCCCGAAGGCATTTAGAAGGTATTCATTGAATATTATGCAAGCCTATACAGCCCCCATGACACGAATACCAATCAGATCTAGGGTTTTTTGGAACACTTGAAATTACCTAAACTTTCAGAGGACCAGGTGGCTATGCTTACTGCTTCCATAGAGATAACTGAGGTGTTTAAGGCCATACAAAATACCCCCTTAGGCAAAACTCCGGGTCCAGATGGTATGCCTGCAGAGTTTTATAAGTTATTAAAAGCTGAAATCACAGAGACCCTTACCAGGCTATACAATAGTATTACTACAGGAAGAGTTCATCCTAGTAAAAGATTTACTGAAGCACATATTAGCATAATCTTAAAACCAGGGAGAGATCCATTACAGCCAGCATCATATCGCCCAATCTCATTACTCAACACAGACTACAAGCTATTGACTAAGATCCGGGCAACTAGGATAGGATTACTTTTACCATCCATTATCCATGAAGATCAAACAGGTTTTGTGCAGGGTAGGTCCTCCGTTAAAAACATAAGAAAAGTCCAACTGATCCTAGCTTATTTCTGGAAACATAGAAATGACCCTTAGTTATCAAAGCAGACTAAGGCCTGTATGTTGGCTTTGGATGCGGAAAAAGCCTTCAATAAAGTTTTATGGGGCTACCTATTTTCTGCATTAGAGCATTTTGGTTTCACCGGTAACATCCGGTAATATTAAGAATATTTATAGAGACCCACAATAGCAGCAGTCATTGTAAACGGTAGAGTTGCCCCGACATTCTCCCTACACAGAGGCACTAGACAGGGGTTCCCACTCTCACCCCTGTTATTTGACATAGCAATAGAACCTCTGGCCCAAGCCATAAGGGGGGAAACTGAAGGTTTAAAGATTGCAGTCTCAACTATGCACTTGTCATTGTATGCAGATGACATGATCTTATTTATCTCTGACCCACACTCTCAACTACCTCAGATAATGACACTGATAGAAAGATATCACAGTATCTTAGGATTCCATATTAACCAGGACAAATCAGAATTGATCTGGTTAACTAAGGAAGCGCCAGAAAACACCTTTCGTTATGATTTTAAAATAGTTTCAAAGGAATTTAAATGCCTAGGAGTTAAGCTATCACTTGACCCTAATGCCTGGTATGACCTCAATTATACCTCCCTGATTAACGGCTAGATTTAGAGTTTTGTCGGTAACGACCCGAAAAGCTAACGCCGGCTTTTTTCTGGCCGCACCATGAAAATAACTCTGGTATTGAGAGTCCACATAAAGGCTGCGTTAGGCTCCAAAAAAGGAGCGTAGAGCATATTTAACGCAGCTTCAACTCTCGATACCAGAGTTGCTTACGCAAGCGGCCAGCCTCAAAAACGTGCTCGTGCACGATTCCCCCATAGAAAACAATGGGGCTGTTTGAGCTGAAAAAAAACCTAACACCTGCAAAAAAGCCGCGTTCAGCTCCTAACGCAGCCCCATTGTTTGCTATGCGGAAACACTTCCTACTTCTGCACCTAACACTCTAACATGTACCCCGAGTCTAAACACCCCTAACCTTACACTTATTAACCCCTAATCTGCCGCCCCCGCTATTGCTGACCCCTGCATATTATTATTAACCCCTAATCTTCCGCTCCGTAAACCGCCGCTACTTACATTATCCCTATGTACCCCTAATCTGCTGCCCTAACATCGCCGACCCCTATATTATATTTATTAACCCCTAATCTGCCCCCCACAACGTCGCCTCCACCTGCCTACACTTATTAACCCCTAATCTGCCGACCGGACCTGAGCGCTACTATAATAAAGTTATTAACCCCTAATCCGCCTCACTAACCCTATAATAAATAGTATTAACCCCTAATCTGCCCTCCCTAACATAGCCGACACCTAACTTCAATTATTAACCCCTAATCTGCCGACTGGAGCTCACCGCTATTCTAATAAATTTATTAACCCCTAAAGCTAAGTCTAACCCTAACACTAACACCCCCCTAAATTAAATATAATTTAAATCTAACGAAATTAATTAACTCTTATTAAATAAATTATTCCTATTTAAAGCTAAATACTTACCTGTAAAATAAATCCTAATATAGCTACAATATAAATTATAATATAATTTTAAAGGTAACTTTGTATTTATTTTAACCAGGTACAATAGCTATTAAATAGTTAAGAACTATTTAATAGCTAAAATAGTTAAAATAATTACAAATTGACCTGTAAAATAAATCCTAACCTAAGTTACAATTAAACCTAACACTACACTATCAATAAATTAATTAAATAAAATACCTACAATTACCTACAATTAAACCTAACACTACACTATCAATAAATTAATTAAATACAATACCTACAAATAACTACAATGAAATAAACTAACTAAAGTACAAAAAATAAAAAAGAACTAAGTTACAAAAAATAAAAAAATATTTACAAACATAAGAAAAATATTACAACAATTTTAAACTAATTACACCTACTCTAAGCCCCCTAATAAAATAACAAAGCCCCCCAAAATAAAAAAAATGCCCTACCCTATTCTAGATTACTAAAGTTCAAAGCTCTTTTACCTTACCAGCCCTGAACAGGGCCCTTTGCGGGGCATGCCCCAAGAAGTTCAGCTCTTTTGCCTGTAAAAAAAAACATACAATACCCCCCCAACATTACAACCCACCACTCACATACCCCTAATCTAACCCAAACCCCCCTTAAATAAACCTAACACTAAGCCCCTGAAGATCTTCCTACCTTATCTTCACCATACCAGGTTCACCGATCGATCCAGAAGAGCTCCTCCGATGTCCTGATCCAAGCCCAAGCGGGGGGCTGAAGAGGTCCATATCAGACAATCGGAATTCGAGGGACGCCATCTTGGATGACGTCATTTAAAGGAACCGTCATTCGTCGTTCAGTCGTCGGCCAGGATGGATGTTCCGCGTCGGAGGTCTTCAGGATGCTGTCGCTCCGCTCCGGATGGATGACTATAGAAGATCCCACTTGGATGAAGACTTCAATCGGATGGAAGACCTCTTCTGCCCCGCTTGGATGAAGACTTCAGCCGGATCATGGACCTCTTCAGCCCCCCGCTTGGGCTTGGATGAGGACATCGGAGGAGCTCTTCTGGATCGATGGGTGAACCTGGTATGGTGAAGATAAGGTAGGAAGATCTTCAGGGGCTTAGTGTTAGGTTTATTTAAGGGGGGTTTGGGTTAGATTAGGGGTATGTGGGTGGTGGGTTGTAATGTTGGGGGGTGGGGTATTGTATGTTTTTTTTACAGGCAAAAGAGCTGAACTTCTTGGGGCATGCCCCGCAAAGGGCCCTGTTCAGGGCTGGTAAGGTAAAAGAGCTTTGAACTTTAGTAATCTAGAATAGGGTAGGGCATTTTTTTATTTTGGGGGTCTTTGTTATTTTATTAGGGGGCTTAGAGTAGGTGTAATTAGTTTAAAATTGTTGTAATATTTTTCTTATGTTTGTAAATATTTTTTTATTTTTTGTAACTTAGTTCTTTTTTATTTTTTGTACTTTAGTTAGTTTATTTCATTGTAGTTATTTGTAGGTATTGTATTTAATTAATTTATTGATAGTGTAGTGTTAGGTTTAATTGTAGGTAATTGAAGGTATTTTATTTAATTAATTTATTGATAGTGTAGTGTTAGGTTTAATTGTAACTTAGGTTAGGATTTATTTTACAGGTCAATTTTGTACCTGGTTAAAATAAATACAAAGTTACCTGTAAAATAAATATTAATCCTAAAATAGCTATAATATAATTATAATTTATATTGTAGCTATATTAGGATTTATTTTACAGGTAAGTATTTAGCTTTAAATAGGAATAATTTATTTAATAAGAGTTAATTAATTTCGTTAGATTAAAATTATATTTAACTTAGGGGGGTGTTAGTGTTAGGGTTAGACTTAGCTTTAGGGGTTAATAAATTTATTAGAATAGCGGTGAGCTCCAGTCGGCAGATTAGGGGTTAATGTTTGAAGTTAGGTGTCGGCGATGTTAGGGAGGGCATATTAGGGGTTAATACTATTTATTATAGGGTTAGTGAGGCGGATTAGGGGTTAATAACTTTATAATAATAGCGGTGCGGTCCGCTCGGCAGATTAGGGGTTAATAAGTGTAGGCAGGTGGAGGCGACGTTGTGGGGGGCAGGTTAGGGGTTAATAAATATAATATAGGGGTCGGCGGTGTTAGGGGCAGCAGATTAGGGGTACATAAGGATAACGTAGGTGGCGGTCGGCAGATTAGGGGTTAAAAAAATGTAATCGAGTTGCGGCGATGTGGGGGGACCTCGGTTTAGGGGTACATAGGTAGTTTATGGGTGTTAGTGTACTTTAGAGTACAGTAGTTAAGAGCTTTATGAACCGGCGTTAGCCCAGAAAGCTCTTAACTACTGACTTTTTTCCTGCGGCTGGAGTTTTGTCGTTAGATGTCTAACGCTCACTTCAGACACGACTCTAAATACCGGAGTTAGAAAAATCCCATTGAAAAGATAGGATACGCAATTTACGTAAGGGGATCTGCGGTATGGAAAAGTCGCGGCTGAAAAGTGAGCGTTAGACCCTTTTTTGAGTGACTCCAAATACCGGAGGTAGCCTAAAACCAGCGTTAGGAGCCTCTAACGCTGGTTTTCACGGCTAACGCCAAACTCTAAATCTAGGCCTAAGAAAATAACAGAACAGCTGCACAGCTGGAAAGGTTTACCCCTCTCCCTATTGGGCTGAATAAACCTCATTAAAATGATAACCTTCCCAAAGCTATTATATATCTTCCAAATGTTACCAATTCTGTTAAGAAAAAAAGATCTCAAGACACTTAACCTTAAAATCTTAGATTTTGTTTGGGCAGGGAGAAAACACCGGATAGGCTATAAAAAGCTCCATGCCATGGAGGCTTTGACCTGCCAAATCTTTTGATATATAACTGGGCTGTCCTCTCCAAGTTTATATTGGATTGGTTATGTCAACAATATCATTTCACTTTCAAATCTCTGGAGGAGGAGCTGATTAAACCCTATTCCCTAGCAGTACTACCTCACTTGACTCCTCAGCAAATTCAGAGACACATAGGTGAAGTACTTCCTCTTACAGGGCCATTGCAGGCCTGGAAATTAATTTGTAAGTGGCTTGCAATTCCGCAAAGATACACTAAATATCTACCACTCCAGAAGAACCCAAACTTTGTCACCGGCATCACTACACACCCTTTCCAAATATGGTCTCATAAGGGGCTCCAAAACATTCAACATATTCTTGATGAATCAGACAACACTATCAAGAGTTTTAAGACACTACAAGCACAATACACCCTACCAAATGCACACCATTTTGCATACCTCCAAGCGAGACATTACGTGATGGATATACTAAAATGCGGAAACTTACTCCAACAAACAAGACCAATAACACAACTAGTTTCTTTAGCAACTCAGGTGATCCATGCAATTTCCCCTATCTATAGATTACTACTACCCATAAACACTAGTACTGCTACTTAGGTGGCAAACAAATGGGATAAACTAGTGGAGGAGGAGGTGGATACAGCGGTAATACAGACTAGCATAAAAACTCTACGTAAAGTAACTCTGTCTCAAGACTTGCAGGATTCACATATCAAACTATTACACCAAGCTTACCTAACTCCTATGTTATATCAGAAGTGGGCGCCTCTAACAGCCAACATTTGTCCAAAATGCCACAAAGAAAACCTCAACTTAGTACACTTGCTATGGAGATGCCCTAGATTGGTTAAATTTTGGAAAACAACAGTATACTGGCTTAAAAATAAATGTAACATTGACTTCACAGTAGACACTGAGACCCTGGTCTTCCTAAGACTGTCGAAGGGGTTAAAGAGAAGGGACAAACTGTTGGGAACGGTACAATTAATTGCCAGACGATTGGTATTTAAAACATGGAATACTTCAACTATTCCTACTCTAACACATCTTAAAATCTCTCTCCTTCATCAGATGACAATTGAATTATATGATTCAGTGGGGGACATAGCACTTAGGACAACTAGCTTTATGTATAAATGGGAAAGATATCTACATAGTCTACCACAGCAGTTACAAACCCAACTATTATACCCCCTACGAAATACACAATTTATTCTTAATGCTAGAGTTCGAGGAGAATGGTTGCTCAATTTTGAATAAAGGAGATTGTCAGTGCTGTCTCTATAGATGACTAATTGTTCTAATGACTGTTGAGAATGAACAATGTTTCTGAAACTACCACGAGATGTCGCAACTACATGGTTAGAATCTTTTATTGTTAGTTTAAAATTGTTATATGTTTGATTTGTTTTTATTTGTTAGAGAGAAAAGAAAAAAAAAATCTCCAGAGACATTGATCCTTATATATTACTCTATGACAAGGAATGCAATATGTTTCTTTGCACACATGGACGCTGCAGACTTGGATAATAGCTTTTGTTATATTTAACTTTGAATACTGTTTTGCACTTATGTCAATGTACTTTGCAATTCTGTCAATGTCACTGAGATGATAAGTAAATATTTTAAAAAAAAAAAGTTTAATTGACCTTGAGCTGAGACATCAGGTATACCTCCAAACAACTTCAAGAGAAAATTTAATTCTGCAAGTACAATTATAAGTATCAAGCATTATTATGTGTGTTTGATTTGAGGTATTAATTTTATATTTTTACTAAAACAGGTAATGTGTCTATAACCCAAGCTAATAGGTTATGCAGCTATTATATCATTACATTGGTTTATTTACAAAGCAAACAAAACTGGTGACTATGGGGCATATTTATCAAGGTCTGGCGGACCTGATCCGACACTGCGGATCAGGTCCGCCAGACCTCACTGAATACGGCGAGCAATACGCTCGCCGTATTCAGCATTGCACCAGCAGCTCACAAGACCGCTGCTTTGTGACCGCTGCTTCATAACTGCTGTTTCTGGCGAGTCTGAAGACTCGCCAGAAACAGGGGCCATCAAGCTCCTTACGGAGCTTGTTAAATAGAGGCCCATATATTTAATGTTTATATTTGTTTATGTGCATCCAATATCTCTAGAAGTTCTGGACTCATGATAGCTTTTAGGTTCTTTATTCATATTGCTTTTTGGAATGTAACAGACAAAATTAAAGGACAGTACGATTCTTTTTCCCAACAGGTAGAAAGACAGTTGCTTAGGCAAGCTTTTTATAAATTATTCTAATTCCTGATAATCTATAAAAAGAACTTTCCTGGATGTCTAGAAAATTTATACTGCTGAGTATGTGACAGATGAAACTGGTCTCCTTGAAGACATCTGCAGTTCCATATAAATGAAATCTTTCTTTCTGTTCTTTTGTTTAAGCCTACTGACAGTGCGATACAAATCAAAGAAACTAGAAGTTTGCACACTTCTGAAGACTGCCAGCATCCATGATTTGCTTGTATTAGATCTAAACGTCTGAATCATCAATAGAAACACAGAACACTTATTCTTCTACTGTCAAATGACTGAGTAAAACAGTCAAATACATTAATAAGACAAAGACTAACATGACTAAAATGAAATAATATAAGTACAATAGCCAGTATTGCTTAATTAGAAATTATAGTGATAATTACATTTCCATTACGTAGTAATAAAACATTTCAATCTGTTAGGTGTCATAGCCTGTTCATCTGTAATAAATGAATTCAAAACAAAGATGTAAAGTCTTGTTTTATTTTGCAACATCAGTAATAGGGGCCGATTTATGAAAGTGTGAGCGGACATGATACAATGTAGTGTATCATGTCCACCGCACATCGATGAATGCCGATAGCATACGTTGTCGGCATTTATAATTTCACAAGGAGTTCTTGTGAACTTGTATGAACAATTGGGATATAGAATCCCCAGAAAGAAATGCTTTGATAGCACTCTTTGCCTAGAATTATGTGTAGAGGCAAAGGTTAATTTAAAATATAACTTTTATTACATTTGATTAAGAGATGGGTAAACACAAACATTTAAAATCTCTCTATCGTCTGTAGCTGAAATAAATGTCAGATCTGTTATATATCAGTCTGGCCTTTGTGCCATTAATCTGTTGTCAGTTCTCACAGGTTAGCAATTACCAGTCTATATATGTGATGCAGTGAATGCAATGTGGTTTGATTATGTGGCAATTTATGTACCTTTATATAGATGTCACCATTGCTGTATTGTGCAATAGGGACAGAATATAATATGCATACAAAGAGAGAAGCGCTCTACCAGGAACGAACAACAGCTCAGTGGCTTGTTCTATGGCGATTTACCACCCGGAAGCAGCCTCTTTTAGACCAGTGTGCTTTTCACAGAAGAAAACTTTCCTGAAGTATATCAGTCTGATCCCGCCAAGTAAGGTCAGTCCAGCCCCGAAATACCAGGCAATTCTCCTCTGAACAAGGAACATGACAACCCCAGACGATCGTTTCGGCCTCCTATGGGCCTCGTCAGTGAGGTGCAGCCACATTCCTCTAAGCACACTGGGCAAGGAGTCCACGTCTGGTTTCCCCCATCACCCATAGGGAGACTTCCCCAGGGTCATAATAATTTGCATACAAAGAGAGAAGCGCTCTACCAGGAACGAACAACAGCTCAGTGGCTTGTTCTATGGCGATTTACCACCCGGAAGCAGCCTCTTTTAGACCAGTGTGCTTTTCACAGAAGAAAACTTTCCTGAAGTATATCAGTCTGATCCCGCCAAGTAAGGTCAGTCCAGCCCCGAAATACCAGGCAATTCTCCTCTGAACAAGGAACATGACAACCCCAGACGATCGTTTCGGCCTCCTATGGGCCTCGTCAGTGAGGTGCAGCCACATTCCTCTAAGCACACTGGGCAAGGAGTCCACGTCTGGTTTCCCCCATCACCCATAGGGAGACTTCCCCAGGGTCATAATAATTTGCATACAAAGAGAGAAGCGCTCTACCAGGAACGAACAACAGCTCAGTGGCTTGTTCTATGGCGATTTACCACCCGGAAGCAGCCTCTTTTAGACCAGTGTGCTTTTCACAGAAGAAAACTTTCCTGAAGTATATCAGTCTGATCCCGCCAAGTAAGGTCAGTCCAGCCCCGAAATACCAGGCAATTCTCCTCTGAACAAGGAACATGACAACCCCAGACGATCGTTTCGGCCTCCTATGGGCCTCGTCAGTGAGGTGCAGCCACATTCTTTTAAGCACACTGGGCAAGGAGTCCACGTCTGGTTTCCCCCATCACCCATAGGGAGACTTCCCCAGGGTCATAATAATTTGCATACAAAGAGAGAAGCGCTCTACCAGGAACGAACAACAGCTCAGTGGCTTGTTCTATGGCGATTTACCACCCGGAAGCAGCCTCTTTTAGACCAGTGTGCTTTTCACAGAAGAAAACTTTCCTGAAGTATATCAGTCTGATCCCGCCAAGTAAGGTCAGTCCAGCCCCGAAATACCAGGCAATTCTCCTCTGAACAAGGAACATGACAACCCCAGACGATCGTTTCGGCCTCCTATGGGCCTCGTCAGTGAGGTGCAGCCACATTCCTCTAAGCACACTGGGCAAGGAGTCCACGTCTGGTTTCCCCCATCACCCATAGGGAGACTTCCCCAGGGTCATAATAATTTGCATACAAAGAGAGAAGCGCTCTACCAGGAACGAACAACAGCTCAGTGGCTTGTTCTATGGCGATTTACCACCCGGAAGCAGCCTCTTTTAGACCAGTGTGCTTTTCACAGAAGAAAACTTTCCTGAAGTATATCAGTCTGATCCCGCCAAGTAAGGTCAGTCCAGCCCCGAAATACCAGGCAATTCTCCTCTGAACAAGGAACATGACAACCCCAGACGATCGTTTCGGCCTCCTATGGGCCTCGTCAGTGAGGTGCAGCCACATTCCTCTAAGCACACTGGGCAAGGAGTCCACGTCTGGTTTCCCCCATCACCCATAGGGAGACTTCCCCAGGGTCATAATAATTTGCATACAAAGAGAGAAGCGCTCTACCAGGAACGAACAACAGCTCAGTGGCTTGTTCTATGGCGATTTACCACCCGGAAGCAGCCTCTTTTAGACCAGTGTGCTTTTCACAGAAGAAAACTTTCCTGAAGTATATCAGTCTGATCCCGCCAAGTAAGGTCAGTCCAGCCCCGAAATACCAGGCAATTCTCCTCTGAACAAGGAACATGACAACCCCAGACGATCGTTTCGGCCTCCTATGGGCCTCGTCAGTGAGGTGCAGCCACATTCCTCTAAGCACACTGGGCAAGGAGTCCACGTCTGGTTTCCCCCATCACCCATAGGGAGACTTCCCCAGGGTCATAATAATTTGCATACAAAGAGAGAAGCGCTCTACCAGGAACGAACAACAGCTCAGTGGCTTGTTCTATGGCGATTTACCACCCGGAAGCAGCCTCTTTTAGACCAGTGTGCTTTTCACAGAAGAAAACTTTCCTGAAGTATATCAGTCTGATCCCGCCAAGTAAGGTCAGTCCAGCCCCGAAATACCAGGCAATTCTCCTCTGAACAAGGAACATGACAACCCCAGACGATCGTTTCGGCCTCCTATGGGCCTCGTCAGTGAGGTGCAGCCACATTCCTCTAAGCACACTGGGCAAGGAGTCCACGTCTGGTTTCCCCCATCACCCATAGGGAGACTTCCCCAGGGTCATAATAATTTGCATACAAAGAGAGAAGCGCTCTACCAGGAACGAACAACAGCTCAGTGGCTTGTTCTATGGCGATTTACCACCCGGAAGCAGCCTCTTTTAGACCAGTGTGCTTTTCACAGAAGAAAACTTTCCTGAAGTATATCAGTCTGATCCCGCCAAGTAAGGTCAGTCCAGCCCCGAAATACCAGGCAATTCTCCTCTGAACAAGGAACATGACAACCCCAGACGATCGTTTCGGCCTCCTATGGGCCTCGTCAGTGAGGTGCAGCCACATTCCTCTAAGCACACTGGGCAAGGAGTCCACGTCTGGTTTCCCCCATCACCCATAGGGAGACTTCCCCAGGGTCATAATAATTTGCATACAAAGAGAGAAGCGCTCTACCAGGAACGAACAACAGCTCAGTGGCTTGTTCTATGGCGATTTACCACCCAGGAGGAAGCATCTTTTAGACCAGTGTGCTTTTCACAGAAGAAAACTTTCCTGAAGTATATCAGTCTGATCCCGCCAAGTAAGGTCAGTCCAGCCCCGAAATACCAGGCAATTCTCCTCTGAACAAGGAACATGACAACCCCAGACGATCGTTTCGGCCTCCTATGGGCCTCGTCAGTGAGGTGCAGCCACATTCCTCTAAGCACACTGGGCAAGGAGTCCACGTCTGGTTTCCCCCATCACCCATAGGGAGACTTCCCCAGGGTCATAATAATTTGCATACAAAGAGAGAAGCGCTCTACCAGGAACGAACAACAGCTCAGTGGCTTGTTCTATGGCGATTTACCCACCCGGAAGCAGCCTCTTTTAGACCAGTGTGCTTTTCACAGAAGAAAACTTTCCTGAAGTATATCAGTCTGATCCCGCCAAGTAAGGTCAGTCCAGCCCCGAAATACCAGGCAATTCTCCTCTGAACAAGGAACATGACAACCCCAGACGATCGTTTCGGCCTCCTATGGGCCTCGTCAGTGAGGTGCAGCCACATTCCTCTAAGCACACTGGGCAAGGAGTCCACGTCTGGTTTCCCCCATCACCCATAGGGAGACTTCCCCAGGGTCATAATAATTTGCATACAAAGAGAGAAGCGCTCTACCAGGAACGAACAACAGCTCAGTGGCTTGTTCTATGGCGATTTACCACCCGGAAGCAGCCTCTTTTAGACCAGTGTGCTTTTCACAGAAGAAAACTTTCCTGAAGTATATCAGTCTGATCCCGCCAAGTAAGGTCAGTCCAGCCCCGAAATACCAGGCAATTCTCCTCTGAACAAGGAACATGACAACCCCAGACGATCGTTTCGGCCTCCTATGGGCCTCGTGAAAGGCACATGTTGAGCAAAAAGAGGCTGCTTCTTGGGTGGTAACTAGCCATAGAACAAGCTATTATGCTATTGTTCGTTTCCAGGTTGAGCGCTTCTCTCTTTTTATTTATGCAAATTATGACATTTTGGGAAGTCTCCCTAAGTGTGATGCGGGAATCCAGACGTGGACCCGTTGCTCAGTGTGCCTAGAGGGATATGGCTGCACCTCACTGACGAGGCCCACAATAGGCCGAAACGTACGTCTGGGGTTTTGCTGTTTCTCTTGTTCAGAGAAGGATTGCCTGGTATTTCGGGGCTGGACTGTACTGTGAAGTCAGGATCAGACTGATATGCTTCAGGAAAGTTTTTCTCTGTGAAAGGCACATGTTGAGCAAAAAGAGGCTGCTTCTTGGGTGGTAACTAGCCATAGAACAAGCTATTATGCTATTGTTCGTTTCCAGGTTGAGCGCTTCTCTCTTTTTATTTATGCAAATTATGACATTTTGGGAAGTCTCCCTAAGTGTGATGCGGGAATCCAGACGTGGACCCGTTGCTCAGTGTGCCTAGAGGGATATGGCTGCACCTCACTGACGAGGCCCACAATAGGCCGAAACGTACGTCTGGGGTTTTGCTGTTTCTCTTGTTCAGAGAAGGATTGCCTGGTATTTCGGGGCTGGACTGTACTGTGAAGTCAGGATCAGACTGATATGCTTCAGGAAAGTTTTTCTCTGTGAAAGGCACATGTTGAGCAAAAAGAGGCTGCTTCTTGGGTGGTAACTAGCCATAGAACAAGCTATTATGCTATTGTTCGTTTCCAGGTTGAGCGCTTCTCTCTTTTTATTTATGCAAATTATGACATTTTGGGAAGTCTCCCTAAGTGTGATGCGGGAATCCAGACGTGGACCCGTTGCTCAGTGTGCCTAGAGGGATATGGCTGCACCTCACTGACGAGGCCCACAATAGGCCGACACGTACGTCTGGGGTTTTGCTGTTTCTCTTGTTCAGAGAAGGATTGCCTGGTATTTCGGGGCTGGACTGTACTGTGAAGTCAGGATCAGACTGATATGCTTCAGGAAAGTTTTTCTCTGTGAAAGGCACATGTTGAGCAAAAAGAGGCTGCTTCTTGGGTGGTAACTAGCCATAGAACAAGCTATTATGCTATTGTTCTTTTCCAGGTTGAGCGCTTCTCTCTTTTTATTTATGCAAATTATGACATTTTGGGAAGTCTCCCTAAGTGTGATGCGGGAATCCAGACGTGGACCCGTTGCTCAGTGTGCCTAGAGGGATATGGCTGCACCTCACTGACGAGGCCCACAATAGGCCGAAACGTACGTCTGGGGTTTTGCTGTTTCTCTTGTTCAGAGAAGGATTGCCTGGTATTTCGGGGCTGGACTGTACTGTGAAGTCAGGATCAGACTGATATGCTTCAGGAAAGTTTTTCTCTGTGAAAGGCACATGTTGAGCAAAAAGAGGCTGCTTCTTGGGTGGTAACTAGCCATAGAACAAGCTATTATGCTATTGTTCGTTTCCAGGTTGAGCGCTTCTCTCTTTTTATTTATGCAAATTATGACATTTTGGGAAGTCTCCCTAAGTGTGATGCGGGAATCCAGACGTGGACCCGTTGCTCAGTGTGCCTAGAGGGATATGGCTGCACCTCACTGACGAGGCCCACAATAGGCCGAAACGTACGTCTGGGGTTTTGCTGTTTCTCTTGTTCAGAGAAGGATTGCCTGGTATTTCGGGGCTGGACTGTACTGTGAAGTCAGGATCAGACTGATATGCTTCAGGAAAGTTTTTCTCTGTGAAAGGCACATGTTGAGCAAAAAGAGGCTGCTTCTTGGGTGGTAACTAGCCATAGAACAAGCTATTATGCTATTGTTCGTTTCCTGGTTGAGCGCTTCTCTCTTTTTATTTATGCAAATTATGACATTTTGGGAAGTCTCCCTAAGTGTGATGCGGGAATCCAGACGTGGACCCGTTGCTCAGTGTGCCTAGAGGGATATGGCTGCACCTCACTGACGAGGCCCACAATAGGCCGAAACGTACGTCTGGGGTTTTGCTGTTTCTCTTGTTCAGAGAAGGATTGCCTGGTATTTCGGGGCTGGACTGTACTGTGAAGTCAGGATCAGACTGATATGCTTCAGGAAAGTTTTTCTCTGTGAAAGGCACATGTTGAGCAAAAAGAGGCTGCTTCTTGGGTGGTAACTAGCCATAGAACAAGCTATTATGCTATTGTTCGTTTCCAGGTTGAGCGCTTCTCTCTTTTTATTTATGCAAATTATGACATTTTGGGAAGTCTCCCTAAGTGTGATGCGGGAATCCAGACGTGGACCCGTTGCTCAGTGTGCCTAGAGGGATATGGCTGCACCTCACTGACGAGGCCCACAATAGGCCGAAACGTACGTCTGGGGTTTTGCTGTTTCTCTTGTTCAGAGAAGGATTGCCTGGTATTTCGGGGCTGGACTGTACTGTGAAGTCAGGATCAGACTGATATGCTTCAGGAAAGTTTTTTCTCTGTGAAAGGCACATGTTGAGCAAAAAGAGGCTGCTTCTTGGGTGGTAACTAGCCATAGAACAAGCTATTATGCTATTGTTCGTTTCCAGGTTGAGCGCTTCTCTCTTTTTATTTATGCAAATTATGACATTTTGGGAAGTCTCCCTAAGTGTGATGCGGGAATCCAGACGTGGACCCGTTGCTCAGTGTGCCTAGAGGGATATGGCTGCACCTCACTGACGAGGCCCACAATAGGCCGAAACGTACGTCTGGGGTTTTGCTGTTTCTCTTGTTCAGAGAAGGATTGCCTGGTATTTCGGGGCTGGACTGTACTGTGAAGTCAGGATCAGACTGATATGCTTCAGGAAAGTTTTTCTCTGTGAAAGGCACATGTTGAGCAAAAAGAGGCTGCTTCTTGGGTGGTAACTAGCCATAGAACAAGCTATTATGCTATTGTTCGTTTCCAGGTTGAGCGCTTCTCTCTTTTATTTATGCAAATTATGACATTTTGGGAAGTCTCCCTAAGTGTGATGCGGGAATCCAGACGTGGACCCGTTGCTCAGTGTGCCTAGAGGGATATGGCTGCACCTCACTGACGAGGCCCACAATAGGCCGAAACGTACGTCTGGGGTTTTGCTGTTTCTCTTGTTCAGAGAAGGATTGCCTGGTATTTCGGGGCTGGACTGTACTGTGAAGTCAGGATCAGACTGATATGCTTCAGGAAAGTTTTTCTCTGTGAAAGGCACATGTTGAGCAAAAAGAGGCTGCTTCTTGGGTGGTAACTAGCCATAGAACAAGCTATTATGCTATTGTTCGTTTCCAGGTTGAGCGCTTCTCTCTTTTTATTTACAGAATATAATATCTCTGGAGGATCACCTCCAATTGGAAGAAAAATTGTAATTCTAAACAGATGCTTTGTCTTCCTTCCTTGCAGTGGATATACCTAGATTATTTAGATATAAATGTGTATACATCTGGTGTCTTTCCTAGAAGGATTATTCATGCTTATGTTATTGCCTGGTTTGCTGCAATCTATACACTGTTGGAAAACACTCCTATGCCACTGCCATGTGAGAAATGCAATTCAATTAATGTTATAATCTTCACATTGCATCTAGTCATAACAATATTGGGAATTTACTATCATATTCATATTGTGTATGCTGTTGTATATATTCAATTTTCAAATAGTGTCAATATGTTTATAATAAAGGTTGGTACAAAACTCAGTGTCAAAATTATTGAGTGTGCTTAACTGTTCCTTTGTTGATTGTACTGTGTTCACAGTTTTATCACAGTTTTATCCTATAAGTTCTGATGTCAAATGCACATTAGCATATCATCATAGCATGCCAAACTCAGTATGAGTATGCTTAACTGTTCTATTATTAATTGTACTGTATTCACAGTTGTATCCTGTTAATTCTAATGTCAGATGCACAATGGCATATCATTCTTAGTAGGATTATTGATACGCGTGTGATATCTAGAATAGTGTCAAACAGAGTGTAACAAATACTTGATATATGATTGCAGATTAACAGTAAATCAGGCACAATTGTTCATAAAATACTTTACAGATTATATGAATATAAAAATTCAAAATGTATCAATAATCCTACTAAGAATGATATGCCATTGTGCATCTGACATTAGAATTAACAGGATACAACTGTGAATACAGTACAATTAATAATAGAACAGTTAAGCATACTCATACTGAGTTTGGCATGCTATGATGATATGCTAATGTGCATTTGACATCAGAACTTATAGGATAAAACTGTGATAAAACTGTGAACACAGTACAATCAACAAAGGAACAGTTAAGCACACTCAATAATTTTGACACTGAGTTTTGTACCAACCTTTATTATAAAAATATTGACACTATTTGAAAATTGAATATATACAACAGCATACACAATATGAATATGATAGTAAATTCCCAATATTGTTATGACTAGATGCAATGTGGAGATTATAACATTACTTGAATTGCATTTCTCACATGGCAGTGGCATAGGAGTGTTTTCCAACAGTGTATAGATTGCAGCAAACAAGGCAATAACATAAGCACGAAGAATCCTTCTAGGAAAGACACCAGATGTATACACATTTATATCTAAATAATCTAGGTATATCCACTGCAAGGAAGGAAGACAAAGCATCTATTTAGAATTACAATTTTTCTTCCAATTGGAGGTGATCCTCCAGAGATATTATATTCTGTCCCTATTGCACAATACAGCAATGGTGACATCTATATATAAATTGCCACATAATCAAACCACATTGCATTCACTGCATCACATATATAGACTGGTAATTGCTAACCTGTGAGAACAGATTAATGGCACAAAGGCCAGACTGATATATAACAGATCTCACATTTATTTCAGCTACAGACAATAGAGAGATTTTAAATGTTTGTGTTTACCCATCTCTTAATCAAATTTAATAAAAGTTATATTTTAAATTAACCTTTGCCTCTACACATAAGTCTAGGCAAAGAGTGCTATCAAAGCATTTCTTTCTGGGGATTCTATATCCCAATTGTTCATACAAGTTATGTACTAAATGCTAGCACCACTTCTCATAAAATGATCATATATGGATACTGATAAAACAAGTATCTGAAGAAACAAAAATAATTGAGAAGCTTGCCTTTATAGTGCCCTTGGTATTTTTGTGTATAGTATATAGTTCTTGTGAACTGCTTGTGCAATGCCACCCCCTGCAGATTTGCGGCCAATCGCCGGTAGCAGGGGGTGTCAATCAGCCCGATCTTATAGTATCAGAGCAGGCGGACAAGTTATGGAGCAGTGGTCTTGATTCAGATAGAGCATGCAATTTTAAGCAACTTTCTCATTTACTCCTATAATCAATTTTTCTTTGTTCTCTTGCTATCTTTATTTGAAAAAGAAGGCATCTAAGCTTTTTTTTATTCAGAACTCTGGACAGCACTTTTTTTATTGGTGGATGAATGTATCCTTCAATGTTTATCTTCAAATCATCAGACCTTCAGGACACCAGACATATTACGGCCAGAGTCAAATCAGTATACAACCTCCCCAATTTCAGCTACCACTGATTATCGAGATTGTATGGCTCACCACAACCCAACTAGGACTCATGTGGATCAATCTGAATACTACAAAGGGCAAGTATGATCATTTTAGTTAACACCATAAGGCACAACAACTGAGACACATGCTTATAGAGCTATGAAATTAAACATTTATCGAATTGTGTTATCCTGCCTAATTATTCAACAATTGCAGGGTAATACTATTAGGCAGTTAAACTGACTTTTAGTACTAATGTATACTAAATAGTTTATAATTCCTTTAATAAGAGTACAAATGTTGTGGAATATGTAAAAGTTTACAGATTTTGCTGGGATGTTCTAATATTGTTTAAACAATGTATATTTTAAGTTATACCAGCTTAATTGCATGGGGGGTAAGGGATATCACCCTCACTGTTATTTAAAGTTTGTTAGAGGTAATGTACTTGTTGTTTATTTAACTCATCATTTTACCTGATTTGTGTCACCACACTGTTTCAACACCAAATTCGATCACAACAATATTTTTCGAGAAATACCACAATTTACCATATTGTACCTAGACTTACATCCTCCTCCTTCCCCCCACCCTTCCCTCAGCCCCCTCCTTCCAACTCAGACGGCAACACAAATTCCAACTCAAGCTAAAATCCACTATTTTCTTATAGGCGCTTAGATATCTTCTTTTTCAGACCTCGCCTTGGAATGGCTATCACCTCAAAACATACACAAATGCTGAGACCCTTACAGATCATCACAATCAATACCAATGGGTTAAACAGCCCAGAAAAAAAGGTCAATGGCCTTTCGAGACCTATACAGACAAAATGGAGATATTATATATCTGCAGGAAACCCATATTAAAAAGGGCAGGGAACCCAAAATGCTTAGCCACAAGTATCTAACAACATACATGTCATCCGGCCCTTCCAAAACATGCTGAGTAGGCATACTATTCAAACACACTCTCCAATTTCAAGCCACGCATGTTGAAAAGGACAAAGAAGGATGATACATAATAGTGATTGGCCTTCTATTCGGAAGGCCGATAACCTTAGTCAACATATATCTTTCCAACTCAAATCAACATATAACACTAAATAAAGTGACACAGAAACTGTTAGAACACTCAAAAGGAGTAGTATTTCTGTGAGGAGATTTCAACATACCCTTAGACCCCACAATTGATACCTCAAACGGCCAGTCATCACATTCTAAAAAACATTAAAATCAATACACAAACAGCTGACTCAACTACACCTACATGATATTTGGAGAATCAACCATCCTACAGAGAGAGACTACACTTTTTATTCCCACCCACACAGCTCTTACTCCAGGATAGACTTCCTAACAACAGACTATCTGGGGCTAACACTGATAGAAGGGACAGATATTCTCCCACAGACCTGGTCAGTCCACTTCCCCATATTATGTAAATTTAAACGGCAAAATACACCTCTAACACCATTTATTTGGAGGCTGGACGAACAACTATTAAATGTCAGCCTTAACCACATATGCTTGGAAAGGAACCTTAGGGAATTTTTCGCCAACAATACATCGGAACTCCATACCCCCTCCACTATATGGGAAACACATAAATGTGTTATGAGAGGTAAAATCATGTAGTTAAAAGCCAAACAGAAAAAACAGCACAGACAGCTCTTAAATTCATTACTATCACAAATTTCATACTGGGAAAGACAACACAAAAAAGATCCCTGCTCAACCGACATCGCTACTGCACTAGCACAGGCCAGAGAGGCGCTAAATGCAATCCTACTCAAGCAAATGCAAATCAAAACATTACACTTGAAACAACACGACATTACACTTGAAACAACACTACTATGAACATGGTGACAAACCGGGTGCCTTTTTGGCCAGGGCCTTAAAATGTAATCAACTCAAAACACATGTCCTAGAACTTATAGACCCTCAGGGGCATAAGATAAAAGATGGTAAAGTGATAACAAACACTTTTAAATCCTATTATGCCTCCCTATACAACATCAAACATATGGTAATACATTGTCCCAGCGAAAAGGTCAGAACCATACTATAACAACAGAACATTTAAGTGAATACTTCTCAGACATTAACATGCCCAGATTGACCGAGGAGAATCTAGATTACCTCAAATCACCAATGTCCGCTGATGAAATAGCCATGGCAATTAAAAATATGCAGAGTGGTAAGAGCCCAGGGCCCGACGGCTTTAGCATAAAGTACTATAAAGTTTTTAAGACGCAACTCTTGCCTCATCTTTCTCAAAGGTTTAACACATTACTGGATGTGGGCGGTTTCCCACCTAGTATGCTAGAAGCCCATATTTCCGTGCTACCAAAGCCGGGAAAAGAACCAGATCGACTTGAAAACTTTCGGCCAATATCTCTATTAAATACAGATATTAAAATCTTTGCAAAGGTTTTGGCTAACAGAATTAAAAATGCTTACCATCCCTCATACATTTGGACCAAGTGGGGTTCATTCCGGGAAGGGAAGCACGGGACAACACCCTTAAAATTCTCCAACTTATGACTTATACACACCATATGTAGACACCAGCTGCACTCATCTCTACAGACGCTGAAAAAGCCTTCGATAGAGTGAGTTAGCATTTTTTACGCACTACACTGTCACATATGAACTTCAGCGACAAATTTAGCAATTTAATCTTCCCATTATACAGAGCCCCATCAGCGAAGGTCAAGGTAAACGGGTTGTTATCGGAACAAATTCCACATATCAAATGGCACAAGACAAGGGTGCCCTCTGTCACCTATCTTGTTTGTCTTATCCATAGAGGCACTAGCCCACAAAATCAGAAAAGATAAACACATAACAGGGATCAAGTTAGGAGATACCGAATATAAGCTAGCCATGTATGTGGATGATGTCCTATTGAGACTCACAAATCTACACATCTCGCTTCCCAGAGCACTAGAGGTAATCGCAGAATATGGCAGATTTTCAAAATTTAAGCTTAATTTAAAAAAATCAGAAATACTAAATGTATCAATGCAACATAACTCTTTCATTCAAGCCACATCGGGTAGCCCCCTTTGAGTTCAAAACACAAAAATGAAATACCTGGGTATATCTATCTCTCCTGATCCAGACATACTATTTGAATCTAATTACAATACATTAACACAATCAATCATCAGGAATTTATCAAATTGGAAAAATAAAACTATATCCTGGCTGGGTAGAATAAGTGTAGTCAAAATTAACATCCTCCCTAGAATTTTGTACATCCTCTAGACACTACCATTTCCACTACCCCATAATCATATCCACAAATTACAAAACCACTTAAACAACTACATATGGAAAGACATTAGACCGCGTATACACAAAAAAAATTATATCTTTCAAAAGAAAAGGGAGGCCTGGGGGTACCTGACATATTTCTCCTCCAAAAACCCCTAGATTGGAGCACAAACAGCGAAAACAAACAATTGATTCAGATTGACAGAGACATGCTGAACAGGGATAATCTGATCACAATAGTGTGGATTCTTGCAAAACATAGACCAATACAAATTGCTGAATACCCCATATTGAGGGAATTCTTTGTGGCTTGGAATTCAGTAACTAATACATCTAGAAAATCTCAACTAAAGTATCCCCACTGACCCGTTTTAATCAAAACCCTGCGATTCCCATACCTTATATCACTTTGAGCTCTATCAGCCTTTCGCATTTCGGGAAAACTTAATTTCATCATCTCATACACGGCAACCACAAACTCGGAACCAGGTCTTTTGGTTTACATACGCACAATTAAATCACTTTTATGTAACCCAACTAGACAAACACCAACTAACTAGACAGCCAACCGCATTTGAAAGATTATGCCTAATGCAGCACTCAGCATCACATTCCATATCACTAATCTATAAGATTTTATTAGCCCCAGACACAGACTCACAGAGTTACATTGACGCCTGGACTGGGGAATTTGGAACAGACATAACACCACAAGACTGGTCGGGGATCTTTAAAATAACTAATGCCTCTTCCATATCTTCTAGGATATTGGAAACTAACCTCAAATTTTTACCTCATTGATATTTAACACCCCATAGATTACAAAAGATTTATCCTAAAACCATGGGTAGATGTTGGAGGGGCTGTGGGGAAAGAGGCACTATGCTACATATATGGTGGAGCTGCCCGGGAATACATAAATTGCTGAAAGATGCGACAGACCGAATGAGTACTGTGGTCGAGTCGCTCGTCCCTAACAGACCAGAAATACTTTAATTCAAAGGCCTTCCCAAATTAAAAGACAAGGCAAAACAAGCTTTACTGATCCTAATACTCAATAGCGTTAAAGTCCTAATCCCCAGAAACTGGAAAACCACGAAAATCCCCAACATAGGGGAGTGGTCAATTCAGGTAGATTTGCTCCTACAGATGGAGAGATACTACTATCTAAAATCGGACACAACTGAGGTCCATGAAACAATGTTAGAAATATGGAAACAAGCACCCCAGAGAGTCTGAGGGAGAAACAAGAGATATAGTGATACACCTACCCCTCTGTTAATCTCCCCCCCCCAATACACATCATATACTCTATTAGAAAGAACATGCATACAATAAGATTAAAGTCATTGAGAAAAATATGTTTATTGACATCTGATTACATCGATTTAGAATATTAGGTACAGCACAAACTATATGTTTATTTATTTGAATATCTAAGCATACATGTATAATATCTATACTGAATGCATTTTTCGGCATTGGAAATATCTTTTTATCTTTGTCATCTGATCCTGAAGGAACTTCTTTCATTGCATCCTAGACAAGGAACAAAAAACAAGGACTTGTTAAGCAAGTAGCTGACACGATATGTAAAGATGTTCCTACTGCTTTAACAATTGTTATATTTTGTTTACATGTCAGTGTACTGTTTGCTTTATCTAAATAAACAATTAAAAAAAAAAGAAGTAAATTAGAAAGTTGTTTAAAATTGTATGTTCTATCTGAATCATGAAAGAAATGTTTTGGGTTTCATGTCCCTAAAAAAACAAACAAAACAAAAAAACAAATTGCGCAAACCTGATTGCGGTTTAAAAAAAAGCTTGTATGGCATAATGTACATTCTATTGTTCCGAACATAGCAGAATATGTTCTATATTTTGTTAAATATATATTCCTATATATTGTATATATATATATATATATGTGTGAATATATTTTGGTAAAATATATATACCTATATATATATATATATATATATAGATTATTTATAGGTATAGATATACATATAGGAATATCTATTTAACAATACATAGAACATATTCCCCTATGTGAAGAACAATGGGATGTACAATATTTAGAGTAAATACACACTGTAACACTTTATTAAATATGACTATTGCATAAATATGATTTGCATGTATATATATATACAGTATGTCTACATATGTGTTCATATGTGTATAATATATATGTCTGTAAATACATATACACACATAGAAATACACAAATACATATGTACACACACACACACACACATATATATATATATATATATATATAAATACATATACATCAAGACATGTGTATGCATGTATCTCTATGTTTGCAAGCTTTTTTTTTTACACCTCATATCTCATATGAAAGAAATTTTTTGTGTGTCATATCCTTTAAGTTGTGTACAAGTTTCACAGGATAAAAGTATGCTTTGTACTATATATTTAACCCCTAGACGATTTTAGGATGTTGAACAAAACCAACAAACAATGGCACTATTAAAGGCTTTCCCCCTATATGTTAAGTAAGGAAAAGGTATAAGTTACCTCAATATTCAATGTTCAAAAGGGGGTGGTGCTTATGCATAAGATACAAATTCCAAGAAAATGTGAAAAAGAAAAATAATTCCACCAACACGGATGCATATATTTAGCACTCTATGCCCAGACTGTGGGTAGGAGTATCCTTCTTAGGGTTAAAACATAACTTTTATTAAGATATAAACAACTAAAATAGGGTTACACACAATTAAAGATATAGAGGCCTATTTATTAAGCCGTCAACCGCAAATACGCTGGAATTCCGCAGCGTATTCTGGCGAGCCTGATTCCCCTTATTTAACAAAGCCTACAGACTGGCAAAAGTTGAAATCTGTGATGTAACATACAATCCGCCGGTCTCAATCCGACACAGATCGATGCTTACGTCATTACAGATGTTCCGAATGCAAATTATTTTTATTCCGAATGCCACTATTCCGGCCCAGCGTACCTGCTTTTCAATTCGCCACTCTGGAGGCCGCGGATGCCATAGGAATCAATGGGAGTCTGAAAGCAGCGAAAGCTTATGTTCGCTGCTGCCCGATATCCCATTGATTTCTATGGGAGAATAAAAGTAATGTTTACACCTAACACCCTAACATGTACCCCGAGTCTAAACGCCCCTACACCGCCGCCACCTACATTACACTTATTAACCCCTAATCTACCGCCCCCGACATCGCCGCCACCTACATTATACTTATTAACCCCTAATCTGCCGCCCGACACCGCCGCCACCTACATAATGTTATTAACCCCTATCCCGCCGCTCCCGGAGCCCACCACAACTAAATAAATGTATTAACCCCTAAACCCCTGGCCTCCCACATCACTACCACTTACTAAACCTATTAACCCCTAAACCGCCAGCCCCCCACATCGCCATATATTAAATTAACCTATTAACCCCTAAACCTAACAACCCGCTAACTTTATATTAAATATTAACTCATCCTTATCTTATAATAAATTTAAACTTACCTTTAGATTTAAATTAAACTATATTAAACTAATAATTAATCTACCCTAACTGTTATACTAAAATTACATTAAACTATATTAAAGTAATAATTAATCTACCCTAACTATTAGACTAAAATTACATTAAACTACAAATTAAATTAAATATATTATATAGTTAAAAACCTAACCCTACTGAAATAATTTAAATCTACTATTAAAAATTACAAAGTTACAAAAAACTAACAACTAAGTTACAAAAAAAATAAACACTGTTGCACAAAATAAAAAATAAATTATCAAATATTTAAACTAATTACACCTAATCTAAGAGCCCTATGAAAATAAAAAAGCCCCCCCCCAAATAAAAAAACCCCTAGCCTACAATAAACTACCAATGGCCCTTAAAAGGGCCTTTTGCAGGGCTTTGCCCCAAAGAAATCAGCTACCTGTAAATAACAATTACAAATACCCCCCAACAGCAAAACCCACCACCCACACAACCAACCCCCCAAATAAAAACCTAATCTAAAAAATCTAAGCTCCCCATTGCCCTGAAAAGGTAATTTGGAGGCGATGCATTGAAAAAAGGGCATTTATCTCTTTTTCAAAAGCCCAAACCCTAATCTAATATTAAAACCCACCCAATAAACACTTAAAAAAGCCTAATACTAACCCCCGAAGATCCACTTACAGTTTCTGAAGAGCCGACATCCATCCTCAACGAAGCGGCAGAAGTCCTCATTGAAGCCGGCAGATGGATGAAGATAGAAGATGCCCGTTTGGATGAAGACGTCGGCCCATTTAGATGAAGACTTCTGCCGCTTCGTTGAGGATGGATGTCGGCTCTTCAGAAACTGTTACAATAAATATACCAAATATCACAAAGAAAAAAAAATGTGAAATAAATGTGATAACAAAAATCATAAAAGGAAAACCAAATAAAGTTCTGAATAAAGGATATGTCTGTGTCCTCTGGATGAGTTTTTCAGCTTGTTAGCATTCCTCAGTGAGATCCCATAAAAAAGGAAACAGAAAATTGCAACATAGTGTGAATCTGTAATGGCACTTTGAGGAAGTAGTTGTTTTGTAACAAATGACTACTCACATTTGTTGGAGCTTTCCACTAAGCTCAAGGATATGCGCACTCCCACTTTATACTGATGGGAAAACAGTACACTAGGCAAAACTTGGATACAAATTTATTTTAAAATATATAAAAGCGTCACATAAGCCTTGATAACACCACAATGTAAGGGTACAAAAGCAGATATACTGTAATAAATGCTTCAAATCGCCAAACTTGCAAAGAGGTAAATGGATCAGCAGGAGTGTGACCGCCGAAACCAAAACCTCTTTAGTAGCAAGACAGTAGCGCTAATCCCCCAGGTGTCCTGGCTAGTGTAGAGACGTGATAAAACTCAATATAGAACAGTTCAGTTCCGACGTACGTTTCGCAGGTATGCTTTGTCAAGGAATCTTCAGAAACTGTAAGTGGATCTTCGGGGGTTAGTGCTAGGCTTTTTTTTAAGGGTTTATTGGGTGGGTTTTAATTTTAGATTAGGGTTTGGGCTTTTGAAAAAGAGCTAAATGCCCTTTTAAGGGCAATGCCCATCCAAATGCCCTTTTATGGGCAATGGGGAGCTTAGGTTTTTTAGATTAGGTTTTTATTTGGGGGGTTGGTTGTGTGGGTGGTGGGTTTTACTGTTGGGGGGTTGTTTGTATTTTTTATTTACAGGTAAAAGAGCTGATTTCTTTGGGGCAATGCCCCGCAAAAGGCCCTTTTAAGGGACATGGGTAGTTTATTGTAGGCTAGGGTTTTTTTTTATTTTGGGGGGCTTTTTTATTTTCATAGGGCTCTTAGATTAGGTGTAATTAGTTTAAATATTTGATAATTTATTTTTTATTTTGTGTAACAGTGTTTATTTTTTTTGTAACTTAGTGTTTGCTATTTTGTGTAACTCAGTTGTTAGTTTTTTGTAACTTTATTATTTTTAATAGTAGATTTAAATTATTTGAGTAGGGTTAGGTTTTTAACTATATAATATATTTAATTTAATATGTAGTTTAATGTAATTTTAGTCTAATAGTTAGGGTCGATTAATTATTACTTTAATATAGTTTAATGTAATTTTTGTCTAATAGGGTAGATTAATTATTACTTTAATATAGTTTAATTTAAATCTAAAGGTATGTTTAAATGTATTATAAAATAGGGATGAGTTAATATTTAATATAAAGTTAGCGGGTTGTTAAGTTTAGGGGTTAATAGGTTAATTTAGTTGATGGCGATGTGGGGGGCTGGCGGTTTAGGGGTTAATAGGTTTAGTAAGTGGTAGTGATATGGAAGGCCAGAGGTTTAGGGGTTAATACATTTAGTTAGTTGCGGCGGGGTCCGGGAGCGTCGGAATAGGGGTTAATACATTTATTTAGTTGCGGTGGGCTCTGGGAGCGGAGGGATAGGGGTTAATACATTTAGTTAGTTGCGGTGGTGTTGGGGAGCAGCGGAATAGGGGTTAATAACTTTATTAGAGTTGCGGCGGTGTCAGGGAGCAGCGGGAGAGGGGTTAATAATTTTATTTAGTTGCGGCGGGGTCTGGGAGCGGTGGGATAGGGGGTTAAACAGTTTAGTATAGTGGCGGTGTTTAGTGACAGGGTATAAATAATGCTGTGAAAAAGCCGAATAGCAGCGAGATCGATGACTGTTTAGTTAACAACACTCTGCTGCTCATCGCCCCGTACTTGGTGCGCACTTTAACACTGAATCTGTATTTAGTCTCATTTAGAGTAATAATTCATGGATCATATCTGATCTACATATATACTATTGTACTTAGTGTAATTCAGTAAGGCTGGTAATAAAGATTGTAATATCAACCACTAGTTAACAGTAAAAGTCTTGTGTGTAGACTTATACTTAAATTCATGAGAAATACTTGGCCAAACCTTGGACTGCTACTGTATAAGTTCTCATAGTTGCTGATCAACACTACACAGTACAGGCTAATAGAAATCCCACTCAGTGGGCGAGGATTAGTACTCCTATCATGTGAATTACCTTAGATAATGAAGTATCAAATGGTATGTTATTCAAATGCCTCAGCTGTGATATATTGCAACCACTGGATGAAAGACTAAATATCTGCAGAGCCTACTAATACAGGTGAAACTCAAAAAATTTGAATATTGTGCAAAAGTTAATTTATTTCACTAATACAACTTAAAAGGTGAAACTAATATATGAGATAGACTCATTACATGCAAAGCAAGATAGTTCAAGCTGTGATTTGTCAGAATTGTGGTGATTAGGGCTTACAGCTCATGAAAACCCCAAATCCACAATGTCAGAAAATTAGAATATTGTGAAAAGGTGCAATATTCTAGGCTCAAAGTGTCCCACTCTAATCAGCTAATTAAGCCATAACACCTGCAAAGGGTTCCTGAGCCTTTAAATGGTCTCTCAGTCTGGTTCAGTAGGATTCACAATCATGAGAAAGACTGCTGACCTGACAGTTGTGCAGAAAACCATCATTGACACCCTCCATAAGGAGGGAAAGCCTCAAAAGGTAATTGCAAAAGAAGTTGGATGTTCCCAAAGTGCTGTATCAAAGCACATTAATAGAAAGTTATGTGGAAGGGAAAAGTGTGGAAGAAAAAGGTGCAGGGATGACCGCAGCCTGGAGAGGATTGTCAGGAAAAGGCCATTCAAAAGACTTTCACAAGAGCCACCACACACAGACGGATCCTGGACATGGACTTCAAATGTCTCATTCCTCTTGTCAAGCCACTCCTGAACAACAAACAACGTCAGAAGCGTTTTACCTGGGCTAAAGAAAAACAGACCTGGTCTGTTGCTCAGTGGTCCAAAGTCCTTTATTCTGATGAGAGCAAATTTTGCATCTCATTTGGAAACCAAGGACCCAGAGTATGGAGGAAGAATAGAGAGGCACACACTGCAAGATGCTTGAAATCCATTGTGAAATTTCCACAGTCTGTGTTGATTTGGGGAGCTATGTCATCTGCTGGTGTTGGTCCACTGTGCTTCATTAAATTCAGGGTCAACGCAGCCGTCTACCAGGAGATTTTGGAGCACTTCATGCTTCCTTCCGCAGACGTGCTCTATGGGTATGCTGACTTCATTTTACAGCAGGACTGGGCACCTGCCCACACTGCCAAAAGCACCAAAACCTGGTTCAATGACCGTGGGATTACTGTGCTTGATTGGCCAGCAAACTCACCTGACCTGGACCCCGTAGAGAATCTATGGGGCATTGCCAAGATAAAGATGAGACACATGAGACCGAACAATGCAGAAGAGCTGAGGGCCGCTATTGAAGCATCCTAGTCTTCCATAACACCTCAGCAGTGCCACAGGCTGATAGCTTCCATGCCACGCCGCATTGAGGCAGTAATTGCTGCAAAAGGGGCCCAAACCAAGTATTGAGTACATATAGTATGCATGTTTATTCTTTTCAGAGGTCCGATATTGTTCTACAGGTCGCACTGGGTTAAATAAACCAACCTCTGTCTGCTTTCAGATTGCTAAAATATTCTATGTAAGGTCGCGCTCGTATATACGAGAACAATGGTTATTAAGTGCTGCAATCTGAACCCCCTTTAAGGTATTCTAAATATCAAAGTTTGGCACAACCCAGACACCACAACATTACTCTAAGATTCTGGTAATAGTTTATTAAGCGTAAGTCTCAATGAAAAGTTTCTGTCATTATGGATGCTAATACCCTGAGGAAAAAAAGAGAGTTCCCTAGAGCTCTATGTCATCTTCTGACGCGTTTCGCCCATCTGGGCTTTATCAAAGGTAAGCTCAGGAGCAGCAAAAAACCTAGGTTCTAGCTGCTGATTGGTGGCTGCAGATATATAATGATTGTCATTGGCTCACCCATGTGTTCAGTTAGAAACCAGTAGTGCATTGCTGCTTCTTCAACAAATAATACCAAGAGAATGAAACAAATTAGATAATAGAAGTAAATTAGAAAGTTGTTTAAAATTGTATGTTCTATCTGAATCATGAAATATTTTTTGGGGGGTTTCATGTCCCTTTAAGCATGGACTCCAAACAATTTAACTTTTAAAAGGAAATGAAAAGCACACAATTTTCAGGATTAATTAAAAATGAAAGGAGATGAAATAAATAATGAAAGTATATTTGTCTACTATATATAATTAAACATGTTATTTTACAATCCAATTTAATGTCCCTTAAATTTTTTATTAAATGGATTAAAATCTGTCCATAGCGCTGCGGAATCTGTTGGCGCACTACAAATAACCGATAATACTAATAGGACAGTGCTCCCTTCTTTTGTATTAATTTGCTCTGTTTAGTCTGATATATATTTCTATTCTTTTTTACCATGGATCAGTGCCATTGTTTGCCCAAACGCATGTACCCAGCTCTACAGAATATGACAGCACTTTACAAATAAATAATGTTCATGCCACAGATGCAACTGAAAACCTTGAAATAAGGGTTGTTTTTTTTGCATGAAGTGGGAATTTTCTATTGCTTAGCATGGGGATCGTTAAGTTCACTTAAATACAAATAAAATACAAACTTCCTGTTTTTAATATTTTGAAGTTTTGACAATGAGTTCTAATACATAATTTAGCAACTTGTTCTGGGATTTCATGGTATTTTGGAACAAAGATATACCAGATGCTCTTTCTAGATGTTTAATATATGCAAAAAGTAGAAGCTGTAAAATTGAACCACAGATCATTTTGCAGCCTGACAATATTTTAATATAATTATTGCAATCATTGCAAAAAATTGAAATTAAAAATGACTTTTTTTTAAGCAACACATTTTTTTTTTCTCTGTAATTTTTATAAAGGAAATGTCTTATATTTGTTTTAATATTTTATGTTTTTGAAATGAGTTATAATAACATAATGTAGCAACTGGGTAATGAATGCCATGGCAATAGGGAATAATGTAATAATATGGATGTTTATTACATACAAGAGGAGGGAGCTGTAAATGTGAACCCATATCTCCCAC
The DNA here is from genome assembly GCF_027579735.1 of Bombina bombina. Taxonomy (NCBI): domain Eukaryota; kingdom Metazoa; phylum Chordata; class Amphibia; order Anura; family Bombinatoridae; genus Bombina; species Bombina bombina. The sequence goes on from NC_069502.1 coordinate 885,564,564, forward strand.
TATTTGTGTTTGGGTATCAGGGACTCAGGAGGTTGATGGGGGTCAGAGGGCAGGGATCAGATTTGAGAACATAAAACCTTTATATGTATAAAATTATATTCCACTGTACTCTTCTCAATAAAATTTTATTACAAGACCAGAGACTCCTATTTTTGCATTCTCTCTTTTTACTACTCAATGCAGCTTTTAAAAGTACATAATGAAATAAACAAACATATTAAAACAACATAGAAAACAGATAACCACAATAAGTAGCTAAAGATAGAGCTAACTTATAGCTCCAAGAAAAAAGTGACCAATCAGAGAAGGAATAGTGACCATAAACTGTCCAATAAGCATCCAAACTTCCTCTTTCTTTTTGCTGCTCAGTTAAGATAAGTATTATAAATTTTATCTCCAATAAAGTTTAAAGTTTCATTCAGTTTTTCTTATTCCTTGTCAATATATATTTTATATTTTTTCGTTTATTTATTTTTCCCTAACATTCATAGCTTACATAAGTAATTCACTGTTTAGTTTACGTTATATTTAGCAAATGTTTTTAATGTTTTAAAATTGCCTCCGTTTTTTCGGCCTTTTGCTATTTTAGCTACTTCACTTCGTCCCACATTCCCTCCGGTTTTGTCTTTTAATTAATGTAGTTCCCCATTACCTCCGGTTTTTCCGTTTTTCTGACTGAAGTGTTTTGCAGTCAGTCTTCCTCCTCCATCTTCCCTCTGCCACTAAATGTTCCGGTCGCCATTTTGTGGGCCGGACTTCCCTTCCCGCCCCTCAGTCTGACGTGTTTTGCCTTCCCAGTCAGTCTGAGTTAGTCTCTCCTCACGACCGGCAACATTTGTTGCCATTTTTTCCCTCAGACGAAGCAAGTTGTTTTACAAACCATTTTCTTTGCTTACATTGCCATCTTGTGGTAAAACGTTTATCAACAAGCTACTTATTTAATTTCTAAACGGTTTTTATATATGTTAAACCTATCTAAGTATTATTAACATATAATTCAATTGTAATTTTATATATTGTTCAAGTGTTATCTACATATATTTAAATTTTGTGTTCTTTAATTTATTAAGGAACCTTATAAAAGTTTTATTTAAATTATAAATAAAAAAATTTAGGTTATTAAAATGTCTGAAAACCCAGAAAGTTCTCCTCCTTTAACAGCACAGACTGTTCAAATTATGATTGATTCGTCAATGAACAATCTTTTCAATAAAATGTCTTCATTAATGGGCATTAAAGAAACTAAAAAATCTTTAAAGAGAAAAAATCCCTCAATTTCTGTAATTGCCAGCAAAAAGCTTATAACAAAATCTCGTCAGCTTTTGCCTGACACCGCAATTCCTCGCAGCACGGGAACAAAAACTGCTGCTAAAAGAACCCTGAATCCCAAGTGTGTCCAAATGGGAGATACTAACACAAGTACAATATTTAAAGAAAATGTAAATAATGTTGAAAAATCATCCTCTGATGAAAACAACTCTGAGGATGGTAGTTATACAGATTTAAATTCAGATTCTATAGATGTGGAATCTGAAAATTCAGATTATACCCCTGCTATAAAAAGGCATAAGAAAATGCATAAAAAATTAAAAGAATATATTGAGGAGGAGACAGAATTCACTGATTGTCTGGGTATACCAAGATTTAATCCTGATGAACTTCACCATCCCCGCTCTGCGGAATGGTGCCCCAATATAGAGGTGGCAAAATTTATCGATTTCCAACTCAGGAAACCTTTAAAGAAACAGACTCGCAACAAGATGAGGGCGGAATGCCCTCGCCCCTTACTCCCAAAAAATGCTTCAATTACCCCTGAGGTTGACCCTAAAATCCTTAAATTCATTGGTGCCCCAGGTTACAAGGTTAAAAAAGGAATTGATAGATCCTGGAGGATTTGTCAGGACAAATTGTTGGACTCCATAGGTCCCCTGACCAAGTTATTCGAATTATCAGAACAGGGTGTTGCAGAGGATGCCCCACTGGACCCATATGTTGTCAGAGAATGGGTCCAACGGCTCCTATGTTTCATAGGTAACACAAATGCTGCCATGACCCTAGAGAGACGATGAAATATATTGCGAAAAATCGATCCAAAAATATCGGATTTCGCTTCCAATGAAATATCTCCGGACGACAATGGTTTGTTATTTGGTGACTCTTATTTGAAAGAGCTCAATCAATATGTTAACACCTTTTCAAATCTCAATAAGGTTAAAACTTCTGTTAAAAAGATTTTTTACCCTAATCAGAGTTTCTCTGACAGGGCCGGGAGAGGCAGAGGCCGCTTTCCCGGCCGTCAACCATTCCTACCCAGGTCTCATTATAACCAGTCCCATCAACCCTATTATTCTACCCAACATCAGTATCAATTCAACAGAAGTTTCCAAGAGCCTTCAACCTCAACAACTTTCTTCCCAGCAAGGAGCCGCCCTTGGAACCAAAGAGGCTTCAGGGGTAGATCAAGATCAAGACAAGCTCCAGGTAAGATTATTGGTTCCCTCTCAGATTCCTTCTTCCCAAAACAGAATTGGTGGCAGAATTGCTTTGTTTGCCCAAAACTGGGCTTCAATCACTTCCGACCCTTGGGTTCTTCAAGTAGTGTCAGGAATTTTCATAGAATTTATTTCCCTTCCCATTCAAATAAAATTTCCACAACCAATTCATTTTTCCCAAAAAGACAAAATTCTGGTTCAAAAAGAAATTTTTTCCCTTTCTTCCAAAAAAGCTATTCTTCCGGTACATCATCCTCAAAATTGTTATTTAAGCAATCTTTTTCTTGTCAAAAAGAAAAACAACCAATTCAGACCTGTTATAAATCTAAAATCTTTAAATGCTTACGTTGTTTACCATCATTTCAAGATGGAAGGCATTCATTTATTAAGAGAATGTCTAAGGGAAAACGATTGGTTAGTTCGTTTAGATCTCACAGACGCCTATTTAACCATTCCAATCGCTCAAGAGCACTGGAAATTTTTAACATTCCGTTGGGAAGATCAGTTTTGGAATTTCACCTGTCTTCCTTTCGGCCTATCCTCTGCTCCTTGGATTTTCACAAAATTACTCAAACCAGTAATAGCTTGGTTGAGACTTCGAGGTGTCCGTCTAATTATCTATTTGGACGACATACTTATTATGGACCAGAATTTTCTCTCACTCCAAAATCATCTGTTTTCAACAATCTCCCTTTTGGAATCTCTAGGTTTCATAGTAAACAAACAGAAATCAGTTCTGGTTCCTACCAAATCTCTAATCTTTTTAGGTTTCAAGATAGATACAATCCTTTCCACTTTGAGTCTCCCATTAGACAAAGTGAAGAATATAAAGAAAGAGATTTCCAAAACTTTATCCAAAGATTCAGTTCCCATCAGAACTATAGCCAGGATAGTAGGGTTACTTTCATCCTCTATTCAGGCTATTTTTCCTGCCCCTTTTCATTATCGCGAACTTCAAAGATTGAAAATCCTTCATTTGAGAAAAGGTTTTTCCTACTCTCACTTGATTCCCATATCTCCAGAAGCGAAAGAAGAACTTTCTTGGTGGCTTTCACATTTAGAGGCCTGGAACGGAAGAGCCATTTTTGGCAAAACTCCGGATTTCATCATCGAATCCGATGCCAGCCTTTCAGGCTGGGGAGCTCGTTGCGGTCCTTCCATCACAGGTGGCAAATGGACTCTGGAAGAAAAACGCTTTCACATAAATTGTTTAGAATTATTGGCTGGCTCGTTTGCAGTCAAGAGTTTTGCAAAGTTTTCTTCTCCAGTTTCTATTTTACTGCGCATGGACAATATATCTGCGGTGCAGTATCTCAATCGTTTGGGAGGCACCAAGTCCAGGGACCTGTCCAATATCACCAAAGATTTTATTCATCTTTGTTTGGACAGGAACATTTCAGTCAGAGCAGAATATATTCCAGGACAAGCGAATTCAATGGCGGACTGGGGATCTCGTCATTTGACGGATTTCAGCGATTGGAAATTGGACAGGAGTCTTTTTCTCTCTCTCCAATCTCTCAGGGGTCCCTTTTGTTTGGATCTTTTTGCATCCAGGACCAATTTTCAGATTCTTCCTTATTTCAGCTGGTGCCCAGATCCGGAAGCAGCGGCCATAGATGCTTTTCTCCATCCATGGCCACGTCTAGGGGTCTACGCGTTTCCTCCATTCTCGATGATCCCGAGGACGATTTCAATTGTCCGCAGGGATCTCCTTCGTCTAATGATTGTGACCCCCCTTTGGCCGACACAGTCATGGTATCCATCCCTTCTGGAAATGTCCATCGATCTCCCGATTCTTCTTCCTTGTCTTCCCCATCTTCTTACGGATCCAGAGGGCAATTATCACGATCTAGTCCTTCAAGGTTCTCTTCTCCTGGTAGCATGGACGATCTCAGGGGACCCTGGGCTCTCCGAGGCCTTTCGGCTGGAGCAAGATCCCTCTTTCAGGAATCGTGGGCCCCGGGCACTCGTAGATGCTACTTTGCCGCTTGGTCTAAATGGTCTAGCTGGTGCTTGCAAAGGAATCTGGATCCCATTTCTTCAGATTTAACTGACATTATTAATTATTTATCACACCTTTTTGATTTAGGTTTAGCATATAGAACTATCAATGTACATCACTCAGCTATTTCTGCTAGACATAATTTGGTTAATAATGTTTCTGTAGGTAAACATCCTTTAGTTTGTAGGATCCTCAAAGCCATGAGACTAAAACGACCTCCAGTTCCTAAACATGAATTTTTCTGGGATGTGGACTTAATTTTTTCCCTTTTTAAGTCTTGGCCACATAATGCCTCATTATCTTTTAAACAACTCACAGCTAAACTCGCCACTCTTCTTTGCCTAATTTCTTTCAGAAGAGTTTCTGACGTTAAAGCCCTAGATTGGAATTCTAAACGCTTCTCTCCGGAGGGCGTTACCTTTTTCATTTCACGAAGAACTAAAACCCTTTCCACATCTATCTTTTACCCTTACCTTCCTTCTGAACCTTCCCTTTGTGTGGTTGAATGTTTGAAATCTTATGAATCCAGAACTTTACCTTTTAGAAAACCTTCTAATAACCAACTTTTAATTTCCTTTATTCCCCCTCATGCTGCCGTATCCTCTACTTCCATAGCGAGATGGGTTAAATGGGTCATGAAAGAAGCTGGGATCGATATTTCTTTCTCAGCCCATTCAGTTAGAGGTTCTGCTGCTTCTAAAGCCTTTTTGAAGTCTGTTCCGCTTCAGCGGATTTTGGATGCGGCAGATTGGTCTTCAGACTCTACCTTTAAACAATTTTATTTCAGACCCATTCAACATGCCTCACTTAACTTATTTTCTTAAATGGTTTATGCTAGGATTAATGTGCTTTAAACTTGCAAAAATAGGAGTCTCTCGTCTTGTAATAAAATTCCGATTATCCTAATATTTTGAAGGTATAATCTAGATTTTATTAAAGACACAGAGACGAGTATTTTCCCACCTCAATTATGTTTGATACCCTCCCTTTAAGAATTCTTTTATATTGTTATTATTACTTAATTTTTCTTATTTCGACAGTTTCCATCTGAAGGAAATCCTTTCCTTAAATCGGGATTTGTACCTTCTGTTCAAGAGGATTTTCACCTGACAAGTACCCTTAGATCCAAGTCATCTTCTGCAATCAAGTTCTTATCTCACAAGTTTCCCTTCAATCAAACTTTCAACTGTTATGCATATGTTTTGTTCTGTTTGGGACTTTTTGGACTGTTACTAGTTCTAAAAATTTTTCCATTGGTGAGCATCAGTCAAGAAAGAGGAAGTTTGGATGCTTATTGGACAGTTTATGGTCACTATTCCTTCTCTGATTGGTCACTTTTTTCTTGGAGCTATAAGTTAGCTCTATCTTTAGCTACTTATTGTGGTTATCTGTTTTCTATGTTGTTTTAATATGTTTGTTTATTTCATTATGTACTTTTAAAAGCTGCATTGAGTAGTAAAAAGAGAGAATGCAAAAATACTCGTCTCTGTGTCTTTAATAAAATCTAGATTATACCTTCAAAATATTAGGATAATCGGAATTTGAGAGTAGTAAATATGTCTACCTTATATCTTTTATAATAACTGTACTCTTCTAACACTAACAATTCTCTCATACAATCATCTTATAGGTCTATGTGTATATTTCCAGGTCCTCGCTATCAATGCCTTGTTACTATTTACGGTTATCTGAAATAGCACCAATCTAATCTTACATGTGGTATGTGGTTTATAGTTAAAGGGACAGTCTAGTCAAAATTAAACTTTCATGATTCAGATGGGGCATGTAATTTTAAAAAAATTCCAATTTATTTTTATCATCAAATTTGCTTAGTTCTATTGGTATTTTTTGTTGAAGGCTAAACCTAGTTAGGCTCATAGGCTGATTTCTAAGCCTTTCAATGCCACCTCTTATCTCTCTACATTTTACTATTTTTTCTCAGCTATCCCATGCTAGTTTATGTGTGCCATACAGATAACATTGTGCTCATTTCTGTGGAGTTATGCATGAGTCAGCATTAATTGGCTGAAATCCAAATTTGTAAAAAGCACTGAGATAAGGGGGCAATCTGCAGAAGCTTGGATACAAGGTAATCACAGAGATAAAAAGTGTATGAATATAACAGTGTTGGTTATGCAAAACTGTGAAATGGTTAAAGGGACAGTCAACACCAGCATTTTTGTTGTTTAAAAAGATAGATAATCCCTTAATTACTCATTCCCCAGTTTTGTATAACCAACACTGTTATAGTAATACATTTTTTACCTCTGTAATTACCTTGTGTCTAAGCCTCTGCAGGCTGCCCCCTTATTTCAGTTCTTTTAAAAGACTTGCATTTTAGCCAATCAGTGCTCACTTTTCAGTAAATTCATGTGCATGAGCTCAATGTTATCTTTATGAAACACATTAACTAATGCCCTCTAATGGTGAAAAACTGTCAAAATGCATTTAGATTAGAGGCGGCCGTCTAAGAAATTAGCATATGAACCTCCTAGGTTTAGCTTTCAACTAAGAATACTAAGTGAACAAAGCAAAATTGGTGATAAAAGTGACTTGGAAAGTTGTTTAAAATCACATACCTTAGTTGAATCATGAAAGTTTTTTTGGACTTGACTGTCCCTTTAATAAAGGGATTATCTATCTTTTTAAACAATAACAATTTTAAATTAGACTGTCCCTTTAAATAGTACATGTATGGGCTGCTGCTGAATGGAGTTGCCAAAGCAATATCAAGCAAAAATGTATTTCTGCCCAGAAGGGTTGTATCATGCCACATTGCCACCATATATGTATCAAGGACACAAGCGATTAGTATGGGGATATATACATTTGATATGCACTGGTGTAAGATACCACTAAAGATTACTTTGAAATTGTTCTATAAATTGTGAGGACACAGAAGACGTACAAGTCCTGCAATAGTTTAACATAATTATTATAATAGACTTAATTAAGTGGTAGAAAAGTCAAAACTGAAATGTACACGGGCGCATTTAAATGCTTCTAGTAAAAGTTATTACAGGTAGCCCTCAGTTTACGCCGGGGTTAGGTTCCAGAAGGAATGGTTGTAAATCGAAACCGTTGTAAATTGAAACCCAGTTTATAATGTAAGTCAATGGGAAGTGAGGGAGTTAGGTTTCAGGCCCCTTTCAAAATTGTCATAAGTAACACCTAAACATTATTTTTAAAGCTTTGAAATTAAGACTTTAAATGCTAAACAGCATTTGAAACTTAAAAAAATAATCACACAACACAGAATATATAATTAAACGAAGTTAAGTTAACAAAAACATTTGCTAAACAGCATTATAAACCTAATAAAATAATCAAACAACACAGACTTTACTTGCATTTTTCTGCAAACAGTTTCTTTCTATGCATTTCAATCTGGACTAATTTATAGACAGGAAGATCTTGTTCCTTTGAAAACTGCTCGATAGCTCAGGTCTAGTTACACAAATTAATTTCAGCTTGCTTGGCTTGCATATCTTTGCTGCAACACAAGCGGACAGCTCCACCTACTGGCTATTTTAATCAATGCATTGCTTCTCAATGCTTTTCAATAGCAGTCACATGACTGAAAAAAAAGGTTGTTATTCTGAAACAGCGCAAACTGAACTGTTGTAAAACGAGGGCCACCTGTAGTGTATTTTTAGTGGAATATGCACATATGTTGTGAGGGCCCCGTGCACCCGCATTCAAACCTTCTCAGAGAGTCATTGGTGGCTTGTATGACATAAATGAAGTTTTCATTGGCGCAATACACACCACTCTGAGCTTGCTGAGCAGACTTAGTGTTTAAAACCTGATCCTCTAGTCACACATAGCATATGTGCGTATGCCCCTGAAACAGCAATAACTTTTACTAAAAGCATTTTTGCCAGTGGAAGCATAATACAAAAGTTATTTTATTTCAAATTGAAATGAAAACATTTGCATTTAAATTTTGGGCTGATTATTCCTTAAAAAAATAATAATCATTTTTTTATTTGAAATAAAAAGGCATTTTTTTTAAATCAATTCTTGTTTTTTTCTCTGCTACTTTGAGCGTCTTTTATGCCAGAGTTTGATTGATTTTACTATGGTAACAGAATTTTATATGCAGTTTATGTGTGAATTGGATCCTATTGATCTGGCCTCTATAAGCAGTTGAAGAGAAGTTAAATCATTACAAATAATAAAGGGAATTAAAAAACCAAAACACCTTAACGGTCAAAAAAGCACTGCTGTATTCAACTCTGCATATTTATTTATTTTTTATAAATTTTTATTGAGGAGATTATATACAAGGACATAGACATAAAACACCCTCACAGGGAGTCTGTGGCATGATTACAAAACATCAAGAGCCTAGTCAAGGACAATGGATATTTAAACAGGATACAAGTGCGATATAAATGCTTTGTATGTAAGATATAGCTGGAAATTCTACATTAAGATTATGTCTTAGGAATCTGGTACCTGTGGATGGGAAAATTAGACCTAATTTTCTTTTTTTTTGTTACAAGTAATACATATTTCTCGTAGGGTTTATCTAATTGGAATGGATACATTGGGACAATTTACCATTGTGCGGACTGACATGATCCGCTGTAGTGGATCATGTCCGCCACACATCGATAAATTGTATCATTGCATAAGCATTCCTTGTGAAATGCTTATGCAATGCCGCCCCCTGCAGATTGGCCGCTAACAGGGGGTTTCAATCAACCCAATCTTATCCGATCGGGCTGATTGGTGTCTTCCGCCTCAGAGGTGGCGGACGAGTTAAGGAGCAGCGTTCTTACGGCCGCTGCTTCTTAAAGGGACATGAAACCCATATTTTTCTTTCATGATTTAGAAAGAGCAAACAATTTAAAACAACTTTCCAATTTACTTCTCTTAATTAATTTGATTCATTCTGTTGATATCCTTTGTTTAAAAAGCATATCTAGATAGGCTCAGTAGATGCTGATTGGTGGCTGCACATAGATGCCTCCTATGATTGGCTCACCTATGTGCATTGCTATTTCTTCTACAAAGGATATCTAAAGAATGAAACAAATTAGACAATAGAAGTGCATTGGAATGTTGTTTAAAATTGTCTTCTCTATCTGAATCATGAAAGAAAAAATTTGGGTTTCATGTTCCTTTTTACTTCCGCTTCAGGAGGACCTAAACCGGAGTGGGTCGGAAGCAGCATCCGCTGCTTCATAAATCGACTTTATATAATGGATAAATAGGAAGGAGGTGACTAGGTGAGAACGGATAACTCTGGGAACGTATGATGTTAGGGCTTTTCAGGAGGGTGTAGGGAAGAGAGGAGAAGAGGAAGAAAAAAAAAGAAAAAAAGTAATTATTGCAGTGTTTCTATATTTGGTCCAGTCTGGAGTGGGAAGAGAAGTAAGTATAAGGACGGGGAGGCCAGGTCTAGCTGTCTCATTCAGGAAATACCTCAGTCTAGAACGTCTAGTTCTCTAGTCTAGCTGTCTCAATCAAGGAAATACCTCAGTCTAGAATGTCTCTTCTACTTAGACCAAGTCTCTAAGTAAAACTCTGCATATTTTAAATGCTTTAATGCCCCTAATTATCTGTAGGGACGTTTATGCCACTTTAATAAAACTGTAGACATTGTTACTAGGACAACAGAAACATTTATGGATGTATCTGAAAGAAAAAAAATCTTGTCTAGGAAAACAGTATTTATTGAGTCTGTTAATTTATTTGCATTGCTATAGAAGTTCTATGGGACCTACCAACAACAACAAAAAAACAAACATATTACTGAAAGTCAAGTAGAAAACTACTTCCCAATGTGTTGAAATTAAATGGATATTAAACATTTTGAGATTTTATTTTGTGAAATATAAGGGTTTATATTAGATGTTAAACTATATTAAAGGGACATGAAACCCAAAATTTTTATTTTATGATTTAGATAGAACATACTATTTTAAAGGGACAGTCTAGTCAAAATTAAACTTTCATGATTCAGATAGGGCATGACATTTTAAAAAACTTTCCAATTGACTTCTATCATTAAATTTGCTTTGTTCCCTTGGTGGTATTTTTGAAAAGCTAAACCTAGGTAGGCTCAAATTAATTTCTAAACTGTTGAAAACCGCCTCTTAGCTCAGAAAGTTTTTCACAGTTAGGCAGTACTAGTTCATGTGTGTCATATAGATAACACTGCGCTCACTCCCGTGGAGTTATTTAGGAGTCTGCACTGATTGGCTAAACTGTATGTCTGTCATAAGCACTGAGATAAGGGGGCAGTCTGCAGAGGCTTAGATACGAGGTAATTATAGAGGTAAAAAGTATATTAACCCCTTAGTGACCAGCCCACTTTTACCATTTGTTAACCGTTTGGAACCAGGGCTATTTTTACATTTTTGCGGTGTTTGTGTTTAGCTGTAATTTTCCTCTTACTCATTTACTGTACCCACACATATTATATACCGTTTTTCTCGCCATTAAATGGACTTTCTAAAGATACCATTATTTTCATCATACCTTGTAAATTACTATAAAAAAAATATAAAATATTTTGAAAAAATGGAAATAAAACACACTTTTTCTAACTTTGACCCCCAAAATCTGTTACACATCTACAACCACAAAAAAACACCCATGCTAAATAGTTTCTAAATTTTGTCCTGAGTTTAGAAATACCCAATGTTTACATGTTATTTGCTTTTTTTGCAAGTTATAGGGCAATAAATACAAGTAGCACTTTGCTATTTCCAAAATATTTTTTTTTTTTTTAAATTAGCGATAGTTACATTGGAACACTAATATCTGTCAGGAATCCCTGAATAACCCCTCACATGTATATATTTTTTTTAGTAGACAACCCAAAGTATTGATCTAGGCCCATTTTGGCATGTTTCATGCCACCATTTCATTGCCAAATGCGATCAAATAAAAAAATTGTTCATTTTTTCACAAACATTTTTACAAACTTTAGGTTTCTCACTGAAATGATTTACAAACCGCTTGTGTAATTATGGCACAAATGGTTGTAAATGCTTCTGTAGGATCCCCTTTGTTCAGAGATAGACTTATATGGCTTTAGCATTGCTTTTTGGCAATTAGAAGGCCGTTAAATGATGCTGCGCACCACACGTGTATTATGTCCAGCAGTGAAGGGGTTAATTAGGGAGCTTGTAGGGTTAATTTTAGCTTTAGTGTAGTAGACAACCCAAATTATTGATCTAGGCCCATTTTGGTATATTTCATGCAACCATTTCACCCCCAAATGCGATCAAATAAAAAAATTGCTAACTTTCTCACAATTTTAGGTTTCTCACTGAAATTATTTACAAACAGTTAGTGCAATCATGACACAATGGTTTTAAATACTTCTCTGGGATCCCCTTTGTTCAGAAATAGCAGACATATATGGCTTTGGCGTTGCTTTTTGGTAATTAGAAGGTCGCTAAATGCCACTGCGCACCTCAAATTTTAGCTTTAGTGTAGAGATCAGCCTTCCACCTGACACATCCAACCCACTGATCCCTCCCAAACAGCACTCTTCCCTCCCCGACCTCACAATTGTCCCCACCATCTTAAGTACTGGCAGAAAGTCTGCCAGTAGTAAAAAAAAAGCATTTTTTTTTTATATTGATTATGCAGTATTGGATCCCCCCTTAGCCCCCAACCTCCCTGATCCCCCCCCCTACAGCTTTATAACCCTTTCCCCTCTACCTACTTGCCTCCATCTTGGGTACTGGTAGCTTTCTGCCAGTACCCAGTTTGCCCAAAACAATGTGTTTTTTTTTTTATTTATTTTTTTTCAAAATAAAGTTTTTTTCTGTAGTGTAGCTGCCTCCCCTCAATACCCTCCCCCCACAGATCCCTTGGCCAATATTTAATATCCCCCCTCCCTCTCCCTCCTTCATGTTCATTCATGATCTTGTTGTGTAAATGTGGTGCACGCGTGCACACGGACACGCCCCCCACGTTCACCCTGCCGCAGTCGCGATTGAACACACACACATCGGTGTGCACAGGAACCGGATGCACTAATTGATGGGTTACCCACCCGCCTCCCTGCTGCTGCTCCCACCCACCAATGATCTGCACCATCAATGGTTTAAAAAGGGTATTGCAGTGATGCCTCAATATCGAGGCATCACTACAATAACCTGCAAGCGATCACGATCACTTCCAGCGATTCAAACCCCACAGAACGTGCCAGCCACGTCCTTGGTCGTTAAGGGTAGTTTTTTTTCTAGGACGTACCTGGCACGTCCTCGGTCGTTAAGGGGTTAATATAATTGTGTTTGTTATGCAAAGCTGGGGAATGGGTAATAAAGGGATTATCTACCTTTTAAAACAATCAATATTCTGGTGTAGACTGTCCCTTTAAACAACTTTCCAATGTACTTCTATTATCAAATTTGCTTCATTCTCTTGGTACCATTTGTTGAAGGAGCAGCAATGCACTACTGGTTTCTAACTGAACACATGGGTGAGCCAATGACAATTGGTATATATATATGCAGCGACCAATCAGCAGCTAGAACCTATGTTCTTTGCTGCTCCTGAGTTTTCCTAGATAAACCTTTCAACAAAGAATAACAAAAGAAGGAAGCAAATTAAATAATAGAAGTAAATTGTTAAGTTGTTTAAAATTGTATGTTCTGTCTAAATCATGAATGTCTAATTATGACTTTACTGTCCCTTTAAAGAACTTGGCAATGTACTTTCATGATTTTTTTTGTCCCCTTCTTCCTATAATTTAAAGGAACATAATAACCATATGTTTAATCACTTGAAAGTGATGCAGCATATCTGTAAAAAGCTGACTATGTTCACATGAACATATCTATGTAAACAAAAGAATATATTTTACTTCAAATTTTCCTCAGCAGCCACAAACTGTAAAGTGATTTTAAACATCCAATCAGGACTTGCAAGGGATTGTGCATTTGCCATGTGCAGACCCTGCCACCTTATTTCCCTACTCAGTTTAACCCCTTAAGGACAAGGCCATTTTACATTTCTGCAATGTTTGTGTTTAGTTGTAATTTTCCTCTTACTCATTTACTGTACTCACACATATTATATACAGATTTTACTCGCCATTAAATTGACTTTTTAAAGATACCATTACTTTCATCATATCTTATAATTTACTTTAAAAAAATATATAAAATATGATGAAAAAAATAGAAAAAAACACTCTTTCTAACTTTGACCCCAAAATCTGTTACACATCTACAACCACCAAAGAACACCCATGCTAAATAGTTTCTAAATTTTGTCCTGAGTTTAGAAATACCCAATTTTTACATGTTCTTTGCAAGTTATAGGGCAATAAATACAAGTAGCACTTTGCTTTTTCCAAACCATTTTTTTTCAAAATTAACGATAGTTACATTGTAACACTGATATCTGTCAGGAATCCCTGAATATCCCTTTACATGTATATATATATATATATATATATATATATATATATATATTAGTAGACAAGCCAAAGTACTGATCTAGGCCCATTTTGGTATATTTCATGCCACCATTTCCCCGCCAAATGCGATCAAATAAAAAAAATTGTTCACTTTTTCACTAACTTTAGGTTTTTCATTGACATTATTTACAAACAGCTTGTGCAATTAGGGCACAAATGGTTGTAAATGCTTCTCTGGGATCCCCTTTGTTCAGAAATAGCAGACATATATGGCTTTGGCATTGCTTTTTGGTAATTAGAAGGCCGTTAAAAGCAGCTGCGCACCACACTTGTATTATGCACAGCAGTGACGGGGTTAATTAGGTAGCTTGAAGGGAACTTGAAGAGTTAAATGTAGCTTTAGTGTAGAGATCAGCCTCCCACCTAACACATCCCACCCCTTTATCCCTCCTTGACCACTCTCAAACAGCTCTCTTCCCTCCCCCACCTCACTATTGTCACCGCCATCTTTAGTACTGGCATAAAGTCTGCCAGTATAAAATATATATTTTTTAAAATTATGCATTTTCTGCAGTGTAGGATCCCCCCTTATCACCCAACCGCCTTGAGCCCCCCCAAAGAGCTCTCTAACCCTCCCCCACTAACTTTTTGCCACCATTTTGGGAACTGTCTGCCAGTACCCACTTTGCAAACAAATTTGGGGGTTTTAAAATTATATCCCACTTTTTCTGTAGTGTAGCTGCCCCCCTCAATACCCACCCCCAACCCCTCCCAGATCCCTTTCCAAATATTATTACCACCACCTCCCACCACCCTCTTCCAGAGTTTCACAATATCGCGGACGCGCGCACCCGGGAGTGATTTCCCACTGCTGGCTGGAAACTCGCCAGCAATGGGCCGGCCACCCGCCTCCCTGCAATGGCTACCAGCCACCAACGATCGGCACCATCACTGGCCGATGCAGGGAGGGCCACAGAGTGGCTCTCTCTGCATCGGTGTGCCAAAAAAGGTATTGCCAATACCTTGAAAGCGGCTGGAAGCGATCAGGATCACTTCCAGACGCTTTAAACCCTTGACATACAGGGTACGTTGTTGGTCTTTAACAACCAGTTTGGGTATGACATACCCTGTACGACGTGTGTCGTTAAGGGGTTAAGGAAGTTTACAAAAAAATCTTGCGAGATTTCAGTGAAATCCCATGAGATCACAGTAAATCACAGTATGAACTCATCACTGATTAAAGGAACTCATCACTGATTAAAGGGACACAACCCAATTTTTTTCTTTCATGATTCAGATAGAGCATGCAATTTTAAGCAACTTTCTAATTTACTCCTATTATCAATGTTTCTTCATTCTTTTGCTATCTTCATTTGAAAAGCAAGAATGTAAGTTTAGAAGCCGGCCCATTTTTAGTTCACAACCTGGGTTGTCCTTGCTGATTGGACAGCACCAATAAACAAGTGCTGTCCAGTGGTCTGAACTAAAAATTGTCTGGCTCCTTAGGTTAGATGCCTTCTTTGTCAAATAAAGAAAGCAAGAGAAAGAAGAAAAATTGATAATAGGAGTAAATTAGAAAGTTGCTTAAAATTGCAAGCTCTATCCGAATCACGAAAGAAATTTTTTTAGGTTCAGTGTCCCTTTAAGCTCATTGGCTGTTGTTTTTCTTCACAGTGTTTACAGTAGCAAAAGGATAACTATTCAAAGCACTTATTCTGGTGAACTGAAGACATTTTGAGGTCAAATATTTAACTTTTTTTTTTTAAATACAGATGATCATTTCATATTTTCCTGTCAGTTTTTTAAAGTTATGCTGCACCACTTTCAAGTGATTTAAAATATGCGTAGCATGTCACTTTAATTCTAAAGAAGAGGCCTTTACCATAATAATATATCATAAGACTACACTTTAAAAGAGAGAGGTTTCATGATTTAAAAAAAGGGGTTTCATGTCCTTACAGCTATGATGTGATTGCCATAGTAAGAATGATAACCTGGAAGTAACCACTACAGAATATAAAGGAATAAAAATGGAGGGCAAGTAAAGTAACCCCTCATTTGAAAGAGAGGCGTCTGCATTTAAAATACTGTTTAACCCTTTAAAGGGACATGAAACTGAAATGTTTTCTTTCATGATTCAGATAGTCTCATCTTATTGGCTTACTCAGCGCAGTTAGTTCCCAGTACTGCACTGCTATTCTTTCAACAAAGGATACCAAGAGAATGAAGCGAATGATATAACAGTAGTAAATTGTAAACGTGTTTACATTTTTAGTCTCTATCTGAATCATGAAAGAAAAATTTTGGGTTTCATGTCCCTTTAAGGACCAGGAATTTTAGAGAAAAGCTTGCCCAAAGTACCAAAGAATGTTAAGCATTTTAAAGTTTTTTTTTCTATTTACCTATCAAAACTATATATATATACACACACACACACACATATATATATATATATTTAGTAGACAATTGCTAGGCCCATTTTGGTATATTTTATGCCACTGTTTTGCTGCCAAATGTGATCATATTAAAACATTTTTTTTTTTACTTTTTCACAAACTATTGGTTTCTCACTGAAATTAAAGAATGTGTTGGCACATTACAAATTAAAATAATAAATATTTTATAACAAAATTATGTTGCATTGTACCATATAGTGTTGACACCCAGAAAGAGTAATTATACCGAGTAGACTTCACTGCAGTGATAGCCTGTTCTATAAAATAAAACATTTGTATCCTCCGCCTCTTGCATAAACTCGTCTCCAGATAAGTAATGTTGGGTGCATGGGGGTAATGGCCTAATAACTAGAGCAGACAGCTACCAGCTCTTTATTTGCCCTGCATGTGGCTGTTTGACAAATTCTGAATAAGGAACCAAGCATTTTCTCTATGAAAACCACTTTGGCTCAGCAGATTTGGCTTTCTAAAGAAAAAGTGCTATCTAGTCCTTATATATATAATTTTACGATGCAAGTAATATTCCCCTACAAAGCGTGAACTCCAATCAAAAGCACTGGAGTCAAGCTATCAGACAGTTTAAAAATCCAAGTCAAGCTATCAGACAGTTTAAAAATCCAAGTCAAGCTATCAGACAGTTTAAAAATCCAAGTCAAGCTATCAGACACTGTTTTGGAGCTATCAGACAGGTTTAAAACAGCAGTCAAGCTATCAGACACTTATTTGTTAGTACTTTCTTAAGACTATTAAAGGCTGTACCATACATATATGCTAATAAGAAATGTTTTAATGAATACCACAAGCATTTTTGTTATAAATGTCACTCAAATGTAAAAAAAAAGTCATATTCCAGCATTTCTCTAAGCGTTAAAAACAAAATTCCCCATTGTGCCACTACATTTTCACCACAGCTAGTTCAAACAATGACCCCACTAAGATATCACAAAGTATGGAAACTTTTTAGTGTGGAATTTTAAAAATATAGGGCCCCAAATGTCCCTAAAATTGCAAAAATCATCACTTTCAAGCAATTTCACTTAGGGATAAAAGCAAAATCTCCCATTGTGCCACTACATTTTCACGGTCACCACAGCTAGCTCACACAATGACCCCTCTACGATATCATAAATTTTGGAGAGTTTTTACTGTGGAATTTTAAAAATATTGGGCCCCAAATGTCCCTCGAATTGCATAAATTGGCCCTTTTCAGCAAATTCACTTAGGAATAAAAAAGAAATCTCCCATTGTTCCACTAAAATTTCACCACAGTTAGCTCACACGCCTAGAGAAATGCTGGAATATGACTTTTTTTTTTTTTTTACATTTGAGTGACATTTATAACAAAAATGCTTGTGGTATTCATTAAAACATTTCTTATTAGCATATATGTTTGGTACAGCCTTTAATAGTCTTAAGAAAGTACTAACAAATAAGTGTCTGATAGCTTGACTGCTGTTTTAAACCTGTCTGATAGCTTGACTGCTGTTTTAAACCTGTCTGATAGCTCCAAAACAGTGTCTGATAGCTTGACTTGGATTTTTAAACTGTCTGATAGCTTGACTCCAGTATCAAAAGCGGGATTCAATAGCATAACACTTAGCGCTACACGCTCACGCAGGCTTTTCTTTCCAATATATAATGCGTCAAATTATTATACTGTCCCTTCAGTGAAAATTATAAGCGTTTTCTGTGGCAATCACTTATTTTACGTTGCAAGAAATAGCTGAACTGAACTCTACATACTTCCCGGGTAAAAAACAACAGCGTTCCTATCGAGCACGCGCACACCGTGCTAGAGTAGTACAGGACAGGTTGCAGAGTCCAGCTGCGCAGAATCGCACTCCCTAAAACAGCCCATCTAGCGTATCCTAGAAACCAAGGACGCGCAGCAGAGCAGGCCAAATAATAGCCGGAACGGCGACGATAACAGGGGCTACTCAATAAAGTTTGCGGGTGCACAGAGTTTACAATGAGTTCAAAACAGATGAAGAAGAAAGAGTCTGCAAACCGCTTGAACTCGGCTCAAGGAGGATCACCTACTAAAGAGTAAGTAATCTGGTAGAAACCTTTTTTTTTATCTCATATGTGCTTTACTGTATCAAAATATTACCAGCTCAGTAATAGTCTCTTGAAAACTGATTATCAAAGTATCGGTTCAAGTGTAGTAGAATAAGTACATCAATTCTACATATTCTCACATATCCAGTGACATATACATACTTTAATTCACAGTAAGGATAAGAATGAGCCTGTTTTTTATTTATTTTTTTATTTAAAGAAGCAATTAATGTATTGCAAATGGGAAGAGGTAGATAAGTAATACAGTATGGGGAAAAAAGCACTGTAAGCCATATATTTTGTGACCTGTGGGCATTGGGCTATAAAATAAATATAGAACATCAGCACTCACAGGTCATTTGCTGTCTTATGGTTTTTCATTCAGTGTTTTTATTGAATATATTTTGCTACATAAGTGTGTTTTTTACATTAGAACACATTTGTGTTGTGAATAATCTATGCTAATATGGTTTGTGAAATAATATTTAGTTTTTCATTAGTAAGTGAAGATTTAATTTTTTAGCCTCTCTGTCTCTATCATGTAATTTATATTTAATGGACACAAGTCAAATTAGAAAAAGCAGGGACATTTTTGATTTTGAAGCTTAAAGGGACATAATAATGGAATCATGCAATTCTCTTATGAGTCAAAGTATCTCCCCTGAGCAGAATATAGCCAGCAATTGTTTCCCTGACTGTGTCCTTCCTCGGAGCAGCAATGGATTGAGGTTCCTGTATGTTCTTGTAGGGTGTTAAAGACCACTATAGTGATACAATTACAAGTTCTAATCTGTTAGAGCATGTTATTGTAACACTCACAATGCTGTATGTAATGCTATGTGTTTAACCCCCACTCAGAACCAGAAGAGCACTGCAGACACAGAGTGGAAACTGTTGCTGATCCAATCAGCAGTGCTAATTGCACAGCAGAGTCATGTGACAAGTCGGCTGATTGGATCAGCATCAAACTTTCCAGTCTGATCATAAAAGTAAACTAGAATATATTTTTCTTATTGTATGCTCTGTTTTTCTTCTTTTTAACTTCATTTGACAATGATGGACCAACAGTTTGCTTCTCTATGTGATAAATCATAAAAATAAAAAGTGCAAAAGAGATTGCCATGTGTCAAAAATAGCCCAAATGATAGTGCACCTTGTTACTGAACCCTATGGGCTCAAGTCTTGCTTAAGACAGTTGGTTAAACCCATAGTTATAGTCAGCTCCTGATCAGTAATATATTGCAGGTTGCATGAGTTGAACCTAGCTGCTGCTGTGAGGCTATGCTCATATGCTGTTGCTGATTGCCACTATTGCTATGTTTAGCTCCTCTTAAAAACAAACAAAAAAAAACAAGTTTATATGAACAATGGTTTAACAAGATATGTGCCCAGGTAGGTATCAGGACATAACTAATCCAGAAGCCTGGGCGTCACTGCCGCCTTTAAATTAAACCCTGGCACTTTATTTTAGATCCCCCAAGTGCCCTTAACTCGTCTCCCCTGGCCACTGCTTGCTGTTACCACCGCAGCTAAAATTTAGCCAAGTGCAACTGAGTCCTTTCCAGGCCACTGCTGGTATCTACAAGTCTTGCTGCAAGAGAGGTTGCAGCCCCTGTCAACTAACAGCTGCCTGTTCCTGTGCTGACACAGATCTGCAGGGGCGAGAGCTGTATAGTGTAAGTGCATGTTTGAAAATGTAGGAGATTATCATCTATTGAAAAGGTGATAATCTCCTACATTTTCAAACATGCACTCTTGAAAGTATAGTGCACCTAAGACTTAGCAGTATTATTTAAAAAAAAATATATATATATATACTGTATATACCCCTCAAAATACATGTGGTATAGAAGCGAAGATATTGGTGGCGGAACTGCTTCAGGGGACACAGAAGTGAATGCCGCTGATCTCACGTTCTAATCGAACTCTGGTACTGGTGTGAAAACCCAGGCTTCTAAACTGAAAGGTGGGTGACTCGTTACAGTATCCCCATACAAGAAAGCCTAATTTCCTACCATCATGGTGGCCATCGCAGACTATTAGGGACATTAAAGTCGAGGTGGATGAAATCACAGATAACCCCTAAACAGTAAATGGGTAAATGATACACAGATGTTTTCACTGTTTATTTTATTTCCATCTCTGGAATTTAATTACATCTTAATGCATTGTGGTTGGCCATACAGTAGTCCCCTGACTGTAGAGGATTAAATCCTGGATCATGATTTATTGGTCTCTGAGGCTTGGGGATTTATTTTATTATACTTATTATGCGTTTGAATGCCAGCTTTTAGTGATATTTTTGGGGTACATAAAGCTTTGTTGTTTCTTGTTTGTTGGTTTGATATAGTTATAAATAAATTACGTATGTTTTGATCTTTAAAACTCGCTATATGGACAGGATAATCAGACCTGTTCTTTATTTCATATGTGCACATTCTCATTAGCTGAATAGGTTTTTACATTGCAGTTTGCAACTTACTAGCTGTATTTTCTTTGTATCCTGTATTCATTATGATTTTGCAGTTATTTAATTCTCTTCGCAACCCAGGACCATAATGATGTTTTATATTCTTACTCTATAGGAGGTAATAAATTCTTGAAGCAATCTGCTTCATACTAAGGTTATATCACCCCTGGCAATGGCCTCTAATTCCTTTAACCTTTTTTCCAGCCTAGTTTTGGCTCTGTATGTAAAGCGGTAATCAATTGCCTTCTAGATAATCAATAGTCTAAGTACTCACTAATGCTGATGTAGTTGAGATGAAGAACATATGGCCTTTCTGCTTATCAGTGGGGCCTTTTGCACATTACTTTTTATATTGTATTTCTAGTGGCTCTAATTTCTTCTTTAACCCTTTAATGACCACAGCACTTTTCCATTTTCTGTCCATTTGGGACCAAAGCTATTTTTACATTTTTGTGGTCTTTGTGTTTAGCTGTAATTTTCCTCTTACTCATTTACTGTACCCACACATATTATATATCGTTTTTCTCGCCATTAAATGGACTTTCCAAAGATACCATTATTTTCATCATATCTTATAATTTACTATAAAAAAATTATAAAATATGAGAAAAAAATGGAAAAAAACACACTTTTTCTAACTTTGACCCCCAAAATCTGTTACACATCTACAACCACCAAAAAACACCCATGCTAAATAGTTTCTAAATTTTGTCCTGAGTTTAGAAATACCCAATGTTTACATGTTCTTTCCTTTTTTTGCAAGTTATAGGGCAATAAATACAAGTAGCACTTTGCTATTTACAAACCATTTTTTTTTCAAGATTAGCGCTAGTTACATTGGAACCCTGATATCTGTCAGGAATCCCTGAATATCCCTTGACATGTATATATTTTTTTTTAGAAGACAACCCAAAGTATTGATCTAGGCCAATTTTGGTATATTTCATGCCACCATTTCACCGCCAAATGCGATCAAATACAAAAAATCGTTCACTTTTTCACAAATTATTTCACAAACTTTTGGTTTCTAACTGAAATTATTTACAAACAGCTTGTGCAATTATGGCATAAATGATTGTAAATTTTTATTTGGGATCCCCTTTGTTCAGAAATAGCAGACATATATGGCTTTGGCGTTGCTTTTTGGTAATTAGAAGGCTGCTAAATGCCACTGTGCACCACACGTGTATTATGCCCAGCAGTAAAGGGGTTAATTAGGGAGCATGTAGGGAGCTTTTTGGGGTAATTTTAGCTTTAGTGTAGTGTAGTAGACAACCCCAAGTAATTATCTATGCCCATTTTGGTATATTTCATGCCACCATTTCACCGCCAAATGCGATCAAATTAAAAAAAAAGTTAAATTTTTCACAATTTTAGGTTTCTCACTGAAATCATTTACAAACAGCTTATGCAATTATGGCACAAATTGTTGTAAATGCTTCTCTGGGATCCCCTTTGTTCAGAAATGGCAGACATATATGGCTTTGGCATTGCTTTTTGGTACTTAGAAGGCTGCTAAATGCCGCTGCGCATCACACGTGTATTATGGCTAGCAGTGAAGAAGTTAATTAGGTAGCTTGTAGGGAGCTTGCAGGGTTAATTTTAGCTTTAGTGTAGAGCTCAGCCTCCCACCTGAAATATCAGACCCCCTGATCCCTCCCAAACAGCTCTCTTCCCTCCCCTACCCCACAATTGTCCCCGCCATCTTAAGTACTGGCAGCAACTCTGCCAGTACTAAAATAAAATATATATTTAGGCTTTTTGGGGGGGTTTTAAGCATATTTACATATGCTGCTGTGTAGGAGCCCCCCTTAGCCCCCAACCTGACTGATCCCCCACCAAACAGCTCTCTAACCCTCCCCCTCTGCCTTAATGGCCGCCATTTTGGGTACTGGCAGCTGTCTGCCAGTACCCAGTTTAGAATAAAATAATTGCTTTTTTATTTTTTCCCCATTTTCTGTAGTGTAGCTCCCCCCCCCCACCAAAGAACAAACCCCCACCCCCTCCTAGATACCTTTGATTGTTATTTTTTTTTTAAATGTACACTTTTTTTCTGACACTTTTAGTGCTGTCTTTTCTGTAGTGTAGCGGTTCCCACCCGCTCCCGCCCCGTGCACGCGCCCGCCGTGCACGCGCGTGCGCCCGTGCGCGCCCCCATCGGCCCCGCTCCCGATCCCGCCCCCCTCTACATTACCCGGCCCATCGATGGCCGCCCACCCGCCTCTCATGTCGGCTCCCACCCACCAACGATACCGGCCATCGATGTCCGGTGCAGAGAGGGCCACAGAGTGGCTCTCTCTGCATCGGATGGCCATCTACAGTTATTGCAGGATGCCTCCATATCGAGGCATCACTGCAATAACCGGAAAGCAGCTGGAAGCGAGCAGGATCGCTTCCAGCTGCTTTCCACACCGAGGACGTGCAGGGTACGTCCTCAGGCGTTAACTGCCTTTTTTTTGAGGACGTACCCTGCACGTCCTCGGTCGTTAAGGGGTTAACCTATAAAGTTAAAGGGATATGAAACCCATTTTTTTCTTTCTTTCATGATTCAGATAGAGGGGCCGAATTATCAAGCTCTGAATGGAGCTTGATGCCCCTGTTTCCGTGCAAGCCTTCAGGCTTGCCAGAAACAGCAGTTATGAATCAGCGGTCTTTAGACTGCTGCTCCATAACTGGTCCACTTCCTCTGAGGCTGCGGTCTGCAATCCGCCCGATCCTATACGATCAGGTTGATTGACACCCCATGCTAGCGGCCGATTGGCCGCAAATCTGCAGGGGCGGCATTGCACAAGCAGTTCTGGTGAACTGCTTGTGCAATGTTAAATGCCAACAGCGTATGCAGTCGGCATTCAGCGATGTTTGTCGGGCATATTACGCTACAGCGCATCATGTCGGACAGATATTGATAAATTGGCCCCAGAGTGTGTGATTTTAAACAACTTTCTAATTTACATGTAATATACATTTTTCCTTTTTCTCTTGGTTTCATTTGTTGAAAACCAGGGAGGCAAGCTCTGGAGTGTTATGTCTGGAACACTATGGCATAAGTTTTGTAACAATGTTATTGATTTAAAAGACCACTAGATGGCAGCACTATTTCCTGTAATGTAGTGCACCAGATACATACCAAGATATCTCTTCGACAAAGAGGATGGGAACAAAGCAAATTTGATAGTAAATTGGAAACTTTTTTAAAAGTTGCATACTTTGTCTTAATCACAATAAAATCATTGGTAATGTCCTCCTATCTAAGTACTGTACATTACTCTAAACTAGGATATGACAGTTATCCAGTTCATAATATGCGTTATTTGGCTTTATGGCTCTGCTGAACTTAGTATGTGGCTCATATATTTAGTTGCTACTTCATATTATCAGTGTTACTTATCCTACTGGCTGGTGATTAAGTCTTATTTCAAGATCCTACTTATGTTAATGTGTTCTGATATACTGTATATTATACTATTTATGATTTGGGACCGAAATTGGCGCTTCTGTTTCCCCCCCATTGTAACCCCTTTATTTTGCAACTCTAGTTTAGGTGGTCCAAGAGTGGCTACTATTTTTCTTCAGAGGTTTGCTTTATATTTTAAAGGGACATAATACTCATATTCTAAATCACTTGAAACTGATACAGCATAACTGTAAAAAGCTGACAGGAAAATATCACCTGAGCATCTCTATGTAAAAAAGGAAGATATTTTACCTCACAATCTCCTCAGCTCAGCAGAGTAAGTTCTGTGTAAAAAGTTATACTTCACCTGCTCCCAGCTGCAGGTAAAAATAAAAAATAAATGAAGAAATGAACAGCAGCCAATCAGCATCAGCAGTGCTGAGGTCATGAACTCTTACTGTGATCTCATGAGATTTGACTTAACTCTCATGAGATTTCATAGTAAGCTTCCTTTACCTGATTAGGCTCATCCCCTAAGCTGTCCCAGGACAGACACACTAAAATGCTGCTTAGAAATCCTTTACAATGGGAGGTGGCTACTGAGGAACCTTTGATGTAAAATATCTTTCTTTTTTACATAGAGATGTTCAGGAGATATTTCCTAGTCAGCTTTTTACAGCTATGCTGCATCACTTTCAAGTGTTTAAACATTTGGGTATTATGGCCCTTTAATTTCTATTGTATTTTTAGGGGCTCATTAAGTATTATGTACAATTTTGAGGTTAGCACTGTAAATGAGTTTGCAGTTGTCATTTATAGTAATTAATGTAGAAAGAATTACATACATGTAAACTACTGTAATAATATGTACAGGTATATTAGGAGAATTTTCTCTGTAATTTATGGCTTGTTTGTTTCTGTTAAATGGGTATTAGAATAGAAATCATTTTTATTATTTTTGATAATTCTTTGTTATTTTGTGTAATGTTTATTTTTCATTTTGGGGTGGGTTTTTATTTTTAGATTAGGGTTTGGGCTTTCGTAAAAGAGCTAAATGCCCTTTTAAGGGCAATGCCCATACAAATGCCCTTTTCAGGGCAATAGGTAGATTTGGTTTTACTTTATTTTTATTTTGTGGGTTTGGGGGGTGGGGGTTTGTATACTGTTAGGGGGTGTTTGTTGTGTTTTGTAGCAAAAGAGCTGTTAACTTTATGGCAATGCCCTACAAAAGGCCCTTTTAAGGGCCCCCAAAAGGCCCTTTTAAGGACCCTTGGTAGTTTATTATAGATTTTTTTTATTTTGGGTGGGTTTTTTATTTTTTCAAAAGGGTATTAGAATAGGAGTAATTTTTATTATTTTGTATAATTTTGTTTGTTATTTTTTGTATTGGTAGTTTTTTTATTTTTTGTAATTATAGTGTTTTTAATTTTTTGTAATGTAAAGGTTTTAGTGTAAGGCAGCTTAGGTTTTATTTCACAGGCAAGTTTGTATTTATTTTAACTAGGTAGTTAGTAAATAGTTAATAACTATTTAACCCTTTCGTGTCAGGGCTAAAGTGCCTACATTGGAACAACTGTTCCGATGTAGACAAATTGAAACCACGCGATCGTGCACACGATCGCGAGATTTCAATTATTGGATCGCATCTGGGGGGCGTCCCTACAACCCTTGGAACGCCCTCCAGACCGCGATCAAATCCTGACAGCACAGAAGGCTTCAGGACAGCCGTTAGCTATGACGTTCTATTCCGTCATAACGGCTTTAAAGCCCAGTCTAATTATGACGGAATAGAACGGCATAACAGCTTTAAAAGGTTAATAACTAGTCTACCTAGTTAAAATAAATACAAACTTACCTGTGAAATAAAAATAAAACCTAAGCTAGCTACAATATAACTATTAGTTATATTGTAGCTAGCTTAGGTTTTATTACACAGGTAAGTTTGTTTTTAGTTTTATAGTTATTATTTAGTTAATAATTGTAACTTTAATTTAGCTCTATTTTAATTATGTTAAAGTTAGAGGGTGTTAGGGTTACGTTAGGGTTAGGTTTAGGGGTTAATATAGTTTAATTTAGGTTGTTGCGATGTGGGGGGCTGGCAGTTTAGGGGTTAATAGATTTATTTAGTGATGTGGGAGGCCAGAGGTTTAGGGGTTAATAGCTTTATTTAGTGGCGGCGATGTCGGGGAGTGGCGGAATAGGGGTTAATAGATTTATTATAGTGTGGGCGATGTTGGGGTGCAGGGGAATAGTGGTTAATAACTTTAGTATAGTGGCGGTGATATCGGTAGCGGCAGATTAGGGGTTAATATCTTTATTTAGGTGGCAACGATATCGGGAGCGGCAGATTATGGGGTTAATAACATTATGTAGGTGGCAGCTATGTTGGGGACGGCAGTTTAGGGGTGTTTAGACTCAGGGTTTATGTTAGAGTGTTTGGTTTAAACGTAACTTTTTTTCCCCATAGACATCAATGGGGCTGTGTTATGGAGCTTTTCATTCCGCAATCGCAGGTGTTCGGTTTTTTATATAACCCACTCTCCCCATTGATGTCTATGGGGGAAGCATGCACGAGTACGTCAAAACAGCGCTTGGATTATGTGCGGTATGGAGCTCAACGCAACCATATCGCACGCACAAGGCGGCTGTTTCAAAACTTTTGTTGCGTTCGTTAAATTCCCTATAGCGCGCTTTACTCGTAATCTAGGTGACTGATTTTTCCTTTTGTCCCAAGCCACTAATATTTACTATCTGGCTCTTTACAGAAAAAGTTTGCCAACCCCTGTTCCATATGGATAATTACATTTTAATTTAACCACAATATCTAAAGCATGTAATGATATTCAGAAGATAATAGTATTTTTCCTTTTTTGTCTATTTTTAAACTAGCACTCCATTCTCCAAAGTTGAATAGTTTGTAATTCTGAATTATGGAGGTATTTAAAGGGACATTGTACACTAGATTTTTCTTTAGATACATGCTTTTTTAAATGGAAAGAGTCCACAGCTGCATTCATTAGTTTTGGGAAATAAGAATCTGGCCACCAGGAGGAGGCAAAGACACCCCAGCCAAAGGCTTAAATACTCCTCCTACTCCCCTCATCCTCCAGTCATTCTTTGCCTTTCATCCCAGGAGCTTGGCAGAGAAGTGTCAGAATTTTTATTTTTTGTCTTTTTGTCTCTTATGGAGGGTAGTACTCTTCGGCATGGGACAGGAGTTTTAAGTAGTCCTGTCAGTCTCTCAGTGAGGGCTTGGGTGAAAGTTAGAGTCCGGTGATGCAGGGAGAGTCTTTCTGCGAAAACATCCCGACTCAGATTAACAGCTCCTCAAGCAATCAGAGTTGTCGAACATCGCTCCGCTGCCTGCTTTCTTCTCTCAAGTCCATGGCGGAGGCGATGCTACTATCCGTCACACTTGAAAGGCCGTGTTCCTGTTCCACGGCGTAGATTCCGGTAAGATTGTTTCATTTTACTTTATTCATCAATGTACTGTAATGTGAATGTTTTCCCGAGAGGCTACCACCTTGCAGGTCTAACTTATCATAAGGGTCTCAGTGAGTCTCTTTTAGTATCTTGGAATCGAGGGTTAATATCTCCTGAGGGGGGTTATTGAACAGGGCGGTTTATAATCATGTTTGTTATGTGATTTAACCTGCTTATGTGTGATGTTTATGGGCTCGTGGTTTGAGGCCTTTGGAAGTGATGCAGCCTTTTGGTTGGGCGTGCTTTTTTGGACTTTACGGTTCACCTTGTGTTCGGGTGTGGTTCCGTTCCGTTTTACATTTCCGTATTCCCGATCGTGTAGCGAAGGAAATTTTCTAGTCCGCAGGGGTCTGGTCATAGGAGGTGATGAGTGCCCCAGCCATTGGGGGTGTCAGGTGCCGTTTTTGTTTTTACTACTTTAGTCCATATTTATATATCCTCTATCCAGTTATGGAAGATTCTGATGCTGAGACTGTGCTAATTTCAGATTCAGTTACGAAGGATTCTGATACTGAGACTATTTTGATTTCAGATTCAGATTCTGTGTCCGGTGACGAATCCGGATAGGCCTCATTGAAACATGTCAACCAGTTTTGTTCCGTATGCCATTTAAGAGCGCCTTGTTCCTCGGGCTCAGGGAATTAAGGGACTGCTGAGCCATCCGCCTCTGGGGGTCCTGTTCTCCGAGAGGCGAGTTCCCTACAAATTCATACTTCTACACATGCGGGTAACCCAGTTTCTGATTCCTCCATGCAGGGTGGCGTGTTCCCCCCGGAGGTCACAGCACATTTTCGCTTCCACATAATGTTGGCGACTGTTTGTCTGCAGAGTCCAGACGATTTTTATTTGAGAATGTGCTTGTGCCCTATTGTCCCGGGCTTTCTGCCTTGGGGAGGGCCTCTACAGTTCTCAGCGGATGTAACTGTCTCTGAGTGTTGTGCCTTTCGTTACAGGATTGCGCGCCTTCGCGTATTGCTCAGACATGTTTTTCAGTTATTGAATGACCTTATTGTTATCAGATACGGGGATTTTCAGTCTGCTAATTGGAATGGTGTACCTCATTATACACATGGGGATGAGGTAATCTCCTGATTGTCATTTGTTTGAGATCTTTCCCAGTTTTTGAAAGATAGGGCTCCGTCTGGCTGGTCAATCTGGTAGGCCTGTGTCTTTTTGGGCATTAACCTCCGGGTTGCCTTATATTTTATTCATTTGTTTTTGTTTCCTTCGGGCCAATATATTAATTAAGTAAGAAAGCGCTTCTTTAGCGCTTTCTTACTTAATTAATTAATATATTGGTCTTATCTGTGTGCTAGTCTTAAGGGAAGGACTGGCTAGTAAGAAAGCTAGGAATCACTACTGGGCGCCATACTCAGCCTTTTTTTAACAGACTTTGTTTCCTTCGGGAACCTTCTGGGATTGATACTCTTTATTGCTTCTTCGGAAGTTGTTTTGGACATGTTAGTGGGTCTGTGAGGCGGGAAGGATTGTTTCAGTCCTTATAACCTTCAGTCATAGATGGCCGGGCAGGGGAGTTTTCTGCTGTGTCACTCTATCTGACATCTGATTTCATCGGAACCTAGAGTTTTCCTCCTCCATGTGGTGGAGGGTTGGAGAGCTTAACTTCCCTTACTGCAGTTGAGCGGTTTGGCCTTCATTTTTGGCATCTGGATTTGTCCTTTTGGGCTTGATCCAACAGCTGGTACAGGATAGCTGTCTAGCATGCGGAAGGTTTGCAGTTTGAAACCAGTTGCAGCTCTTGACACCTTGCAGGTGTACGCGTAAGCTGTTTATAGTGTATCTAGATGCAGCTCTTACTCTGTGTACTGTCTGTGTATTATAAGAGACCTTTGGGTCTTCTTCCATTGTCTCCGGGTGAGTTGGATCTCCTTTTAGGGATCTGTCTTTCCGGGTGAAGTTAACTCCCCGTGGGGACTTTGTTTAGCTCAGGGTTTTCCGGAGCTGGGTAGGCTTAGTGCCTTTCTCTTCCTTGTGTCCTCTGCTTGTGCGGAGGTGATGGGGAGACTAGCCCTGCTAGTAGGAGTTTTTTTACCTCGAGGTATCCCTTGGTTGTCCTGAGGCTTTAAGAAGTATCTTCATACGACTTTTAGCCTTGTTCCTTGGAGAGTTGGACTTTAGCTATGGGTGGTTCCTTCCTTTGGTCTGGGCTTTCGAGTTCTTCTCGCTATCCGGATTCTCTAGATATGTATCCATATCCCTTGTGTCTGGCTTTTTGGCCAGTTGGGGTGTTTAGTTCTAGGGTAAGGTTTGTCTGAACTATTAGGTGCCCGGACCTGTTTTTCTCCCTGAGACTTGCGGTTGCTGAAACTTCGCTTGGCCTTTTTCCTGACCCAGTCTTGGGTGGTTTTGGAATCTTGGATCTCAAGGCTGGTCGGGGTGTTCACACTATATAACTGTAATGACTCTCACTGCTATTCTCTAGGAATGAGAATGTAAAGGGAAGGTATTGGAGCACAACTGCAGAATGCCAAAAGTTGTATCTTGAGAGTTATGTTAATGAGTAGTATGTATCAGCTCCTTGCATATAGCACTACTGAGCACGTGCAATAGTAAGCAAGGAAGTGAATTTTAGTCTTGTGGTAAACCTTCAAGGTAAACAGAGGTGCATAAACTGGACTTAAATAAATAAGTTCACAGACAAGTAACAGTAATTCCAGTTAGGATAAATGTGCAGGTTATTTGCAACACAGAAAAACACACTGGAATTGTAATGAGATGTTGAATAGAGATCAGCAGAAGTATTAGTAAAATTCAAATGTAATACTCAAGTTAGTATAGGATTCTCCAAGTGATATAAGTTAATTAAGTAACAGTCTTACTTTGTATCCGGATTCACCTAAAGCTGAATGTCAGTGGTAGGAGATGAGCCAAGGATTCTCTTACAGCATCCGTTGCAGAGTGAGTTATGCTGCAGCCTCAGAGCTGCTGGAACACAAGCTGTAGTGGAAGAAAGGGCTCTGAGCGTGTCTGATTTATCACGCTAATGCATTAGATGTTCCGGTGATTCACTGACAGTGAGATGGTTCCGGTGTTGCGCTGCGCAGCGTGGGGGGTCGGAGCTTGGTATGCTGAAGTGAGCAGAGCGGAGGTGTTGCGGTAAGGAGTGATAGGAGACAGCCGCGGCTTTAAATGAGACAGATAGTTGTTGCCAGCGCCTGTTAGAATCACAACCGCAGTAGAGTTTAGGCAGTCCGGTACTGGAGATATCAGAAAGTGTTCAGGTTTGAACAGTATAGACTTAGGTATACTATATTTGTAATCAAAAATAGGAAAGAGCTCAGAGATCAGTAGCTTGCATGCTACAAACAAAATACTAAGCGCAGAGCGCTGTGAGGCCAGGTGTTTTATTAGTTAGGTAGGTTTAGGTAACTGAGAGCTGCTGGGTCCTAAAAGGTACAGACTCTGACATCACCCCCACCTCAAACGAGCTGTTCCACAGCTCGGGGTGCAGGACGATCCGGATGTCTCCGATGGAACAGAGACACCAGACGGGGAGCATTCAAATTGGAAGCCGGTTCCCAGGTGTCATCCTCAGGTGGATACTCTTTCCATCGAATCAGGTATTCCAACACTGAACCCCGGAATCTGGAGTCCAAGACCGAATGAACTTCGTATGAATCAGTCTCCGCCAAAGGTAGAGTAGGTGGTAGAATCAGATCAGTGTCACGAGTGGGACTGTATGGTTTGAGCAAAGATACATGAAAAGTCGGGTGGACTTTCATAGAAGGAGGCAAATCCAAGGTCACTGCATTTTCGTTTATGATTTGAATGACTGGAAAAGGTCCAATAAAACGGGAAGCCAACTTCTTGGAAGGCACTTGTAGGCGTACATTTTTTGTTGAAAGCCAAACCTTGTCACCTATGGCATACTTCGGGGGTGTTCACCTTCGGAGGTCGTAGTAATGTTTTTGGTTCCCTTGTGCCTTCTGGATATTCTGTAGGAAGCTAACAATTCATCCTTGAAACAGGAAGAGAGGGCAATAAAACGCTCTTGAGGTATGATTGAAATTGAGTTGAACTCTGTAATTGGTTTGGTGTACAACCTGGATAGAGCATCTGCTTTTCCGTTTTTGATTGCAGGACGGTATAAAATGTGAAAATCGAATCTGGCAAAAAACAAGAACCAACGGACCTGTCTGGCAGAAAGTGTCTTGTTTGATTGCAGATATTGGAGATTTTTGTGATCCGTGTAAATGGTGATGGGGAATTTTGCTCCTTTCAAATGGTGTCTCCAGTTTTCTAAAGCTCTGCGTATAGCCAATAGTTCTTTGTCCCCTATCGAGTAGTTCATTTCTGCTGGACTCATGATCTTGGAATAAAACGAAACTGGATGCAAAGGTTCAGAGAGTGATTGTCTTTGCGATAAAACTGCTCCGGTAGCGTAGTCCGAGGAATCGACTTCTAGGACAAATTGCAGATTGATATCTGGGAATCGGAGTATAGGGGCAGTTGAGAAACTGGTTTTCAGAAAATTGAAGGCTGAAGTTGCTTCTTCTGTCCAAGCAAAAGGGATAGATTTACTAGTAAGCTGAGTGAGAGGTCTGGCTATTTTTGAGAACCCCTTTATGAACTTACGGTAGTAGTTCGAGAACCCAAGAAACCTCTGCAGTTCTTTTTTGTCCTTCGGTTGTGGCCAATCTAGAAGCGTTTCGACTTTCTTGTGTTGCATACTGATATCTACTGGTGATATTTCGTAACCGAGAAAAGATATCTGTGAGCAATGGAATTGACACTTCTCCAGCTTAGCGTATAGTTTATGTACACGAAGTCGGGACAATACCCATCGAACATGTTTTTTATGTTCTGAAAGGGATTTGGAATAAATAAGGATGTCATCCAGATACACCACAACGCAGAGGTCCAGTAAATCTTGGAAAACATCGTTGATAAAATGTTGGAAAGTTGCCGGGGCATTGCAAAGGCCGAATGGCATCACAAGATAATCGAACAATCCATATCTCGTACGGAATGCTGTGAGCCATTCGTCACCTTCGCGGATACGGACTAAATTATAGGCCCCACGGAGGTCAAGTTTCGTGTATATGGTGGCATCTGAAAGGCGTTCAATCAACTCCGGAATTAGTGGGAGGGGGTATCGATTCTTCACTGTTCTTTTATTTAACACATGGTAATCTATAATAGGCCGGAGTGAGCCATCCTTATTGGTCACGAAAAACATTCCGGCCCCTGCTGGAGATGTTGAAGCTCTAATGAAGCCTTTCTTTATATTTTCGTCTAAGTAGATCTTGAGATGTTGTAATTCTGGTTGGTTCAAAGGATAAATATGCCCAAAAGGAATACTGGCTCCAGGTTGGAGTTGTATAGGGCAGTCATAGGGGCGATGAGGTGGTAGGTTCTCTGCTTCGGTTTTGCTGAATACGTCTGTAAATTCTGAGTATTCAGGAGGAATCACCGGTTGGTCTGGAGCAGTTTGTAAGAGACAATGGTTGGGGAAACAAGTATTAATGCAATAGGTAGAATTGAAATCTATTTTAGAAGAAGACCAGGTTATATGTGGTTCGTGTTGTTGCAACCAAGATATGCCCAAAACAATGGGGAAGTGTGGTGAGGGTAAGACATCAAAAGAAATGTGTTCAGTATGACCCCCACTAGACGTGACTACTAAAGGTATTGTGTGATGCGTTATGGGACCAGTGTTAACAGTAGAACCATCAATAACTCTGACAGCAAGAGGTTTTGATTTCAAAACAAGAGGAATTTTATTAGTGATGACAAGATTGGAGTCGATGAAGTTCCCAAAAGCACCAGAGTCCACGATGGCATTAGTAGGTAGTCTTTTGTGGTCCCACTGCAAAACAAGGGATAGTCCACAATAAGTTATTGAGTTATGTGACATATGAGTTGATTTGATAGAAATAAACTTACTTTTCTTGTTCTTCAAGAGAAGCGGGCAATCCTGTACGGTGTGTGATGCATCAGCACAATACATACACAAATTATGGGTCTTCCTTCTGAACCTTTCTGCAGGTGTGATAGGACCTCGAATAACCCCAATTTCCATAGGTACAGGTTGTTGGTTTGAGCTTTGCGAAGTGCTGCGTACAGGAGAAGGCGTTGTCTTGGGTGGAGAATCTGTGTGGTATCTCTCATGTCTCCTCTCACGGAGTCTTCTATCAATTTGGGCGGTAACCCTCATCAAAGCCTCCAAGGTGGGTGGCATATCTATGCGTGCCAATTCATCCTTCAGGGACTCAGCTAAACCTAATCTAAATTGATTTCGGAGAGCAACCGGACTCCACAAAGAATCAGAGGCGTATAGTTTAAACTCTGAGATATAGTCCTCTACAGGCCTCTTTCCTTGTTTAAGCTCTCTCATCATGGACTCGGCAGTCAATTGAACATCCTTGTCCAAATATAATTCATCCATATTGTCAAAGAAAGATGACAAGGAGGACAATATGGGATCTTGGTGTTCACAGAGATTGTCGGCCCAGCCTCTCGGTTCCCCACGTAGGAATGACACCACTGAGAGGACTTTAACTCTGTCAGTTGGATAACTGCGTGGCCTGAGGCTAAACAGGAGATGGCAGGCATTTTTGAACTGTTTGTATAACTTTCTGTTTCCAGAAAATGGTTCAGGCAAAGAGACCTGAGGTTCAGGTAGGGTGTCATGTGCTGCCTTTAGGGCAATTGAATCCTTAATAATGTCACGTAGAGATTTGTTTTCTACCTGCAGGTCTCTGACCGCTTGTGCGATCTGGTCTACCCTCTGAGTCAGGTTGTAGACGACCTGGGGTATATCTGCTGGCTCCATAGGTTAGGCTTAGTATTATGTAATGACTCTCACTGCTATTCTCTAGGAATGAGAATGTAAAGGGAAGGTATTGAAGCACAACTGCAGAATGCCAAAAGTTGTATCTTGAGAGTTATGTTAATGAGTAGTATGTATCAGCTCCTTGCATATAGCACTACTGAGCACGTGCAATAGTAAGCAAGGAAGTGAATTTTAGTCTTGTGGTAAACCTTCAAGGTAAACAGAGGTGCATAAACTGGACTTAAATAAATAAGTTCACAGACAAGTAACAGTAATTCCAGTTAGGATAAATGTGCAGGTTATTTGCAACACAGAAAAACACACTGGAATTGTAATGAGATGTTGAATAGAGATCAGCAGAAGTATTAGTAAAATTCAAATGTAATACTCAAGTTAGTATAGGATTCTCCAAGTGATATAAGTTAATTAAGTAACAGTCTTACTTTGTATCCGGATTCACCTAAAGCTGAATGTCAGTGGTAGGAGATGAGCCAAGGATTCTCTTACAGCATCCGTTGCAGAGTGAGTTATGCTGCAGCCTCAGAGCTGCTGGAACACAAGCTGTAGTGGAAGAAAGGGCTCTGAGCGTGTCTGATGTATCACGCTAATGCATTAGATGTTCCGGTGTTTCACTGACAGTGAGATGGTTCCGGTGTTGCGCTGCGCAGTGTGGGGGGTCGGAGCTTGGTATGCTGAAGTGAGCAGAGCGGAGGTGTTGCGGTAAGGAGTGATAGGAGACAGCTGCGGCTTTGAATGAGACAGATAGTTGTTGCCAGCGCCTGTTAGAATCACAACCGCAGTAGAGTTTAGGCAGTCCGGTACTGGAGATATCAGAAAGTGTTCAGGTTTGAACAGTATAGACTTAGGTATACTATATTTGTAATCAAAAATAGGAAAGAGCTCAGAGATCAGTAGCTTGCATGCTACAAACAAAATACTATGCGCCGAGCGCTGTGAGGCCAGGTGTTTTATTAGTTAGGTAGGTTTAGGTAACTGAGAGCTGCTGGGTCCTAAAAGGTACAGACTCTGACAATAACAATCAAACATATGGTAGGCTACATGACAGTATCTATATAATAGAGTACCGCTTCAGACATTGATAAGGGCCAAACATCCTATGCTCCGGATAAACATATATAGGTACATATCAGGGACAAGGGGTGAGCTTGGAGTCGACCGTGTAACTGAGTGGATCCTCAGAACCAGAGTAAGGTTATAACTTTAAGTGATGTAGAAAGACGGTGGTCTATCATTGGGTTATACAATGTAAGGGACACTGAAATGTTATACCTCACTTATATGTTAATAGTGATGTGTGATAGGTGGCTCAGGAACCTCATTTTTAAATATATTGCAAATTAATAAAGTAAACTCAGGGTAGGGGTCAATCAGCAGGCAAGAACTGCTTTAAATTAGGGGAAGGGTTTCTCTTGTTAAGTGTATTCAGTCCACGGATCATCCATTACTTATGGGATATATTCCCTTCCCAACAGGAAGTTGCAAGAGGATCACCCAAGCAAAGCTGCTATATAGCTCCTCCCCTCCATGTCATAGCCAGTCATTCTCTTGCAACTCTCAACATAGTAGGAAGGTGTGAGAGGAGTGTGGAGTTTTTTATACATAATTATTTCTTCAATCAAAAGTTTGTTATTTTTAAATGGCACCGGAGTGTGCTGTTTTTTTCTCTCAGGCAGTATTTAGAAGAAGAAGCTGCCTGCGTTTTTCTATGATCTTAGCAGAAGTAACTAAGATCCACTGGCTGTTCTCGCACATTCTGAGGAGTGGGGTAACTTCAGAAAGGGAATAGCATGCGGGGTTCCCTGCAGATGAGGTATGTGCAGTAAATAATTTTTCTATGGAATGGAATTGACTAGAAAATACTGCTGATACCGATGTAATGTAAGTACAGCCTTAAATGCAGTAGTAGTGACTGGTATCAGGCTGATGTATGTAGGTGCAGTAAAGTAATTTTCTAAGGAATGGAATTTGACTAAGAAAATGCTGTTAATACTGAACTAATATATGAGCCTTAACTGCAGTAGAAGCGACTGGTAGCAGGCTTATTAATAACACTACATAACTTTTAAAATGTATGTTTAAAACGTTTACTGGCATGTTATTCGTTTTTTGTGAGGTACTTTGGTGATAAATCTCTTGGGGCATGATTTTTTCCACATGGCGGACGTATTTTTCTGCATAGAAAAGGTTAACCGAGTTTTCCCACTGTTGTAATATGAGTGGGAGGGGCCTATTTTAGCGCTTTTTTGCGCAGTAAAAATTTAGTCACAGTCTTCCTGCTTCTTCCTCCTTGATCCAGGACGTCTCTAGAGAGCTCAGGGGTCTTCAAAATTCATTTTGAGGGAGGTAATCAGTCACAGCAGACCTGTGACAGTGTGTTTGACTGTGATAAAAACGTTAATTGTTAAATTGATTATCCGTTTTGGGTATTAAGGGGTTAATCATCCATTTGCTAGTGGGTGCAATACTTTGCTAACTTAATACATTTACTGTGAAAATTTGGTTGCTATAACTGCTTTGGTTCATTGTTATTTCAACTGTGACAGTTTTTTTTTGTGCTTCTTAAAGGCGCAGTAGCGTTTTTTTATATTTCTTGTAAACTTATTGAAAGGATTTTCCAAGCTTGCTAGTCTCATTGCTAGTCTGTTTAAACATGTCTGACACAGATGAATCTGTTTGTTCACTATGTTTGAAGGCCAATGTGGAGCCCCATAGAAATATGTGTACTAAATGCATTGATGTCACTTTAAATAAAAGTCAGTCTTTATCTGTAAAGAAATTATCACCAGACAACGAGGGGGAAGTTATGCCGACTAACTCTCCTCACGTGTCAGTACCTTCGCCTCCCGCTCAGGAGGCGCGTGATATTGTGGCGCCAAGCACATCAGAGAGGCCCTTACAAATCACTTTGCAAGACATGGCTGCTGTTATGACAGAAGTATTATCTAAATTGCCAGAATTAAGAGGCAAGCGCGATAGCTCTGGGTTCAGGACAGAGCGCGCTGATGATGTGAGAGCCATGTCCGATACTGCGTCACAATTTGCAGAACATGAGGACGGAGAGCTTCATTCTGTGGGTGACGGATCTGATCCAGGGAAACCGGATTCAGAAATCTCTAATTTTAAATTTAAGCTTGAGAACCTCCGTGTATTGCTAGGGGAGGTTTTAGCGGCTCTGAATGACTGTAACACAGCTGCAATTCCAGAGAAATTATGTAGGCTGGATAGATACTATGCGGTACCGGTGTGTACTGACGTTTTTCCCATACCTAAAAGGCTTACAGAAATTATTAGCAAGGAGTGGGATAGACCCGGTGTGCCCTTTTCCCCACCTCCTATATTTAGAAAAATGTTTCCAATAGATGCCACTACACGGGACTTATGGCAGACGGTCCCTAAGGTGGAGGGAGCAGTTTCTACTTTAGCTAAACGTACCACTATCCCGGTGGAGGATAGTTGTGCTTTTTCGGATCCAATGGATAAAAAATTAGAAGGTTACCTTAAGAAAATGTTTGTTCAACAAGGTTTTATCTTACAGCCCCTTGCATGCATTGCGCGTGTCACTGCTGCTGCGGCATTCTGGTTTGAGTCTCTGGAAGAGGCCATTCGCACAGCTCCATTGGACGAGATTATGGACAAGCTTAAAGCACTTAAGCTAGCTAACGCATTTGTTTCTGATGCCGTTGTACATTTAACCAAACTAACGGCTAAGAACTCCGGATTCGCCATCCAGGCGCGCAGAGCGCTATGGCTTAAATCCTGGTCAGCTGACGTGACTTCTAAATCTAAATTGCTTAATATTCCTTTCAAAGGGCAGACCTTATTCGGGCCCGGCTTGAAATAAATTATTGCTGACATTACTTTAGGTAAGGGTCATACTCTTCCTCAGGACAGGGCGAAATCAAAGGCCAAACAGTCTAATTTTCGTAACTTCAAGGCAGGAGCAGCATCAACTTCCTCCGCTCCAAAACAGGAAGGAACTGTTGCTCGTTACAGACAGGGCTGGAAAGCTAACCAGTCCTGGAACAAGGACAAGCAGGCCAGAAAACCTACTTCTGCCCCTAAGACAGCATGAAGAGAGGGCCCCCTATCCGGAAACGGACCTAGTGGGGGGCAGACTTTCTCTCTTCGCCCAGGCTTGGGCAAGAGATGTCCAGGATCCCTGGGCGTTGGAGATCATATCTCAGGGATATCTTCTGGACTTCAAAGCTTCTCCTCCACAAGGGAGATTTCATCTTTCAAGGTTATCAGCAAACCAAATAAAGAAAGAGGCATTTCTATGCTGTGTACAAGACCTCTTAGTAATGGGGATGATCCACCCAGTTCCGCGGACGGAACAAGGGCAAGGTTTTTACTCAAATCTGTTTGTGGTTCCCAAGAAAGAGGGAACCTTCAGACCAATCTTGGACCTAAAAATCTTAAACAAATTTCTAAGAGTTCCATCATTCAAAATGGAAACTATTCGAACCATCCTACCCATGATCCAAGAGGGTCAATACATGACCACAGTGGACTTAAAGGATGCCTACCTTCACATACCGATTCACAAAGATCATTATCGGTACCTAAGATTTGCCTTTCTAGACAGGCATTACCAGTTTGTAGCTCTTCCCTTCGGATTAGCTACGGCCCGAGAATTTTTACAAAGGTTCTGGGCTCACTTCTGGCGGTGCTAAGACTGCAAGGCATAGCGGTGGCTCCGTACCTAGACGACATTCTGATACAAGCGTCAAGTTTTCAAATTGCCAAGTCTCATACAGAGATAGTTCTGGCATTTCTGAGGTCCCATGGGTGGAAGGTGAACGTGGAAAAGAGTTCTCTATTACCACTCACAAGAGTTCCCTTCCTGGGGACTCTTATAGATTCTATAGAGATGAAGATTTACCTGACGGAGTCCAGGTTATCAAAGCTTCTGAATGCTTGCCGTGTCCTTCATTCCATTCCACGCCAGTCAGTCGCTCAGTGCATGGAAGTAATCGGCTTAATGGTAGCGGCAATGGACATAGTGCCATTTGCGCACCTGCATCTCAAACCGCTGCAATTATGCATGCTAAGTCAGTGGAATGGGGATTACTCAGATTTGTCCCCTCTACTAAATCTGGATCAAGAGACCAGAGATTCTCTTCTCTGGTGGCTTTCTCGGGTCCATCTGTCCAAGGGGATGACCTTTCGCAGGCCAGATTGGACGATTGTAACAACAGATGCCAGCCTTCTAGGTTGGGGCGCAGTCTGGAACTCCCTGAAGGCTCAGGGATTATGGACTCAGGAGGAGAAACTCCTCCCAATAAATATTCTGGAGTTGAGAGCAATATTCAATGCTCTTCTAGCTTGGCCTCAGCTAGCAACACTGAGGTTCATCAAATTTCAGTCGGACAACATCACGACTGTGGCTTACATCAACCATCAAGGGGGAACCAGGAGTTCCCTAGCGATGTTAGAAGTCTCAAAGATAATTCGCTGGGCAGAGTCTCACTCTTGCCACCTGTCAGCAATCTACATCCCAGGCGTGGAGAACTGGGAGGCGGACTTTCTAAGTCGCCAATCTTTTCATCCGGGGGAGTGGGAACTTCATCCGGAGGTCTTCGCTCAACTGGTTCATCGTTGGGGCAAACCAGAACTGGATCTCATGGCGTCTCGCCAGAACGCCAAGCTTCCTTGTTACGGATCCAGGTCCAGGGACCCGGGAGCGGCGCTGATAGATGCTCTGGCAGCCCCTTGGGTTTTCAACATGGCTTATGTATTTCCACCATTTCCGCTGCTACCTCGACTGATTGCCAAGATCAAACAGGAGAGAGCATCGGTGATTTTGATAGCGCCTGTGTGGCCAACCAGGACCTGGTATGCAGACCTAGTGGACATGTCGTCCTGTCCACCACGGTCTCTGGCTCTGAGGCAGGACCTTCTAATACAAGGTCCTTTCAACCATACAAATCTAATTTCTCTGAGGCTGACTGCATGGAGATTGAACGCTTGATCCTATCAAAGCGTGGCTTCTCGGAGTCAGTTATTGATACCTTAATACAGGCACGGAAGCCTGTTACCAGAAAAATTTACCATAAGATATGGCGTAAATATTTATATTGGTGCGAATCCAAGAGTTACTCATGGAGTAAGGTTAGGATTCCTAGAATATTGTCCTTTCTACAAGAGGGTTTAGAAAAGGGCTTATCTGCTAGTTCGTTGAAGGGACAGATTTCTGCTCTGTCTATTCTCTTACACAAACGTCTGGCAGAAGTTCCAGACGTCCAGGCTTTTTGTCAGGCTTTGGCTAGGATTAAGCCTGTGTTTAAGACTGTTGCTCCTCCGTGGAGCTTAAACTTGGTTCTTAAAGTTCTTCAAGGGGTTCCGTTTGAACCCCTTCATTCCATTGATATTAAACTTTTATCTTGGAAAGTTTTGTTTTTGATGGCTATTTCCTCGGCTCGAAGAGTCTCTGAGTTATCTGCCTTACATTGTGATTCTCCTTATCTGATTTTCCATTCAGACAAGGTAGTTCTGCGTACTAAGCCTGGGTTTTTACCTAAGGTAGTTTCTAACAGGAATATCAATCAGGAGATTGTTGTTCCATCATTATGTCCCAATCCTTCTTCAAAGAAG
This sequence comes from Bombina bombina, assembly GCF_027579735.1. Taxonomy (NCBI): domain Eukaryota; kingdom Metazoa; phylum Chordata; class Amphibia; order Anura; family Bombinatoridae; genus Bombina; species Bombina bombina. Next base: position 885,605,724 of record NC_069502.1, read on the forward strand.
GAACGACTTTTACATAATCTGGACGTAGTCCGTGCCCTGAAGTTCTATTTACAGGCAACTAAAGATTTTCGTCAAACTTCTTCCCTGTTTGTCGTGTACTCTGGACAGAGGAGAGGTCAAAAAGCTTCGGCAACCTCTCTCTCCTTTTGGCTTCGTAGCATAATACGTTTAACCTATGAGACTGCTGGACAGCAGCCCCCTGAAAGAAATACAGCTCATTCCACTAGAGCTGTGGCTTCCACCTGGGCCTTTAAGAATGAGGCCTCTGTTGAACAGATTTGCAAGGCTGCAACTTGGTCTTCGCTTCACACTTTTTCAAAATTTTACAAATTTGACACTTTTGCTTCTTCGGAGGCTGTTTTTGGGAGAAAGGTTCTACAGGCAGTGGTTCCTTCCGTTTAAGTTCCTGCCTTGTCCCTCCCATCATCCGTGTACTTTTAGCTTTGGTATTGGTATCACATACGTAATGGATGATCCGTGGACTGAATACACTTAACAAGAGAAAACATAATTTATGCTTACCTGATAAATTTATTTCTCTTGTAGTGTATTCAGTCCACGGCCCGCCCTGTCTTTTTTTTAAGGCAGATCTAAATTTTAATTGAAACTCCAGTCACCACTGCTCCCTATGGTTTCTCCTTTCTTGTCTTGTTTCGGTCGAATGACTGGCTATGACGTGGAGGGGAGGAGCTATATAGCAGCTCTGCTTGGGTGATCCTCTTGCAACTTCCTGTTGGGAAGGGAATATATCCCATAAGTAATGGATGATCCGTGGACTGAATACACTACAAGAGAAATAAATTTATCAGGTAAGCATAAATTATGTTTTTTAGCATAGGAACAATGAATCAAATCTCAACAGGAAGGAATGATTCCCTTATAGGGGTCTAGCTGTGGTTTATACTCATGAGCTAGTTCTGCTGGGATTGGGATATACAACAAGGTAGCAAGCTAACAATTCCCAAGTAATAGTACTATGTAAGGAGGTTGTGAGAGCGGGAGAACATTACTTCAATAAGGAGTTTGGTCTTACAGAGCTAGCCTGTCCCATATTCATAGGATGCTCTGACCTACAGTTTGGTTGCTTAACAACTTCTACCAATCGCACTAGGTGCTTGCGTGGTGTACAGTTCCATCTTCAAGCTATATGATCAGATCTCTCCATGCTTGTTATACCTAATAATAGTTCTCTAGACAAATAAGGTGCAGGACTTGGGTTACCAAACTATGTTTCTGGGTTGAGGGAGAGAGGGACAGTTAAATGGGTCAGCCCGATATAAGAGGTAACAATCACTGCAACTAACATAGCAACAACAGATATGGTGTTGATAGTAGCTAGAGCTCATTGTTAGAGTAAATAGGTTCCGCTTATAATGGAAAGTCATAAGTATAGTGGTATATGGCAGTTCTAATCTATTTGGAACTTCTTCTTGAAAGTTAACTGCAGGGTGAGTTTACTAGTGAGGAACCTTATTGCTAGTTTGGGAGAATCTGAGCCTTTAAGTGGGTTCAAGTATTTAATTTTTAAGAGCAATCTGTGAGAATACCTAAATTGATATGCGGAATGTTAGGTCCAGTTTGGGAACATGTGTAGCTTAAGCAGTGTATTTCTGGTGACTTTATTCCCCGTACTATGGGGCAGAACCCCTCCATTGAGCGAGCCCAGGATACAAACAGTGTATAATACATAAACCTATAAACATATATGAGGAGAAGGACTCAAGCTATGAACAAAAGTTAGTTAATCGTAAAGTGAACGGCAGCAACCAAAAATAAAGAAAAAGAAAACAGCACGGACATCGCTTTCTAGCATAGGAAAGTATAATACTTAGAGTCTAAAAGACAATACCCTTAGTAGAAACATAGTAGGCAGTCCTCCTTGGGGTCTTGAGGGACTTTCTCTCTAGTCCACACCACTTCTACCAAGACCGTTCTGTTGAGCGGGTACCGTTACCCCGCAATAGACTTGCGTAGTGTGGGACGGAAGGTAAGAAGAGTGTTCTGTCCCTTTAGAAGGTATGGCTATGTCCCTAAAAAGTTTAGGTGGGGAGGCTGAGGTTCCAACTTCATGGTAAGTAACTACGAGCTTCTGCAACGACACTGTCAGCTGTGGCTCGTGTTGAGGGTTACAATCATGTCACCGGATCTAGTTGGGGCCTCTGCTAAGGGATGTGTCGCTCCAGTTCTCTGTAGACTCCAGTAATCAAGAAGAGCATGAGAGAGCCCGTCACGAGGGCCTTCCAGACAATCCACTCGGGGGCCGGCCGCATCCTCCCGAGGAATCGCCAATAACAGGTCCTCCTCTACAGTCCAACCATTATATCTTGAGGCAGGTGCGGTAGATTGTTCTTTGGGTGCAGCTAGCTCCGTAGTAATCTGTGTGCTGTGACTGTGCAGTCGAATGAGCTAACAGTGTACCATTGCTGAAGTGGATGAGGAGAACTCTGGGATAGTGGTCGCTGGGTTCTGACTCCCCTTTAGTATGATGTCAGGATTAGGGTGAGTGGTAGGAATCGGAGTATAGGACTGCTTCAGCGACTCACCTCTGGTTATCTGTAGGTGCAGTAGATTCCGACTTAATGGATCTCAATGGTGGGTCCCCACATACTCCTCCCTTTAGTATCAAAGTTAGATTATTGAAGTTATGCTGCATTTGCTGTTCGAAACCAGCCAGGAGAGTATGCATTGTAACGTAGAATTCCTCCCTGCTGAGAGTAGGCATGTTGAGCTTGTTTAACCCCGTGCCTGGGGGGGGGGGGGTTCTGATGGTATGCACAGTAGGCCGCAGCCTGATGTCTCTTCGGCTAAGGTCGACTTTAGGAGATCGTAGACGCAGAAATTCTCATATAGATCTGTTCAGTGAGTCTTTATAGATCTGTTGAATCACTCTCTGGCAAAGAATTTAGCAATAATTAAATGATATGTAGTGGATCATTTTGAGTCTTAGAAAATGCCACCAATCATGGCCGCTGCTTAGGCACGCCCCCCTGGATGTACAATTTTTGGTGCGCCTTAGGGTTGCATTCCCCTGGTCAGCTTGCTAGTGTATCCATGGATTCCCTGCTTTGCAGGCGAATAGGTTGGCTGTGCCTCTGCTTGGCAAGCTACTTGTAGGGGGGTCCTTTTCTAGGACATTTGTGTTGGGGATTTATCTTCCCATTAGCCGGTGGCTTCGGGCCTTGAGGACAGTTGTTGCCCTTCCAGGCTCATCCCTTTTCTTTTGGGGATATGGAGATGGACTCCTTTCTTGGGGTTTCTCCTGGATGGGAGGCGGTAAGGTGGGATTGGTTCCCCTGGGGGTCTTGCTGGCTCCAAGTCAGACTGTTGGGCCTTTATTTTGATAGATCCTTAGGTCTATGGCCTTGTTGTCGGGTTGTACTTGTACTCTGTGGGATGGCTGTGCTATCCTTACGCTCGTTCCTGTACCAGTTTTGGTATTCTTTTTTTCCCTTGTCTTGGATCCCTGAGGCTGAGTTGGTCTAGCTGGGTGTGGGTCTGCAGGTCAGGATGGCCGAGTGGTCTAGGGCGCTGCATTCGTGCGCAGTCTCCTCTGGATGTGTGAGCTTTGTTGAGTCTATTCTGTTAGCTCAGTCTGCTAGGGTATAGATTTCCCTTTCAACTTGCTTCTTTGATTTCAGAAGAGGGTTTACTCTTCCTTCGGGTTCTGAGGGTATATTCTTCTACTCGGGGGGCCTCTATGAGGTTTTGTGTTCCCCTTTTAAGGTACCTGTGTGTAGGTCCAGCGGCTTAAGGTTGCCTGGAGCGTGCCCTCTGTCTGGGGGTTGCTTTTGCGGTCTATTTCTTGCTTGACTGCTTCTTTCTTCCTTGCAAGTACCCTCTGTGTCATCCTGTGATGGACTCTGTTCTCAAACCTGGGGTTTTTCACCTGGGTGTATTACACACTTTTCATGGTCGAAAACTTTGGTATTCTATGTTCAGACACTGGGAGGACTTTGCCTCTTCAGTTGCATTCCGTGCTTGCAGGATGTTGGAGAGATGTCTGTTCTGTCTCTGTGCCCGGTCTTATCCCGGGTTTCGCTTGGTAATTTTCCTTTCCCTGTTTGGGCCCCTTTGGGTCTCTGTGAGATGGGCTCACTCTTGGAGGTGTTCTTTTTTGTATTAGGGGACCTTTTCGGTTTCCTCGGTTCTCCTTTGCCTTGTCCCCTTGGGGGTTTCGGCTGGTGTCCCCTTTAATTGTGGGGGGTGAATGGTGGGGGACCGTCTGTTGGGCAACGGTGTCTCCTGGAGGACTGTTGGCTCAGTCGAGTCTGCTTTGCGGTCTCTAGTTTGGCTTCTGGACTACCTGCGAGTCAGTGTCCTTGGGGGTTTTCCTTTAAAAAAGTTCTCGGCTTTGGACAAAGCTTTTTTTTTTTATTGGGTAGAGGTTCAGGCCTGGTGCCCTCAGTATGGGCCGCCTATTGTACCCTCCCGTCTTGGCATTCAGTGTCCACTATAGCTTGGGTATTGTTTTCCCAAAAGTTATGAATGCCGCTGAAGAAGAAAAACATAAATTATGCTTACCTGATAATTTTTTCTTTTCTTCTGATGGAAAGAGTCCACAGCTCCCCACCCGTAATTTTATGTGGGGCGTCCTTATTATTCTTCTGGCACCTTTCACCCTGATATTTCTTCTACTGTTCCTTGTTCCTCTCCAGAATGACTGGGGGATGAGGGGAGTGCGAGGAGTATTTAAGCCTTTGACTGGGGTGTATTTGCCTCCTCCTGGTGGCCAGGTTCTTATTTCCCAAAAGTAATGAATGCAGCTGTGGACTCTTTCCATCAGAAGAAAAGAAAATTATCAGGTAAGCATAATTTATGTTTTTCTAGGCAATCCATTTATATAGCCCATCTGGGAGTGTTTTTGTAACAATGTATAGTTTTGCTTATTTTTTTTTTTTTTTTTTTTATTAAATATATTTTTTATTGAGGTTTCAACAATATACATAAATCATATAAGTAACAGCTCAACACAGCATTGGACAGTTAGGTTATGAGACAAGATGGAGAGATAAACCTCTAAGAACAAACAATATGGATCAGCAACATATGTATCATAGGCAACATATTGGTACGCAATAACATGAGGAATCAATTTTCAATCTATGCTGCAGAATAGACTTAAGCTAAAAGATTGAACTCCATAAACAAAGTTACATTGGAAGACTATGAACAGAGTGTTACACAATGCTGAGTTGTATTAATAGTGACCTCATTTTTGATATATAATAGATTATGGTAGCTAAAGCTCAGGGGTAATAAAAATTGTCAGGTATAATGGAAAAGGCTTACATATTAGCAGATTAGTAGGAACCCATCTTGCGATTTCTAAGGAACAATAGTTAATATACGGTCTCCTCATAAAAAGTTTAATGCGTAGAAATAGTGAGCTTAGTTAGTGAGCAAGAAAGTGGGTGGGGGATGCAGCGGGCAAGAGCCGCTCAAAATAAGGTAAGGGGGAGGGTGGGGATAAGGGGGACGGAGCTAGAGAAAGTGTTACACTAATGGACATGTTTAGGCCTCTGATGTTTTTAGTTACGTTACACGTAGGGGTGAAGAACTATAGTTACATTGAGTGGAGATTGTCATAAGGTTATGGGCAAATCTGTAACTTTAATGACACAGATACAATATAATATAACATTACACAAACAGCCAACAGTAAACATGTAGGGTACTTTGTATGGAGAAAGAGTTGCTCTGGAGAGTATGATAATGAGTGAGTGGGTGAGTACTTAAACCAGGGGCGCAGCATTAGGATGAATACGATATATTTACCAACAATATTTAGTCAGGGGAATGTCGCTAGGCACTAGTTTGGTTAGGGCGTAATAACTATTTCTTAATTTGAACCTGGTCAATTGAACATGTCATAGGTTCAAGCTATCATGAGAGTAACATACTCTTATGTAAGAGATAAATAGCAACCCATCCGTCCTCAAATTAAATAGGTGTATGAGAAAATATATAACATTATAAAACACTGAGTGAAATAGTAAACGGAAAAATCTGACAACTGTAAAACAAACATTTCACAACCCAGTACTTAGACCATAATGAAACTGAAAGATCTACCATCCACAGACTTTCAAAAGTCTCAAACGAGCTAGGAATGTGATATAGTCTAAATGTTATATTGAGGCTAAAATAAAAATAATACCAACTTGCTCTAGTTTAAGAGAGTATATCAAAGAGTAGTCTATCTATTATCCTCCCAGTATAGCTTGTGTAGGATGGTACATGGCTACTTATATTCTAGCTGATAGGCAGTTCGTGTGAAGAGTACTATGGGAGGAGATACATAACAGAAACTAGAGATATAGAGGGAAGATCGCCCATAATTTATAAAAAATAGAATAAAATAAAAAAAATTACCTCCTCTACAAACTAAGAGCATAAGTGAAACTTATGAGACACTGTAAGGGTAGAAATCATACAAAGCCATAGGGCAAAAATATTCCCATCTAGTTTGTAGTAGCCAACCTAAGCTATTTAGATTTATGCTTGATATATCATAACTTCAGGGAGAAAGAGCTAATAAAACAATGTTTTTGCAAGTAGGAAGTCTCTTTAAAGATATCGCCTCAGTTAATAAGCCACCCACACTGTTACAGCTAGGCCATGGGGTGCATGATGTTAACAGACTGATACAGCATATTTTACCTGCTATCACAACATTCTAATGAAAAAACAATAAAAAAAAGATAGGTATGTTATGGACAGCATGATATGTAGAGCTTGGCATAATTTAATACCAAACCACCAAAGATAAATACTCCACAAACAACTAATGACATCACAAAAATGGCGTATAGAGGGTTCAAATAATACTATAGTATAGATCAACCACAGATATGGGATGTATAATATATGACCATTCATAGCAAGAAGTAAACAGGCATGTTGTCACTCCCGGACCATTTGGGTAAAATATAACATTGGCCTCAAGTATCTTTGAACTTTTAAATAATAAAATTAACAATAGAAAAGGTATACTAGACTATTACAGAAATGTCAAACTCTGATTAACGGCATATTGAAACAAATACTGGAGAAGTTTTCTTAGCAAGTAGACAAAAATAAATTGCCTAAATCTCTCAAAGACCCCAGAATTTATAGGGACTTTGATGAACACATTGGGATTAATCATCAGACACTATAATCGTCATCTAAAAGACCCAAGTAATGTGCAGAGTCTCAAAAACAAAATCCCTCTATATAAATAAAAGGGCTCTAAGAATATCTGATGGAATAGACTGCAGATCAATAGTCTCTAGGTCGACAGCGTTCTAGGAACAACAGTCCCGCAATGGCTTCAGTTGTCCTCCACTGCTCTGCAAAGTAAAGGATTGCTATCCTACACCGCCTTTGTCAAACTTGCTCCGCTGTGCATGTGTAGGCTTCCGGCTTATAGCGATAATGGTGACCCATACCGGACAAGGTGAGCCATCCACTCTAGTGCAGGACATCACGGTTGTAGATAGATAATTTAGCGCTGGTACGGTAGGGCAAGAGGAGTTGGGTTTCAGCCGCTGCCCCACGATCTTTTGCTTGCGGTGGGGGAAGTATACACTTAAGGCCACTCGAAAATCACCATAGGCAGCTGGATCGATGCCTGCAGTGAATCCCTCTTCTTTATCAGTCGGACAGGCGCAAGGCGGCACTCGCCGACAATCCTCCACACTCTGCGGGTTTGAAGCATGTAACCCAGCAAATAGGCTTGCGTCTAGTGTCTCCACAGGGTCCGGCTGCATTATATCCCATCCAGCTTCAGCTTGTTCAGATAATGAGGTTGGCTGACAGCTCTCGCTGCCTAGTATAGTGAGCGTTGCAGAACAAAAGAGGTGAATATCTTGCAGTAGGTCTGCATGGTGAGAGTCCATAGCTTGCTCCAATACCCAAAGTGCCTCCATGATGACCGCCGCCATCTTGAGCTTAAAGACAGCGTGTGTCTGGGGTTTATTTTTTCTTAATCTCCCTGCAGGTCTTCAATAAGAGAGCAAATTTCCTCCCTTTCACGGACGATGCCCTCAGGGTCAGTTCAGTAGTGCTGACATTTCAATCCCAGATCAGAAATTTGGGCAAACAGCCTCCATTATTAGAATTTAGAGCCAGGAGCTCTGCCAGGTTATGTCTAGCTGCTTCGGCAGTTGGCTCCGCCCCCCCTTATTTTTTATTTTTAAATAATTTTTTATTGAGACAATGGATAAAAGTAACAGAAAAGGGAGTGAGTCCCAGCACAAGACAAATACAAAAAGAAAAATAACTGTTACAAAACACATATGAAAGGTACATAAGAATTAAGACATTGATGTGCTAATATAGGATTTGTTAAAATATTATCTAGACAATAGAGTTTCAATATTTATATAATAATAGGAGTCAAAGATATGAAAGATATCAAGGTTGAGAACAGAGAGATAACATTTGACGTAAATTATAGCACCGACTTTATGACCTTAAATACAGAAAGCGCACAGTGAGATCAAAACATGTGTGACTGGGGCATATAGAAATGAAGTCTCAGTTTTATAATACAGGTAACTAGTAGTCCCTACTCTCAAATAAGGGGTATTCTATACGCTGAAAATAGTGAGAGGAAGGGAGCTGGCATTTATCAGGCCTCCTATAGGCCTGCGTATATAGGGGGATGAGGGATGCAGCGGGCAAGAGCCGCTCATAATGGGGGGATAGGGGAGAGGGGAAGGGAAGGGGGGGGTGGAGCCAGATAGTTTGTCTTAAGAATATAAACTACAGGGCGATGTGAAATGGAATGGAGTAGGATCTCAGGGCTTCTGAAAAACTTATATGCTGGACCGTGCTTTCCCAGTAGACACGGCCCAACAGCATCTATAAATGGACCCTATCATCCTCAAACAATATACCCTGCTTACTAATAGGGAATAGGACTGCTCTCTGTGTGTAAAAAAGAAATAAGCTATCTAGCTAGAGTAAAGATTGTGGGGGATAAGAGCATCCTCAGTTTATCCAGCAAACTGAAGGCCCAAAGGAAAAGAGATAACTTCACAATATTTAGGAAATATGGGCTATCTATAGAGAGATAACTATGAACTTGAACATTGCTAGTGGAAACTTGCAGCTTTTAGTTATAGACAGAGAGACAAGCATGTAACAAGGTGTGTCCATAACCAGCTAAAAAGAGAGCCTTGTCCTTATGCACATCACAAATCTGGACATCCACCATTACAATAACAGTATCATATATATATGTGAGGCTTACTAGGAAAACACAAATAATAAAGGGCTAATCCTTATCAACGTGTACAATGGAGAACATATCTGGGTGGAGCGGAGCATAAATAGTCAATTCGATGGGAGCTACTTATATCATAATATACAGTAGTAATTCTTTAAAAAAGTACAAGATGTGCGGGAAGTTAACATATAAATGCAATGGCAAACCATGGTTAACCTTTAGGCATAAGTTTCCTTAATTATTGAGAAGTACAAGAGTGGCCAGGGGGTATGTGCCATGTATGGGTATCATATAAGATGGCTCTGTCCAAATTAAGGCAACCAAATTGTACTCTCTTAGTAGATATGCTTTTCCATATATCTCCATACAACAACTAAGTTGAATGCAGGCATACTTAAGCAGCGAAAGGCTTAAGCGTTACAACTACAAGACCTGTAAATAGTCGCATGAGATAAATAAGGAGCTGCAAACATGTAGGTACATAAACATTCTCCTATAGTACTGCAGAAGATTATGGTCTTTAAAATAATTAGTATTATAGTGGTAGAAGCACAAAACATTCAGGCATGCATCAACTTGGACAGAAAACTTGAGCTCTATACCCCTGTTATCAAGGCTAAAAATGAGCAACTTAAAACTACAAACTATAAAAACAATTGCCATGCCGCTAGCATCAGAAGGGAAATATAATGTTCAAAGCAATAAGTTCCCAACTTTCAAGCCCAAAAGCCGTCATCCGGAGTATGATCTATTTATCAACTACTGAGTAGAAATCCCAAAATGCATGCTCAGACTGAACCAAGTTTCATCATTTAGAATAGAACAGTGTCCTGCTGTATCTCGCTTGAGAGCAATCCAGATACTGTCCAGTGCTCGTTAGGCAGTCACCCTATACCATCTCTTGGGTTCCAGCAAGAATGTACAGAGTTCTGTGCAAGTTTATATATCCAGCGAGAACATCTCAAATGTGCAGGTATTTGGCTATCAGGGGCTCTTATTGTGAAATAGGTAGTTAACTCGACAGAGGATTTTTGTACGTCTGTGAGTCTGTCAGAGCGGCGCTCAGTCTCTAAGTCCCAAACTGTACCTGTGTCTCCGATAGTGTATTCAAGAGGGCTGTCCATAGGAGCGCTCAGCCGCTGGTCTGACCCTGACACCATTGCGGACGCAGCTAGATGGCCGTAACTCAGCTCCGCATCTCCAGCGCTTCCGGCTTTTCGCATAGCAATGCTATCGATCTCCCATTTAGAGCCCATCATTATTTCTGTAAATAAAACTGAAGTAGAGAGAACAGGGTTTGTTGGGACGCTCCTACTGGCAGCTGTAGGCTCAATCTCCCCTATAAATGTGTCAGAATCTTGTTGAGCTCTCCTCCGCTGCTCCATACTTGTAGCGCACTTCTGTGTTGCAGACATTGCCTCTTCCACGTGTGCGCTTCTCAGTATAGATATGAGGTCTTTGAATCCTGCAGACATCTTTTGGTCTAGGTCCAATAGGAGGTGAAAAATGGCGATATTAGCTTCCTCCATGTTGAAAGAATGTCAGTAGGGTACAGGTTATCGCTGATACTCAAAAATCTTGTAAATTGGCCCGGTACTGTTTGGATGCGTCCCAAGGCCTGAAATACTTTAAGCCTGAGTCCCTCTGCACCGTCGGACAGACACTGAGATAAGCTATAGCCACCAAAACTGTCACCTACAGATAATCATAAGCTTAATTGGCATGAAGATGCAGAAAAATAATTATTTTAAATCTTTTTACCCCTTTGTTGAAATTAATTTACGGAGCAGCAGAGCAAAAACATGACCGCTCCGGTTGCTGGCCGGCTCCGCCCCAGTTTTGCTTATTTTTTAATAACATTGTGCTGATGTTCAGAATCCTAACCAAGCCCCAAAGTATCAGATGCAGACCCAGGTCTACAGATTTGTGCAGGGAAGGGGGCATGGGGGGGGGGGTCTGATCTTTATGCTTTCTCAGCCCCTTTCACTGGTTGTCCCAGCATAAGCTTATCAATAGTGCTAAACTGGGAACTTCTAAGTAAGTTCTTACAAGGTTTTATACTGGATGTTTAGATCAGTATGTCGCGATCGCTCAGCTGCTGATCGCTTCTTTCTACTTCTGTCTCAGCGCGGTAGCGCTTTCATTGGTTGCCTAGCAACCCTGTTCCTGTCGGCCCTTCCGATGACGTCAGGAGGCCTTCTTATTCCGGCGTCTCCTCTCATCGGTGCCTGTTTGTTTTACTCGTGGGCTTTTGTGAGTACAAATTTATTCCTGTGATATTCTGAATCTGTGCCTGTTTATTCTGAACCCTAAAACCCTACCTTCCTGATATCGTTGCTGGACACTGCTTACCGGACTACTCTATTGGTTAACCCCTACCTGCCTGATAACACGTTGCTGGACACTGTTTACCTGACTACTCTATTGGTTAACCCCTACCTGCCTGATAACACGTTGCTGGACACTGCTTACCTGACTACTCTATTGGTTAACCCCAACCTGCCTGATAACACGTTGCTGGACACTGTTTACCTGACTACTCTATTGGTTAACCCCTACCTGCCTGATAACACGTTGCTGGACACTGCTTACCTGACTACTCTATTGGTTAACCCCTACCTGCCTGATAACACGTTGCTGGACACTGCTTACCTGACAACTCTATTGGTTAACCCCTACCTGCCTGATAACACGTTGCTGGACACTGCTTACCTGACTACTCTATTGGTTAACCCCTATCTGCCTGATTACACGTTACTGGATATTGCTTGCCTGACTATTCTATTGGTTAACCCTTACCTGCCTGATTACACGTTGCTGGACATTGCTTGCCTGATTACTCTATTGATTAACCCTTTCTACACGAAGTTTCTTCTCCTGACCCTGCTGTGTCATCTTCCAGTCTATTACTGTGAGTATATATTACACTACAGCTGTCGCAGGGTCAGGTCCTGGTATATACTCACTGTGCTAGGGTGTTATTAACCTCATTCTAGCATTTGGGTCTAATTCTGGACTTTACCTATCCTGACATTACAAACAGGCCAAATAATGGACCCTGGTGAGTTATCCAGAGCTGTAGCTCTACAGGGACAGCTTCTTGGAACCCACTCTGCACACCTGCAATCCCTGGATTCTAAATTGGATCAAATAACTGCTCTTTTGCATAATCTTTCTCCTCCTTCTCAAGTGTCGGCAACACCTGTTGTTCCTGTGGCCAGCTCTAACCCTGCATTTAATCCGCCACAACCTGCAGAACAATTTATTCCTAGAATTCCACTACTGGATAAATATGACGGCAATCCTGAAGATTGTCGAGGATTTCTTAATCAGTGCCGCCTTCACTTCAGAAATAATCCTCAGATGTTTGGTTCCTCTTCCTCCAAGATCACCTTTTTAATTTCTCTTATGAAGGGTAAAGCCCTGGCTTGGGTTTCTCCACTGTTGGAAAAGGATGATCCTTTGCTCCAGGATATTGACACTTTTGTATCTATATTTTCTTCTGTGTTTGATAAACCTGGTAGATCAGCGGCGGCTGAAGCAGGACTTTTAGATTTAAGACAAGGATCTCTTTCTGTAGCACAATACGCTATAGAATTCCGGACTTTAGCTGCTGAAACTATGTGGAATCATGGGGCACTGCGTGCAGCATTTCATAAAGGTCTTTGTGATCGTTTGAAAGACGAATTGGTTTATAGGGATCTTCCCGATTCTCTAGAAGATCTTATCAACCTATGTATCAAGCTTGATGCTCGTTACTCTGAACGTCTCCATGAACGTGACCGTAACAGAAGATCCTTTATCAGATCTTCCTTTCGTCCTATGCCTCATTCTCCAAAACTTCCTACTCCAAATACTTCTATCTCTGAGTCAAGTGAACCCATGGAGGTTGGTGCTATTAAATTATCCGAAACTGAACGTCTCAGAAGGCGTAATCTGGGACTATGTCTTTACTGCGGTATTAGGGGCATATGTTAAAAGATTGTCCAACTCGTCCAGTCAATCCCAAGCTGTTTGTTCCGGTTACTGTCCGCTTTGGCAACATTAAATTTCAGGCTCAAGCACTCATCGACTCTGGAGCTGCAGGACTGTTTATGGATTCTGAGTTTGTCAAAGCTTTTCATATTCCTTTGCTTTCCAAGAGCCAAATAATTAAAGTCACTACTGTCAGTGGTCAACCTTTAGGTTCTGGTTTCATTCAATATTCTACCATTCCTCTTCTCATGTCTGTAGGAGTACTTCATTCCGAAACCATTTGCTTTGACATCATCTCTTCTCCACAGTTTCCCCTCATTTTGGGACTTCCTTGGCTTCAACTACATGATCCAGTTTTTTCCTGGTCCAAAGGAGAGCTTGTTGCTTGGGGATCTTCTTGTTTCACACAGTGTTTACGGAATGCTCCCAAAACTTCTAGTACTGTTGTGGCAGTTTTGGACGTTCCTGATTCTTTGCCTGAACAATATCATTCTTTTTGTGATGTCTTTTCCAAAAAAGATGCTGAAGTATTACCTCCTCACCGGACCTTTGATTGTCCCATAGACTTATTACCAGGAGCACCTCTACCTAAGGGTAAAACTTACCCACTTTCTCGTCAAGAAAATGTTTCACTTGAGGAATATATCAAGGATAATTTGGCCCAAGGTTTTATCCGCCCTTCTTCTTCTCCAGTAGGGGCAGGTTTTTTCTTTGTGGAAAAGAAAGATGGAGGTCTTCGTCCTTGCATTGATTATCGAGCTCTTAATTAAATTACAATCAAGAATTGTTATCCACTCCCTCTCATTCCCGAATTATTTGATCGTCTCCAGGGTGCTTCCATCTTTACCAAATTGGATCTTCGTGGGGCATATAATTTGGTCAGAATTCGTAAAGGGGACGAGTGGAAAACTGCCTTCAACACTAGGTTTGGACACTATGAATATTTAGTTATGCCTTTTGGGTTATGCAATGCCCCTGCAGTTTTCCAACATTTCGTTAATGAAATTTTCAGAGACTATCTTAATCAATTTGTTATTATCTATCTTGATGATATTCTGATTTATTCCCGGACTGTACAGGATCACATTCATCATGTTACATTAGTACTCCAGAGATTACGTGAAAATTCTCTTTTTGCCAAGCTTGAAAAGTGTTCTTTTCATCAAGAATCTATTCCTTTCTTGGGTTACATTATTTCTCCGTCTGGATTCAAGATGGATTCTGACAAACTGTCGGCTATCCTAGACTGGCCTAGACCTACTTCCTTAAAATCTCTTCAAAGATTCCTGGGGTTTGCCAATTATTATCGTAAGTTCATAAAGGACTTTGCTAACATCTCGGCACCCCTTACTGCTCTTACTAAAAAGGGTCAGGATTGCAAGCATTGGTCTGATCTAGCCTTACAGGCATTTGAATCTCTAAAATCTGCATTTACGACTCTTCAATTCATTCTTGAAGTGGATGCTTCTCTGATTGCTGCTGGGGCAGTACTATCTCAGCGAAATCCTGTTTCTAGCAAGATTCTTCCTGTGGGATTTTTCTCCAAGAAGTTCAATACCTCCGAACTGAATTATGACGTTGGAAACAAAGAACTGTTAGCTATTAAAATGGCTTTGGAAGAATGGAGACATCTGCTTGAAGGCACTGTTCAACCATTTCTTATACTCACAGACCATAAAAATCTTCTGTATCTTCATACTGCCAAACGCCTCAACTCATGTCAAGCCCGATGGGCTCTGTTCTTCTCCAGATTTAATTTTGTCCTCTCTTATATTCCTGGCTCTAAGAATACGAAAGCAGACGCTTTATCTAGACAATTTCTGGCTTCTGATTCTACATTTCTGGATTCTGAACCCATTCTTCGCCCTGCTAAAGTTCTGGCTCAGTTATCTACGTTTCCTCTACAAGCGTTACAGTCTGCTCAAGCTTCTGTTCCTTCATCCTATGACATACCTCCTGGGATCTTATTTGTACCTACTGAATTCCGCCTAAAACTTCTTTGTTGGGCTCATGATAATGTTCTGTCTGGACATCCAGGAGTACGTAATACTTTGTGGAGACTCAAACAACATGTCTGGTGGCCTTCCATGGGCAAAGATGTCAAAGATTATGTTGCAGCTTGTAATTCCTGTACCTCAAATAAACAATCTTCATCATTACCTCTTGGTCTCTTACAACCTCTGCCTGTTCCGTACTATCCCTGGTCTCATGTTTCCATGGACTTTATTACAGATCTTCCTAATTCTGCCGGAAACAAGACCATATGGGTGGTAGGTTTTCCAAAGCAGCTCATTTTGTTCCATTAACTGAATTACCATCGGCCCAGAAACTCGCTGAATTGTTTATTCGCCATATCACCAGATTACATGGTTTTCCTTTGGACATCGTTTCTGATCGAGGAGTTCAATTTGTCTCAAGATTTTGGAAATCTCTGTGCAAACAGTTTGGAGTTACCATATCTCTTTCTACTGCGCATCATCCTCAGTCCAACGGGCAAACTGAGCGGGTAAATCAATCTCTTGAGTCCTATCTCAGGCACACTCCAATTGGTCTCAACTTCTTCCTTTAGCAGAACTTGCTTACAATTCCCGCTTCAACTCTTCTTTACAGACTTCTCCTTTCAAGGCAGCCTATGGATTCGAACCTAGAACTTTTCCTATGTCTTCGGGAGGTTCTGGAGTCCCTGGAGCAGATCGTACAGTGAGAAGTCTTTGTAAACACTGGAAGAAGATTCGGGAAATCCTTCTTCTCTCTACTCAAAAGTATAAACGATTTGCTGATCGCAGACGCCGGAAGGCGCCCTCTTTTCGGACTGGAGACAAGGTTTGGATTTCCACCAGATTCATCCGACTCAAACAACCCTGTGCTAAATTGGGTCCCAAATACATCGGACCATTCAGGATTGTTACCAAGGTATGTTCTACTGCCTACAGGGTGGCTTTACCAGACAACTTGAAGATTCACCCTGTCTTTCACGTATCTCTTCTTAAACCAGCAGTCTCTAACCGGTTTTCCACCAAATGTAGAGTTCCCTCTCCGTTCCTTGTGGATGGTACTTCAGAATTTGAGATCAGTCAAATTCTTGATTCCAGATTAAGGGGTAACCGTCTGTACTATTTGGTCCATTGGAAGGGATATCCCATCACTGAACGTTCTTGGGAACCTGCTTCTCATGTCCGTGCCTCTGCTTTGATCAAACGGTTCCACGCCCAGAATCCTTCGAAGCCTGTTCGTGTTTCCCGGAGGGGTCCTTGAGGTGGGGGCACTGTCGCGATCGCTCAGCTGCTGATCGCTTCTTTCTACTTCTGTCTCAGCGCGGTAGCGCTTTCATTGGTTGCCTAGCAACCCTGTTCCTGTCGGCCCTTCCGATGACGTCAGGAGGCCTTCTTATTCCGGCGTCTCCTCTCATCGGTGCCTGTTTGTTTTACTCGTGGGCTTTTGTGAGTACAAATTTATTCCTGTGATATTCTGAATCTGTGCCTGTTTATTCTGAACCCTAAAACCCTACCTTCCTGATATCGTTGCTGGACACTGCTTACCGGACTACTCTATTGGTTAACCCCTACCTGCCTGATAACACGTTGCTGGACACTGTTTACCTGACTACTCTATTGGTTAACCCCTACCTGCCTGATAACACGTTGCTGGACACTGCTTACCTGACTACTCTATTGGTTAACCCGAACCTGCCTGATAACACTTGGGTCTAACTCTGGACTTTACCTATCCTGACACAGTATCTGTGCATATTGTTCTTTATAGTACTGTCTATTACATGCAGTTATATAAAAAAAATGGTGTACACTGTCCCTTCAAGTAGATTTGGATAGGGACAGAGAGATGTATGTAGATATACATTTGGCTTAAATCCTAAACGCTTGTTTTTCAGCATCCATGCAAGAAACAAGTAATACATTTTATAATCTGGGATTTGTTAAATTGATGTTGTGCTCCAAAAATATAATAGCTTGTAAAAATGTTGAAAGTATTTTTTCCTGAAAATTGTTACGTTAAAGCTGCTGAAATGTACACTGAAACTAAAACAACACATATTACTTGATACTAATAGCTAATAGGTTAAAAAGGACAATTTCCAAAGCTTTATTGGTGGAGAGATACAGAGACAAACCAAATTACAAAATATTGGCCTTTTTAAAAAAAGAAGCAGAATTTGAAATACGAAACTGAACCAACTTTACTAGCACTTCAAACAGACTGCTGTATTGCATATATTTAAGTGCTCAAGCCTACTTGCCCTTAAAGGGACAGTAACTTAAAAATTAAAGTTTAATGATTCAGATTGAGAATGCAATTTAAGTAACTTTCCTATTTACTTTTATTATATAATTTGCTTTGTTCTCTTGATATCCTCTGTTGAAAAGTATTCTTAAGTACGCTCAGGAGCAGCAATGCACTACTGGGATCTAACTGTTGATTGGTGTCTGGGCATATATGCCTCTTGTCATTGACTCACCCAATGTGTTCAGCTAAATCTCAGTATTGAATTGCTGCCCGTTCAACAAAGGATACCAAGAAAATGAAGCAAATCCGATTACAGAAGTAAATATCAAAGTTGATTAAAGTGCATGCTTTATCTGCTTCATGAAAATTAAATTTTTACTTTACTGTCCCTTTATGAAAAAAAATAATTGGGTTTCATATACCTTTAAAGCCAAAGGGGCTCGTCGGAAACAGAAGTTATGAAGCAGCGGTCTAAAGACTGCTGCTCCATAACTTGTCTGCCTGCTCTGAAGCCGCTGGCAGAAATCAATCAGAACGAAATCGATCGGATTGATTGACACCCCCTGCAAGCAGCCGATTGGCCGCGAATCTGCAGGGGGCGGCATTGCACCAGCAGTTCACAAGAACTGCTGGTGCAATAATAAATGCCGGCAGCGTATTCTGTCGGCATTTATCGATGTGTAGCGGACATGATACGCTACTTCGTATTATGTCCGCTCGCACATTGATAAATATGCCTCAAAGTCAGTAAAGCAACATTCCCAAATTTCTCCAGTGAAACTAAGTGCACTAATTGTTAATATTTATCTGCTGCTTACATATATAGGGTTCCATATATATATATATGTATACATGATTATATATAGGTATATATATATACAGATACATATAGATATATACAGATACATATAGGAATATCTATTTAGAATTACTTAGAACATATTCTGCTATGTGCGAAACATTGGAATGTGAAATATTTACAGAGAATACATAGTTAAAACCTTAATTAATTATGAATATTGCATACATATGTGTTAAAGCCCTTTGCCTGCCTCTAAGACCTCCTATCTTTGAGCCCTTATAACTTTTGTGTGCAATATTTTGTTACATATTTTTTATTACATGTGTTATTATGAGTGTAACTGTACTTTGTAATGTATTTCTAATGTGTTTTGTACAACTTTTTACTTTTGTGAAACAGTTAACCAGAGCTCTGAAATCGCAGTAATCATTCTAGCGTAAATCATGATTGCGCTAAAGCGATCGGGTTTACTTTCAACTCGTGATATGAGCGGTAAGCCAAACAAGAGCAAACCCCCGTGCTAAACCCCTTATTACTCATGCACAAACGTTTGTGCTCCACTCTTTATCTGGCCCTTAATCTTTTTATATGCTAGAAAGGAAACCACCAATAGATGCTTTCTCACATAAGATACGTTACTGGACAGTTGGTCTCACAATCCTGCAAGAATTTAAATCTAGGGGTATATGGCCAATTGTAAGATGGCAAGGTGCCAGGAACTAGCTTCCTACCCCGCCCAGAGACATTCTGGGTTGGCCGGAGGAGGGACTGGCCTAACTAGTTATGTTACAATACATATACAGTTGAAACTAGTTTATAGATTTCTGAGAGTGTAAGCAGAAGTTCCGGGGCAGCTGAGACTAGAGTATTGGATAGAGGCATCAGTTCTGGACAGTGCAGAGTGGAACTTTGAGAGCCCAGCAGTCTAAATAACCTGAGAGAACCTTGGACCAGAGACCAGTCCTGGAGCAGTCCCTAAAGATTAAAGACCCAGAAGCAGGAAGTCTGGGAACACTGGTCCATCAGAGAGTGAGGCCCCAAATATATTGGTTTAATATAAGTATTTATAAAGGACTCTTATAGAAGTAATGTATCATATTAATTGTGTTTGCCCTTTGTCTACGTTTTTATGTTGTTTCTTATCTAGACAACAGTGTTTTAATTTCTGTACACAATACAACATATTTATATTGACCACTTGTCTGTATGTCTTAAATTTTTGTAACCTGTTCCCTAGCGAATTTCTTACATTAAATATTGGTTGCTGTTCACAGGTCTTTAGCCAGACTTTCTCAATCCATCATTCCACTGCTAGACACTGAAGCACAATGCCTCATGACCTAGACACCCGCCCCTTTCTAAATTAGATACACAATGGATTACCGCTAGCGTCTGCTTGGCTGAAAACCATCATTAGTCCAAAATGTGTTAGAGCATTTTGTTATTACACTATTGCTTACATATAAATATGTGTTTAACCCCTGATCCAGAGCAGCAAAACACTACTAGCTGAACACTTCTGGTGAGCCAATGACACGAGCCATATGTGTGTCACCACCAATTAGCAGATAACTCCCAGTAGTGCATTGCAGTTCCTGTGCCTACGTAGGTATGTTTTTCAACACAGGATACCAAAAGAACAAAGTGAATTTGATAATAGAAATGAATTGAAAAGTATCTTAAAATTGCATTCTCTGGGGCATATTTATCAAGCTCCGAATGGAGCTTGATGCCCCGTGTTTCTGGCGAGCCTGCAGGCTCACCAGAAACAGCAGTTATGAAGCAGCGGTCACAAAGACCGCTGCTCCATAACCTGTCCGCCTGCTCTGAGCAGGCGGACAGACATCGCCGGAAATCAACCCGGTCGAGTACGATCGGGTTGATTGACACCCCCCTGCTGGCGGCCTATTGACCGCGAGTCTGCAGGGGGCGGCGCTGCACCAGCAGCTCTTGTGAGCTGCTTGTGTAATGCTGAATACGGTGAGCGTATTGCTCGCCGTATTCAGCGAGGTCTGTCGGACCTTATCCGCACTGTCGGATCAGGTCCGACAGACCTTGATAAATAGGGGCCTCTATCTGAATTGGGAAGAATTCATTTTGACTTTCATGTAAGAAGCTTGAGTAGAAAAGCAAGGCACAGCTTGTCTCGTGTTCCTTGCATATTTTACTCAAGTCTCTTAATGACTTTATAAATGTATTAAAATAGTTTGTTGTTTTTAGCTGTCAACTGCTGTTTGTTTAGTTTAACCCCTATATGCCCTCATGACACTCCATATCGGCATGGAACTTCCTGCCTTATAATGGTGTCCTGCAGCACCATATAAACACTTGATGGGGCACAAAGGGGTTAAACACCTTGTCAAATGCCTTCTTTTAGATTAAACAAAGAAAACATTGATTACAATATTCGTCCATTCGTTGCGCTTTTAAAATTTGCTCTTTATCCTCACAAGTGGGAATAAATATATTGTGGGCTTTCAATAAAGTATATTGTACGCCAATGTTATAAAGTATTATGGGGTTTATCACAATCCTGTATAAAAGTTTATCTAATACTTTATCTACAAAATTAACCACTAAAGTACCACTAAATACCTTTCATGCACCTTCCTCTTATTATGGGTGCTGCCATTATAGAACCTAGGTTATACTGCAGGTATCTGAAGGAGATTTGCTGCACACAAGCAAACACCTCAGCACTGGAATATAGTGAAATATAGATTTCAACATGGCAGCACTCATGACTAAAGGGAATCGGGAATAACCTCAATACTATGCTTATAAAATGTATTTAGGGCCAGATTATAAATGGAGCACTAAATATCACTTTCATGAAAACGATATTTGCGCTCCACTGTGTAATACCAGCGCATGCTAATGTGCGCTGGTATTACAAGTTAACAACAATGTGAACGCAAGCTTGCGTTTGTATTGCTGGGAAGCATTGCTCTCACAAGAGCGTGCTTCCATATAGGCTCCAATTGGAGCCTCGTTCTGATGCCATCAGAGATGGTATCAAAACCTCTCGCTCTGAAGGGGTAAGTGGCGCAGTGATGGCAGAATATTTTTAAATATATATATGTATATGACTATATACATATATTTGTATGTGTTAATATGTGTATATACACATATTAACACATAAAAATATATGTATTTAGTCATATACATATATATTTACTGGGAACACAGAGTTCCCATTGACTGCAATGCAATTTTTTTTTCTAACACCCTATTCACGCCAACTTTAGACCCCAAAAACTGCTTAGTGCTACATTTTTAATGAAACACTATAATGCCCTCTATTTTGAGGGCATTTGGGGGATTTTTAGAAAATTAACCAGAGATCGGATCTCTGGTTAAGTTTCTGAGCGCTAATTGATACCGCAAGCTCGCGGTAGCAATAACCAGCCACTTATAATGGCTGGTTAATTATTGCGGGCACAGGCTAATTTAGCGCTCCACTTGTAATCTGGCCCTTAGTGTTTATTGTCCCTATGTAAAGATAAAATCCAAAAACATAGCCACTATAAATTGTTCAGATAATAATCTACAGTCTAGTATCATTTTAGCTCCTGAAATAATTTATGGAACAAATGTGTTAAAACTTTAAACATCAACAGAGATTTGTAGCCCTCACACATTCATCAACTCTCCAAGGCAGTTTGACATTCTTGTCAATTTAATCCATGTCTCAACAGGGATGCCATCTTAAGAAGGCAAGAAAGTTTCTATGTGTTAGTAGTGGATGCCAAACTGACAGACTGCAGTGCAGTTGGTTGCCTTTAAATTCTTCTGCGACAGATGGCAGGACAAAGTGTTCAGAGTAGGCCCGAATTTCGTAATGAAGACAAATTTTATAATGAAGACAAAGGCTTCACAACTCTTGCAGATCTGTTGCAAATCAGAATAAAGCTTTTAGTGTTAATCGGAATGTAGACTACTACAGTATCATATATAAACATAAAACATTAAAGTGAATGTAAATTTTGATGCTAAAGTGTCCGGTTTTTAAAAATTCTATTAAAAACAGGGGCACTTTAATTCATCAAAATTTAATATTTCACTCGTTGTGAAGAAATACTTACCTTTTAAACTTGACAGCAGCTCCAACTTTCTCCGGTCGTGGCAAGCCATTTCTGATGTCAGAAATGATGGATAGGTCATCCTCCAATCACGGCTCCCCCCCCCCGGGGGAATCAGTGTCTGATTCAATGCTGTGATTGGAGGAAGCCGGATTCATCATTTTAGACCCAGGAAGAGGCTTTGCGATGGGTGGAGGAAGCTGGAGCTGCTGTCAAGATTAAAAGGTAAGTTTTTTTTTTCACAGCACGAGTGACATGTAAATTTTGATGAATTAAAGTGCCCCTGTTTTTAATTGAATTTTTAAAAACCGGGACACGTTAGCATTAAAATTGACATTCATTATAATAAGATAGCTATGTCATTAAAGAGAAATGTTGTGATATTAGCTTGTTTGTAACCGTAGATATGAACAGAAACATTCCAAAATAAAACAAAATCTTTTGAAAAATAACTTGAATTGGATGAATAAAGCAAATGAAACAAATTTAAATGCTGTATTAGGTAGGCTTACCATAATTTTTAGAGGTCAAGCTGGGACCACCTGTGTCAGTGGGTGTGTGGTCAGGGGTGTGATCAAGGGGCGTGGTCAAGGGGGCGTGGCGATTGCAGAACGGAACTAATTTTCCAAAAAACTCACAAATGCATAATTTAATCTCTTTAAAAATAGGCTTTAACTGGAATGGAAGGTATCAATAAGTGGCACTAGATCATTCAGTTATATGAAAGTAGTTAGGGTTGGAAAAGTTAGAAGTTAAAGCATAAACTACTCAGAGATGGTGAGGATATAGCTATGCAAATTAGTATTTCTACATATATAGAGGAATTGTATTATATTGAACATGTTGGCATCTGTGTTTGCAGTGTTAATTATCATTAGTATGGCCAATGCAACAGCATGGTGCACATAAGTAGACACATACAGGCCCTGCAATTGTACTGGGATGGAAGTAGGTACTGTGATATGGAAGCATTCAACTGCTGATCCTTTTTTCATGACCAGATTTTAGTAATAAAACTGAATAAACAGTCAGTAGTTGAAGAGCAGGGGCAGAATGCTCATTGATGGGAGGCTACTGTTTGTCCAGCCTGGGGCATAACTAAAGAAACCCTAGGCCCCATAGCAAAATGTAACAAACTGAGCTCCTTCTTTACACCTTTCCCTTTTATTTTTCACCCATATAAAAGAGTAGTCATTTGATCTGTTGCACTTTTTTTTTTTAATTATAATTTTTATTAGGGAAACACAAGTTCAAACAAATAGGTATAAGTACATACAGCATTGGGTTACACAGATGTCTCTCATATTTTGATATTTGTACCATATAACTGCGATCAGCCCAGAGAGTGATACAGTTGCAGTTAAATGATACCAAAAAGAAAACAGTGTGGTAATAACAAATAAAGAGTTCCCAAGTATTTTCTTAACAAAGCCTGTTAAACTTACTAAACAAATACAAGAATTAAATAACTTTTTTTGGCTGTGTGTAAGCTGTACATTTTTAAATAAAAAACAAATCAAATACCCTTTAGAGTCAAAAGAGTGTTTCTAAGTTAGGAAACGATCATTAAATTAACATAATTATACCGATCAAAAAGGTGTCCCTGAGTAGCAAGAAAAGGTGGCTTGATACAATAGAGAGACACTAATCCCTGTCCCTCCTATTTAATGACTCAACCAGGGCCTACCACCCTTTTTCCTTGCTTGTTTAACTAAAATTTAAATATATTGACCAAAGTCTGCCGCCCTATTTAATATTTGACAATTATGGCCTTCCTTATCTGTTTTTATACTTTTAAACCATTTATTCCTGATCCTACCACCTATAGTGATCACTTCTATATCATAGAATCCATTATAGGACATGTGATTTTATTCATTATTTTGATTGACCTCCCCCCCTCCCTGTAGAGGAGAAAAAGAAAAAGAAAAGAGGAAGACAGAAAAAAAAGAAGAGAAGAGAGGAAAAAGAAAAAAAAAAAAAAAAAAAAAAAAAAAAATTTTTTTTTTTTTTTTTTGAAGCTACCACACCCCCAATAATACTAGTTCGGAATTTCTGAATGGAAAAATCATATGATCTATTTCAGCAACCGAAAAAATCTTAATAAATAAAGACCACTTTATGAAAAATTTTCTTATGTCCTCTTCATCCTTCATATTTGTGTCTATCTGTTCTAATATGCACTGTTTTTTAAGGTAGTCTTTGACCTCTGCAACCGTAGGGATTGCTTTCAATTTCCACTTTTTGAAGATTAGGTATCTGGCTGCAACAACTGTCATATTAATTAACTTATGTTGAGGGTATGGTTTTCCCCTCTCTGCCATTAAAAAAACAATGTAACTCAGAGATAGATCCAGAGGGAAAATCTTAACAGTATTTTTTAGCCAGTATTCCACTTTTATCCAGAATTGACCTATTCTCGGGCAGCTCCAAATCATATGGACCAGATCGGCCGCCGGTTTTGAACATTTTGGACATTTATTGAAATCTAGGTTCCCGCATCTGAGGCCTTTCTCGGGGGTAAAGTATGTCCTATATAAAAGTTTGACCTGTGATTCCCTCCATGTAGAAGAGAGTGTAGTCTGAGCTATTCTTGTAATGGAGCCCTGAACCAAATGTACATCTATATTATTCTCTGGTATCAGAATATTCCAATCTACCGCAAGTTTCTCCAAATTAAGATTACCTTTGAGAGAGACAAGGAGGTGGTAGCATGGAGATATAGACATCTGTCCATTTTCCACCATAGCTAACCACCCTTCTAGTTCCCCCCAGGACCATGAGCTATTCACCTCCCTCTGTAGCTCCACCACAAAATGTCTGGCTTGCAAATACGCAAAAAACTCTTTGTTTGGAAGATCAAACTCTTGCCTAAGTACTTCATAAGTTTTTACCACATGATTTTCCCTATCCATAAGCTGGATGGCCCTACTCAATCCTACACTATGCCATCTTTGGAATATTGCTGACTCAAGACCCGCCAAGAATTTAGGATTGCCTAAGAAAGGAACAAACTTTGATGTATTACAATTCAGCGCCAATAACTTACTTATTTTCCACCAATTCTGAATAGGATTATAAATTGTCTTGAATGTCTTCAACTCCTGTGGAATTAGGCTAGGTTTGCAATGTATCAATGCTACTGGCAAAAATGGATGACATATACTGTTCTCAACTTCATTATTTGTAACATAATCCTTTGCATAGATCCAATCTGCCACTATGCGTGCAAGATAGACATAATTATACCATCTCACATCTGGTAGTGCAAACCCCCCTTTATTTCGTGGTAAGTGTAATTTGGCAAAGGCAATTCTAGGCTTTTTATTCTGCCATATGAATCTTCTCAAGGCTATATTCATCAACTTAATATCTTTCCCTTTAAGTATTACCGGAACATTTTGCAAAGTATATAGCAGTTTTGGGAGTAAAACCATTTTAAACAGAGCTATTCTGCCTGAGATAGATAGAGGAAGACTTTGCCAGTTTGTTAATGTCTGTTTGATCTCGGATAGTATTGGGGGAATATTTAACTCGTATAAATTCTCTATATTCGATGGTACTAGTATACCCAGATATTTGAATGCATCTGTGACTATCTTGAAAGGTATATTTGATGGTGAATCTATCTTTTTCCTTAACCAGAGAAATTCTGATTTTGAAGTGTTGACTTTGTACCCAGAAAAAGATCCAAATTGTTTGATAATTAGTAATAATTTTGCCAGATTATCTTTGATATTTGATATATACAAAAGAATATCATCCGCATATAATGCGATTTTGAGCTCCTTTTTCTGCAGTCTTATACCTTCCAGCCGATGTCTCACCATAATTGCTAGGGGTTCTATAGCTATGTCAAAGAGTAAGGGAGAGAGAGGACATCCCTGACGTGTTCCCCTCCCCAGAGTGATCTCTGGAGAAAGGATGCCATTCACTGACAGACTCGTGTGAGGTTTATTATACAAATTGCCTATAAATTGACAAAAATTACCCAGAAAACCAAATTTAGAGAGAGTCTCAGTTATATGATCATGATGCACCGAGTCAAATGCCTTTTCCGCATCAATTGATATGACTGCCTGATCAGGGATGTCCTGCCCCTCCCCACTCCCCGCACTCTCCCTTGGTTTAAAATAATCTACGCTCAGCAGAACTTCTCTTATTTTTGCCGATGAATTCCGTTTGTGCAGGAACCCTGCTTGATCCTTGTGTATAATGGTAGGTAAAATAAGTTGTAACCTATTTGCTAAAATAGATGACAAGATCTTGTAGTCTGTATTTAACAGCGCTATAGGTCGGTACGATTCTTTCATTCTAGGATCTTTTCCCTGTTTCAATATTAATATTGTGTTTGATGCTGAGAAAGATGGGGGGATTGATCTGTTGCACTTTAATGCTATATTTGGGGGGAGAACAAAGGTTATTTTTAAATCTCTGTTAATTAAAAAACCTCTCTGCGTCTGCTGTATAATAGAGAGAGAAGAGACAGAAAAAGATGTCTAATGCTGCTCCCTAGAGCTTTGGTAGGGATAACAACAACATTTATCACATCCTAATCGATAAGCCTATAGTAACTAAAAGTCATTAGTGGTTAATGTTTGTGGTTGGGAGGTTAGAGTAGAAGCAGTCGGTAGTGAATTATAGTCATTCATGGTAAGCACTGACCCAAACAGTGAAAAGATTTGGATTTCACCATTTATTGATGGGAGTTGGAGACTCTACCAGTACAATTGTTGCTTCCGTAAATAAATACCAGTACTGGATAATTCTACACCAAGATCCCTGTTGGTTGCATTTATTATTTTCCTCCTAGTTTCAACGGGTCAGTCCTTTGAGACTATGGCATCTATTTATCAAGCCGTCAACCGCAAATACGCTGGAATTCCGCAGCGTATTTGTGGCGAGCCTGATTCACCTTAGTTATCAAACCCTACAAACCGGCAAAAGCAGAATTTGGTGACGTAACATACGATCCGCCGGACTCAGTCCGACACAGATCGATGCTTACGTCACTACAGATGTTCCGAACGCAAGTTCGGCACAATCTAACTACTTTTGGAAGTTATCAAATATCTACCAGGTACGCTCGGCACTATTCCGGCCCAGCGTACCTGGTTTTCAATCCGCCCCCCAGGGGGCGGCGGTTGCCATAGGAATCAATGGAAGTCGGAAAGCAGCGAAAGCTTATGTTCGCTGCTGCCCGATATCCCATTGATTCCTATGGGAATGTTTACACCTAACACCCTAACATGTACCCCGAGTCTAAACACCCCTAATCTGCAGCCCCCTACACCGCCTCCACCTACTTTATACTTATTAACCCCTAACCTGCCGTCCCGACACCGCCGCCACCTACTTATTAACCCCTATCCCGCCGCTCCTGGACCCCGCCGCAACTAAATAAACTTATTAACCCCTAAACCGCAGCTCCCGGAGCCCACCACCACCTACATTTATACTTATTTACCTTTAATCTGCCGCCCCCTACACCGCCGCCACCTACATTATATTTATTAACCCCTAATCTGCCCCCCCTACACCACCACCGACCTACATTTATTAACCCCTAATCTACCGCCCCCAACATCGCCGACACTATATTAAATTTATAAACCCCTAAATCTAACCCTAACCCTAACACCCCCTAACTTAAATATAATTTAAAGGGACATTCAACACTTCCGTTAACATGATTTGATATTGAAAATAAAAAAACGAAGATCCGCCTGCACTATACCCCTCCTGCCTTGCCGCCTTGCTTCTGTCCTAATCAGTGTCGCTAACTACTCTAATATCCGGTAAATATGGCAGCCGAACTCCACGCGCGTGCAATTTTTGTCCGAGGACTGGATTCTGATTTGCTTATCAGTTGAAGAAGAAGGCAGCTACGTAACGGTGGGTGGAGTTCGGCTGCCATATTTACCGGGTATTAGAGTAGTTAGCGACACTGATTAGGACAGAAGCAAGGCAGCAAGGCAGGAGGGGTATAGTGCAGGCGGATCTTCGTTTTTTTATTTTCAATATCAAATCATGTTAACGGAAGTGTTGAATGTCCCTTTAAATAAATCTAAATAAATATTACTATCATTAACTAAATAATTCCTATTTAAAACTAAATACTTACCTATAAAATGAACCCTAAGCTAGCTACAATATAACTAATAGTTACATTGTAGCTAGCTTAGTGTTTATTTTTATTTTACAGGCAACTTTGTATTTATTTTAACTAGGTACAATAGTTATTAAATAGTTATTAACTATTTAATAACTTCCTAGTTAAAATAAATACAAATATACCTGTAAAATAAAACCTAACCTAAGTTATATAAGTCTAAGTTATTTAGATAGGGTGGGCAGTAAAAGAGCTAAATGCCCTTTTCAGGGCAATGGATAGTTTAGGGTTTTTACTGTTAGGTTAATTTATTTGGGGGGTTTGGGGGGTGGGGGGTTTTACTGTTAGCGGGGGCTTTGTGTATTTTGTTGTAAAAGAGCTGATTATCTTGGGGCAGTGCCCAGCAAAAAGCCCTTTTAAGGGCTACTGGTAGTTTATTAGAGTAGTGGGTGTTTTTATTTTGGGGTAGCTTTTTTTATTTTCATAGGGATTAGGTATAATTTTTAAAAATTTGGTCATTTTTATTTTTTATTTTATGTAATCTTAGATTTTTTTATTTTCTGTAATTGTAGCTTAAAGAATTTTGATTAGACTGTCCCTTTAATTTATAATTAGTTTATTTGTATTTTTAAAGTAGTGTTAGTTTTTTTAAATTTAATAGTAACTTTAGTATTTTGTAAATTAGGTAATTTTGGTTCAGTTAGGGGGGTTAGGTTAGGGGTTAGGTTTATTGCGTTGTGGGCTTTGGTGGTTTAGGGGTTAATAGTTTTAATAGGTAGTTTGCAATGTTGGGGTTGGCGGATTTAGGGGTTAATAATTTAGTTATTACTTGTGGTGTGAGTTTGATAGCGGATATAGGGGTTAATACACTTTATTAGTTATTGCGGTGGGGGATTGCGGTTGACAGGTAGATAAACATTGCGCATACGTTAGGTGTTAGTTTATTTTTGCAGGCACTTTCTGGAGTTACGGTGCTCCCATACTCAGCGCAAGGCTTGCTATGGCTGCCTTTTATGGCGAGGTAAAAATGGAGTAAGATTTCTCCTTTTTCACCACGTAAGTCCTTGCGCTGAATATTAGATACCGATTTGCGACACGGTCCCATGTTAGCCTATGGGAGTAAAAATTACGGGCGACTGGTGAATTATATGTGCCGCATTTATATGCGTCGCTGTATATAGGATACCAAACCTGTGCAAAAAACGGCGTCGCCGGCTTTTGCGGGCGACGCCGCATATGTAATGGGGCCCCAGATTTCTGGTTAATTTTAAAAAAAGTTGCCCCAATTGCCCCCAGTAGCGTAACATTAAATAAAAATATGAGCATCTTTTTTTGTATTAAATAAAAAAACTGCACAAAGTAGTTATAAGGGGTTAAAGTGAGGAAATGTGGGATGTTAGAAAAAAGAAACAGCACTGAAAGTGCCTTTACATGGATGTCAATGGGGGACTATGCTTTCACTATACATATTTACAATATCTCACAAAAGTGAGTACACCCCTCACATTTTTGATGGCCGCACAAAATATTGACACTTTGGGCCCAATTTGGACATTTAGACATTAATGGCTGTGTGTTGAGTTATTTTGAGGGGACATCAATTTTACACTGTTATACAGGCTGTACACTCACTACTTTACATTGTAGCAAAGTGTAATTTCTTCAGTGTTGTCACATGAAAAGATATAATAAAATATTTACAAAAATGTGAGGGGTGTACTCACTTTTGTGAGATACTGTATATATATGCTTCTATACATATATATTTATGTGTTACTATTTGTATATAAACACATAAATATATATGTATATAAGCATATATATATTTATTTAATACTGCCCAATGCTGCACGACTTGCCCCTAGCGCTGCACTAGGTGGCTTGTTCTATGTATTTTTAAATATATATTCCTATATATATCCGTATATATCTGTATATATCTATATATAATTGTATATATATATATATATATATAAAACACGGAAGGGGACTGCACTCCTAGACCGGACCGGGTACACATCCCATGACCCTGCAACATGCTCAGCCCTGGGTGCTCAGTGGCACTCACAAGAAGCTGTGCCATCACCAGAGTCACAGGCAGTTAACCCCAGACAGGTCTGGGTGCAAGAACCATAGGGGAAATTACAAAACAAATTAATACAACACACAGAGAAAACCATGCACTCACTAACAAGCTCACAGCTAAGATTTAAAAGCAAAAATGGAAAGGTTAGTTACTGCATCTGGCCAAATGGGACAAGCCCAGGTGCCACGTCAAGGTCCTTTCCAATACCTGGGACCCTAAAACAGCCACATAATGCAAGCTCTCAAATCCAAACAAACTGGGAACAAGGGAAGGGACACATATACCTGATGTTTTTAAAATATATATATATATATATATATATATATATATATATATATATATATACAATATATATACATAAATATATAAATATATTTATATATATATATATATATATATATATATATATATATATATATATATATATTAAAAACATCAGATATACTCTATGTAGAAATATTTAATTTTGAATAAATAGAACATATTCCATTATGTTAAGAACATTGGAATATGAAATATTCATATTTTCATGTTGGGTTAAATCTGATCTTGTTTGCGCTATAGTCGGCTGTTAGTTTTTTTTCCTTTTTTTCTTCATTGGCTGCTATGGGGGATTACGTGAATGCTCGGGCAATATTCAATGTTCAGATTTTTGCGCTAGTCGGGTTACTGCTTGTGCAAAATAAGTTGTTTTTTTTTAAATTTGTAATACGAGCACAACTCAATTAGCCCCAAAAAGCTTAAAGGGACATGAAACACAATTTTTTTCTTTTGTGATTTAGAAAGAGCATGTCATTTTAAACAACTATCTAATTTACTTCCATTATATCATTTGCTTCATTCTCTTGATATCACTTGCTGAAAAGCATATCTAGATATGCTCAGTAGCTGCTGATTGGTTGCTGCACATAGAGGCCTTGTGTGATTGGCTCGCACATGTGCATTGCTATTTCTTCAACAAAGGATATCTAAAGAACTGAGCAAATTAGATAATAGAAGTAAATTGGAAAGTTGTTTAAAATTACATGCCCTATCTGAATCATGAAAGTTTAATTTTGACTAGACTGCCCCTTTAACTCCAGCAGAGTTTTCTCAATTGTTGAAACCCAATATACCGCGCCACATCTTAATGTTTTTGGACTTGCTCAGATCCCATGCCAATAAACACACCTTACGTTGTTTATGTTATTTTATAAAAACATTTTTTATTGCTGAACTCAAATTTTTAACTTGAGAAACTTGTACTCAAATGAAATACAGGGAGTGCAGAATTATTAGGCAAATTAGTATTTTGGCCACATCATCCTCTTTATGCATGTTGTCTTACTCCAAGCTGTATAGGCTTGAAAGCCTACTACCAATTAAGCATATTAGGTGATGTGCATCTCTGTAATGAGAAGGGGTGTGGTCTAATGACATCAACACCCTATATCAGGTGTGCATAATTATTAGGCAACTTCCTTTCCTTTGGCAAAATGGGTCAAAAGAAGGACTTGACAGGCTCAGAAAAGTCAAAAATAGTGAGATATCTTGCAGAGGGATGCAGCACTCTTAAAATTGCAAAGCTTCTGAAGCGTGATCATCGAACAATCAAGCGTTTCATTCAAAATAGTCAACAGGGTCGCAAGAAGCGTGTGGAAAAACCAAGGCGCAAAATAACTGCCCATGAACTGAGAAAAGTCAAGCGTGCAGCTGCCAAGATGCCACTTGCCACCAGTTTGGCCATATTTCAGAGCTGCAACATCACTGGAGTGCCCAAAAGCACAAGGTGTGCAATACTCAGAGACATGGCCAAGGTAAGAAAGGCTGAAAGACGACCACCACTGAACAAGACACACAAGCTTAAACGTCAAGACTGGGCCAAGAAATATCTCAAGACTGATTTTTCTAAGGTTTTATGGACTGATGAAATGAGAGTGAGTCTTGATGGGCCAGATGGATGGGCCCGTGGCTGGATTGTTAAAGGGCAGAGAGCTCCAGTCCGACTCAGACGCCAGCAAGGTGGAGGTGGAGTACTGGTTTAGGCTGGTATCATCAAAGATGAGCTTGTGGGGCCTTTTCGGGTTGAGGATGGAGTCAAGCTCAACTCCCAGTCCTACTGCCAGTTTCTGGAAGACACCTTCAAGCAGTGGTACAGGAAGAAGTCTGCATCCTTCAAGAAAAACATGATTTTCATGCAGGACAATGCTCCATCACACGCGTCCAAGTACTCCACAGCGTGGCTGGCAAGAAAGGGTATAAAAGAAGAAAATCTAATGACATGGCCTCCTTGTTCACCTGATCTGAACCCCATTGAGAACCTGTGGTCCATCATCAAATGTGAGATTTACAAGGAGGGAAAACAGTACACCTCTCTGAACAGTGTCTGGGAGGCTGTGGTTGCTGCTGCACGCAATGTTGATGGTGAACAGATCAAAACACTGACAGAATCCATGGATGGCAGGCTTTTGAGTGTCCTTGCAAAGAAAGGTGGCTATATTGGTTACTGATTTGTTTTTGTTTTGTTTTTGAATGTCAGAAATGTATATTTGTGAATGTTGAGATGTTATATTGGTTTCACTGGTAAAAATAAATAATTGAAATGGGTATATATTTGTTTTTTGTTAAGTTGTCTAATAATTATGCACAGTAATAGTCACCTGCACACACAGATATCCCCCTAAAATAGCTATAACTAAAAACAAACTAAAAACTACTTCCAAAACTATTCAGCTTTGATATTAATGAGTTTTTTGGGTTCATTGAGAACATGGTTGTTGTTCAATAATAAAATTAATCCTCAAAAATACAACTTGCCTAATAATTCTGCACTCCCTGTATCTGTAGAATACCAATTTATGATTTCAGTAAAGTATTTGAATATTTAAACTTTTTAATTATAAAATTACTCATAATTACAGAAAAAAATGTATTGCATGTCACGAATTGATAATAATGGCTAATTAAAACTAAATTAGAACATTTTAGGCAGTCATTAATATTGAATGAATCAACTGCCATGTTTTATTTGACCAGATATAATGTGTAAATGTGATTGCCTGTGAAAATCTGCAAAACTCCCCCTGAAAGTTGCAATGCATTGGTTTCATTTTTAATAATTACAGCTTCTAACACAGTGATTTGCAACCTTTTTTTTGCCGTGGCACACTTTTTTTACGTTAAAAAATCCTGTGGCACACCACAATCCCAAAATTTTACAAAATCGCACATTGTAGCCTAATACAGGATATATATACACACTGTACTGTGCTGCCATGCCTCCTACAAACTATACGTGACATATTGACATTCATTCACAAAAAATCATAATGATTGTCTGTGAATGAATGTCAATGTCATGGTTTTAAATGATGTCTGATGAGCCTGTCACATACCTCCCAATATTTCAAAATTTGAAAGAGGGACACCCCCGCACTGTTGTCAGTCTGCCGTGGCACACCTGAGGATCTTTCACGGCACACTAGTGTGCCACGGCACACTGGTTGAAAAACACTGTTCTAACATATTGTAATGACTTAAAAAAACAAGCCAAGAAAAGAAAGGTAGGAAAATCACCTGGGCAACCATAGTACAGTGTTTATGAAAAAGAAGCCTGATTATTATTTTTTTTCTTTGACTGAAAAAAAGTTATTGTTAAGTAAAATCTGTTAATTTAAAATTAATATGTCAGTTTTAGTTTATTAAGTAGTAGTTTCCTACTAATCCTGAAAGATACTTCATGCTAATACCTATTGGCTGATAGGTACTTCCTGCTAATTCTAATTGGCTTATATGTACTTCCTGCTAATGCTCATTGGCTGATAGGTACATCCTGCTAATGATTATTGGCTTTTGTACTTCCTGCTATTGCTCAGTGGCTTATAGGAACTTCTTGTTAATACTCATTGGTTGATAGGCAATCCCTGCTAAAGCTCATTGAGCATTATAAACCAATTTGCTAATAGAAGTCAAATGTATATAGTTTTTTAATAGCAAAGAACATTAGCAGGAAGCATCAGCCAATGAGCATTAGCAGGAAGCACCTGTCAGCCAATGAAAATTAGCAGGAAGCACTGGTCAGCCAATGAACATTAGCAGGAAGCACCTGTCAGCCAATGAGCATAAGAAAGTCAAATGTAGCTGTTATGGCTTTATAAGTTTCAGTTGGAATATAAACAACTTTTACCTCATGTTTTTGCAGGCACAAAAAAATCAGTGTTTAAATGGTAAGTGAATGTCACTTCCTAACATTTGGGGCCAGATATCAATATTTTAGAATACTTTAGGGCCATGTTTTAATTTACAGTTATTAACCATACAAATAATATATTTCCTAAAAATGTCTAGTGCCACAGGGCCAGATTTAAGTGATGTTGATGTTACCCTAAATCTGCTGTTCTACCCTTCAGGGGGCACATTTGAGTTTTCCCACCAACCAGAAGTCCCCAAAGCACATATATTTAGTTCTGCTTTTTCCTGGGTGCACAAAAACTATGGCACACATTTTCAGTTCTACTTTTTTCCATTGGGGCTGCAAAAACTTGCACATAGGGCTGCATGTGGCCCAGGGGGCGACAGTTGGCAGTTTTAGAGTATTCTTAATAAAATTAGCATCTTAATAAACATAACATTTGCTTTTTGTATTGTGTATATATATTTATATCTAGAATTCCCATTTAAATAAACACATTTTTAATTCCTTGTACAGAATACAAAATAGAAAGTTTGAAATGAATACAAGTCTTCTGAGAATTCTGCATTGTGCTGCATGATTTCTGCTTGTCACGTAGTGATCGTTCCTTAGAGAGCTATAAAGATTCTAAAAGCATATTTTTATGTCACAAATCTGACAAATGAGCTTTCCTTCCTAGCTTTTTTACTAGAGCAGATCTCAAACCAAACATATAATCATTATTATTATTATTATCCTATATAATAAAAGGCCAGGTATGTTTGTCCGACGCAGTCATGCGCAGCAGAGACTACACAAGACAAACATAATTGCGCGAGACAAGCAGTAGAGACTGTGATAACTGGTCTGTGTACATGGGCTTTAAGACTAGTTATTAATAAAATACAATTATTATTAATAATAATAATATGATTATCTTTATTTTTAAAGGGACAATAGAAATAGACACCTTAGGCCAGATTAGAAGTGGTGCACTAACATTTACACGCAAGTGATATTGAGTTTATCGCATCTGTTTTGCGGGCGTCGGATTTAGCGCTCGTATTACGCTTTAAATAGATATTCCTATGTATCTGTATATATCTATACCTATAAATAACCATCTATATATATAGGTATAGATATATATTGTACCAAAACACCATCAGTTATATGTAGAAATATGTATTTATGAACATATTTTGCTATGTGAAGAACATTGTAATGTGAAATATTAAAAGTTTCATGTTGATTTAGCGCACTTGATAATATGCAATCCGGTTTGTGTGCAAGTTGGGTGTTCTAATATTCTAACTTCGGCTTTTTGTGCACATCGGATAACGCGCATGCTACAAGTTGCAAGTTAAACGTTTTTGCTTGGGCACTAACCCAATGCATGCAAAAAGCCGAAGTTAGAATATCTTGATTTATGCTAGAATGATTACCGCACCCTCAGAGCTCTGGTTAACCGATTCATGAAACAAAACATGTCACAAAACACATCAGATATACATTACAAAGTAAAGTTACACTCATAATAAACTCATAGTTAGAGTGCGAACAGGATCATTAAAAACTGCTCCACTTGTAATCCGTCCCCTTGTGCTTTTATATAAAAAATTGTGCTTTGCCCCACACTCCCTTAAAGAGCCAAAAAGCAAAATTTGTAACCTAGGTTTTCAAAATGTTGCCTATTAGCAAGCCAAATATATTATTTGTAGAATTTGCAAATTACACAAATTGCTTTTTGGCCCCTTTAAGGAGCATAAGTCAAGCACAATTTTTACATAAAAGAGGTATGCAATGTCCTTCTGAAACTCCACAGTTCTATATAGTTAGGCTTACCAGACGTCCCGGTTTGACCGGAATTGTCCCTGTTTGGAGGCGCTGTTCCGGTGTCCATCCCGATTGTTCATTCTGTCCCGGCCGGTACTGGCATTAGTAAAATACCGGCAATGCAAAAGCCGTTTTTTTTTACATTCTGATTGCAATTGGCTAGCAAAGCTGATATGGGCGGTATTATCACAAAATGGGTGTGTTGTTTATCCTAGCAGATGGCCCCATAATGCACCAGACAGATGCAGAAGGATTATAGAGATCTGCTCTCTAGAGAGCTGGTGATCTGACTGTAGATAACAAGCAAATTAATATGAGTAGGATATTCCACAGCCCTCTCTTCCTCCCTCCCGTCCTTCATTCTTCATTTAATATCTTACCAAATAGAATTATTACTACTGTATTTTTGTTGGTGTCATTTGAAAAGCAAATCCTCTGTTGTGGGGCAAATGCAGAGTAAGTTCTTGCAAAGACATTTTGGTGTTGCAGAATAACAAGTAAGATGCATCTCCTATGTGGGATTTGACCTTTTTTGTAGGGGTCAAACACAGAGCCTAGGGTAACAGTCAGAATTCCCCTGTGAAAAGCTTGTATGGGAGCTCATTTTTTTTTTTTTGTAATTTTTTTTGTTTGTGTTTTGTTTAATGTTCTAAGCTGTTTGAATTAGAAAAAAAAAACCATTTGAATTAGTAAATGATATAACAAAATGTATCTAAACATGCAAACACAATTATGATTGCATATGTCATGCTTATGTATAAAATATGTATGTATTCAGTTTTATTTATTATTGGACTTGCTGTATAATCAAAATTATATTTTTTATACAGTAATAAAAAAATACACTTCTGCCAAGTAATAGTTGATTGAATTAACTATATATTTTTCATATTGCTTTTGCCTTTAGGTTAACATCGTCTATGAACCACACCAGTCCTTTGAATGCTTCGTTTGAACAAAAAGGAAAATTTACAATGTGGCCTGAATGGAGTGATGCTGATATTAATTCTGAAAAATGGGATTCAGGAAAAGTTTTAAAAGATAAAGACAAAAGTGGGAAAAGTGCAGCGTTAGTAAGTGTAATATAAGTATGTTGTATATCCTATACATGCATGTTATGTGTGTCAATCTGTAAAGTCAAAATTCAACTTTCATGATTCAGATAGAGCATGAAGTTTTAAATAACTTTTCAATTTACTTGGTAAAATTTGCTTTGTTCCTTTGGTATCCTTTGTTGATGAGTAAATCTAGGCAGGCTGACAGTAGCTTAGCAGCGTGCACATTCCATTAGCATTCTATGGCAGCAATATTTGCAACTATATACACTATAATAATCTTGCAAACACTGCTGAAAGATGACTAAAGACACATGCACGCTCCTGAGCTTACCTATGAGTACTGATACCAAGAGAACTAAACAAAATCAATAAGAAGTAAAATGGAAAGCTGTTTAAAATGTCTTGTTTTATCTAATCAGTTTAAATAATTCATTTTTACTTTACTGTCCCTTTAAAATAATTATTTGACTGCCAAAGAAGTAAGAAAACAACAATATTTTTAAAAAAAATCAAACAATTACAGTAAATGGCATATTTAGTTACAGCTATTGGTCAATATCACAATATTATCTGCATGTTTTTGACTAACAAGAAGTACTTTTTGATTTCAAGCCAATCACAAGCACAGGTTTTCAAGTGGTTTTCGGACCTTAAAATGCATTATTGGCTTGCCGATTAAAGGCTCCATTCATAATATGAGACAGTACTGTTTAAGCTGATCACAATCCATTTTCTCAAAACTTCCAGCAGGTTTTAACAAGCAGCAATAGCTGCTTCAGAGCCCCAGAGTTTGTCTCACTCAGAGTGAGCCTGAAATGCAAGTTAAGTCTGCTGCTATAATTTCGATCTGATTGGATCAAGATGATTGACAGTCCCCTCATGCGCGTGATTGGCTTACTTTAGTGACTTTTCATGGTGCTCATCCCTTCCTCGCACACCAAATTAAAGTTATGTGTTAAATACAGAGTGGTGTTTTCAGTTGTGAATATACCTGTATATATAATTTATATATATATATATATATATATATCCTATATAATAAAAGGCAGGTATGTTTGTCCGAAGCTGTCATGCGCAGTAGAGACTGCGCGAGGACAAACATACTTGGCCGTTTGTGAGGATCAGACAACAGAAAGGGTGGACGGGAGGAGGTGTGACGGGGCGTGGCTGGACATGACGGGGGCGTGACCAACGGAAGTGGGCATGGTGGGGCATGGCCGAAGGGAGCAAGCGTGACGGGTGTGTGGCCGGACGGGAGCGCAGGCAGGTGGGACCGCTGCACTACAGACTAGTAGATTAGGACTAGTAACTATATATAAAGCAGCTTGAATGCCCCTTTAAGTAAAAAGTTATCTCTTCCTTTTATAGAAAAATTATAACTGTTGAATAAAGTTTTGTCTTTGGCCAAGCACATTAATAATGAAAGATAGTCGGAACATTACCCTTAGGACAGTAGTGTACTACTCTACAGCTTTTCAGTATATATTTATAATTTAGTTAATATATAATATAGTTATAAGCAATGTCTTGTGCTATAATTTAAAATTATTTTAATTTGAAAATGAATAAACTAGTAATGCACCATGTACTTTAATGATAAGCAGCCTGTGGAATTGCAATCTCTCTGTCCTGCTCAAATTGATGGTTCTATCCTGATTTTAATAGATTAAACGGACAGTCTACATTAGAATTATTATTGTTTTAAAAGATAGATAATCCCTTTATTACCCATTTCCCAATTTTGCATAACCAACACAGTTATTGTACTGTCCTCACTAACTGATAGCTAGACAGCTAGTTAACAAACCAGACAAAAATAGCTTTGTGTTTATTCCAAACTGATTTTACTTCTGAATAGTTATTTTGTAAAACTGCAATACAATAAGAA
The DNA here is from genome assembly GCF_027579735.1 of Bombina bombina. NCBI lineage: Eukaryota > Metazoa > Chordata > Amphibia > Anura > Bombinatoridae > Bombina > Bombina bombina. The sequence continues at coordinate 885,645,172 of NC_069502.1, forward strand.
AAGTTGAAATTACAATATGTAGTTACACGTGGTGCTTGCAATACATACAATAATACATGTTTCTAACACAGAGAGCTTACATTTAAACCTTACAGCAAATAGCAATGCAATTCAAATGCACAATGAACTCTTAGCAAACAATAAATAACTTACAGGCATATGTATATTTAGAGGCAATTATGAAGAGCTGATTTCCATGCTTCTTGAAGCTAAGATGGCTGCTGAGAAACTGAAAGTGAAACTTTTTATTAACAAACTTTATTAACACTTCCTGTTTCTTTCTTGAGATGAACTAAGCTGTAATTACAATATAAAACCACCAGATGTCATCAACATAATAACCATATAATAAACAGAACACTCTCCGCCTGGTATAAACATATACCACTATTACATGATCTATAAATTATTATTAAATTCAACCAGATAACTCTTTACTTTGAAAAAGAACAATAAAATCTGACACATGTCTGAGATATACTTTAGCAGTCCCTTTGATTTTGACCTCTACCATCACCAATAGGAATTGCTTTTACAATAAGACTCATTGTCCATCCATTGCGCTTTACTTGAGAGTCTTTCAACAATACAAGATCTCCTTCTTGAACGTTTTGTTTCTATTTCCATTTTCTACATTTCCATGTTTGGATACATTTGATAGTCACTGTTTCAGCTTGCAAGAAATCGAAGGAATGGCATAACCCTTTGCAGCAATGCCAGCCTGCACATGACTCCTTTTGAGTGCTGCTAGAAAATGACTTGGCAATGTGAATAAGTGTTGCTATACCTCTCACAAGGGACTTCCACTTTGAGAATCTGAGAAATCTATTTGAGTCTAGCTGGCGTTCATACACTTCAGTTTTTAAAGCTGTCATTTCAGGTCTGATGTCACTGTCAGAATCTGGTTCAATGAGGTCAAATGCTTTAGCTTCAGATTGATCACCCGTATCTGCATGATGTAAGAAATCTGGGCCTGAGAACCAGTTGGTATGTTTTAGGTGAGCTGCCTGAATTGGTCTAGTACCATGATCTGCTGGATTCTGACTGGTGTTAATATAATGCCACTGATCTGGATTAGTAGATTTTCTAATACGAATTATTCTGTTTGAGACATATACATGAAATCTTCTACAAGTATAGTGAATATAATCTAACACAATTTTGCTATCAGTGTAATATTTAACTGCATAAAGTTCAATGTCCATTTCTTCAGTAATAAGTTCAGCTAGCTCAACTGACAAAACAACTGCACATAATTCTAGATGTGGCACTGTATGAGCTGGTCTTGGAGCTAGTTTAGATTTGCCCATAATAAAGCCTACATGACATTGACCACTACTGTCTATGACTCTGAGATATGCCACAGCTGCTATCGCTGCAGTAGAAGCATCAGAAAAAACACATACCTCCTTTACTGTGGACGATAGTGGCACCGGCACATAGCGTCTGGGAATACTGAGATCTTCAAGATGGATCAGCTCTTCTGTCCATGCTCTCCATTGAGCTTCTCTATCTGGTAAGAGTGGGGAATCCCAGTCACATTGGTCTGTTGAGAGTTCTCTGACTAAAGATTTACCTTGCATAGTGATTGGAGATGCAAACCCAAGTGGGTCATAAAGACTGTTTACTGTAGCCAGGATACCTCTCCGTGTGAAAGGTTTTACCTCTGTAGACACTTGAAAGGTGAAACTGTCGGTCTGTAAGTTCCAACTTACTCCTAAGCTCCTTTGGAGGGGTAAAGGATCGACACCTAGAACAAGGTCCTTTAGATCTTTAGCTCTGTCATCTGCGGGAAATGCTTCCAATACTGGACTTCTGTTGGATGCCACTTTGTGTAGCTTGAGATTCGATCCTGCGAGCATGTCCTTAGCCCTCTGCAGAAGACTGATTGCTTCAGCATCAGTAGGCACATATGCTAGTCCATCATCTACATAGAAATTCCTCAAGATAAACTGTTCTACGTCTTCGCCATACTCACTTTTTCCTTGCTTTGCTATTTGTCTTAGACCATAAATGGCTATGGCTGGGAAAGGGCTGTTCCCAAAGACATGTACCTTCATCCTGAACTCTGTAATTTCTTTGTTAAGGTCATTATCACGAAACCAAAGAAATCTCAAATAGTTACGGTGATCTTCTCTAACCATGAAACAGTAAAACATTTGTTGTACATCAGTGGTAATTGCAACTTGCTCTTTGCGGAAACGTAAAAGGACACCTAGTAGTGTATTATTTAAATCAGGCCCACTGAGGAGTGTGTCATTCAGTGAGATGCCTTCAAACTGAGCACTTGAGTCAAAAACTACTCTGATCTGTCCTGGCTTCTGAGGGTGATAGACACCAAAGATTGGTAGGTACCAACACTCCTCACCTGGTTCCAATGGTGGGGCAGGTTCTGCTTGGTCATGGTCAAAGATCTTTTGCATAAAGTTAACAAAATGTTCTTTCATTTCAGGTTTTTTCACAAAGGAACGCTGTAGAGCAAGTACTCTTTTCTGGGCTTGCTCTAAGTTGTTTGGTAGTCTAATACGAGGTGAGTGAAATGGTAGGAGTGCTACCCAGTAATTTGCTTCATCAATAAACATCTCTTTTTCAACTACATCAAGGAACATACCATCTTGAATAGACATAGCAGGTTTGTCATCGTTTGGAGTAGTAACAAACACATTATCATCTAAACTGCCCACATTGTGAGTTGCAGTTCCTAAATAACACAATGAGGGGGTGTATGACTGTTGTTTACAAGCATTAAAAGTCTCTCTTACCTGTATATAGCTAGTGCATGGGCTGAACAGAGAAGTGCGCCCACTAGGCAGCCCATTTGTCTTGAAAGAGTTCACATCTGCTGGTCTATGAGCTCTTCCTAAGCATACTTCCCCAACTATGACCCAACCTAAATCTAAATGTTGTGCATAAGGACTATTATGAGGCCCATTAATCTGCTCACGTACTTTGTGCACCTTCAGAATGTCTCTTCCTAACAAGAGAAGTATTTGTGCGTTAAGGTCAAGTGCTGGGATCTTGTATGTTAAGGATTTCAGATGAGGGAAATGCTGTGTAATCTCAGGTGTTGGAATTTCTGACCTGTCATCAGGTATCATGTCACATTTAATGAGTGTGGGGAGTTTTATGTGTGTTTTCCCATCAATAGACTGAACAGTGAAGTTGGGTACCCTACGCCCTGTTTTCTCTGTAATGCCTGAGCATGTTCTTAGAGTGTAGGAAAATGTTTCACCACTAATGTTAAACACATCAAAAAACTCTGATTTGGCTAAAGAACGGTTACTTTGAGCATCTAACACTGCGTACATCTTTACAGAACAGTAAGGTTTGTTAGAGGGATATACAGTCACTAAACAAATCTTGGAACACGATCTGGGCCTTGTCCTTTTCCCGCATACCTCTGTACACTTGGATACAATAGTGGGTGGAGTAGCTTCCTCTTGCTCCCCGCCTTGCTCTCCCTTTGGTAAAGGAGTCTCTACTGCCCAGGGAGCTGGACCTGGATGCAAAGCTGAAGTATGCTGGTTACTGTTGCATTCTCTGCATCTTATGTTATTTTTGCAGTCTTTGGCAATGTGTCTGGTGGATGCACAACATCTAAAGCAGATATATTTCTCTTTCAGGTAAGCTTTACGTTCATCAATGTGCTTGCTTCTGAACCCACAACACTTTGACAGTGGGTGTGGTTTCTTATGAATTGGACATGGACTCTCTGGTTCCATGGATTTCCTTGCAGGGCTGTTCACTTGTGGAGTTGCATTAGTAGCTGACACTTCTGTCTTTCTTACTGACACCGTTGGTCTGCTGCTGTACCTTGTTCCTGTCTTCTCTGTATTTACTGGAACTTGGTTGCTGCATGTTGAGAATATGAAGCTTGGATCATTTCTGGTCTTTGCTTGGTTGACAATAAATCTGGTGAAGAAACTCAGTGGTGGAAAGGAGACATGATGGTCTTCTTTGTACTTGGAACCTTGAAAATCCACTTTTCTTGCAGGCTATATGGCAGTTTTTCCATAATTGGTTTGATGCCACAAGCTGTGTCTAGGTATGCCAGTCCGGGCAAATAGCCTCCTGCCTTAGCAGCATTCACCTCCAACAACATGTCACCAAGTTCTCTTAAATTTATGTTGTCTTTGTTTGAGATTTTGTGGAAGTTCTCTAGCTTCTTTAACAGTGCATTCTCAGTAGCTTCAGGGCTGCCATAACATTCTTCTAGTCTCTGCCATACCATTTTAACTCCATCAATTGGGTTATGAACATGCACTGACCTGATTCTGACCTGTTGAGATGACTCTGGTCCAAGCCACTTAGTCAAAAGATCTAGCTCTTCTCTGGCTGTAAGATTAAGATCTCTGGTGACACCTTGGAATGATGTCTTCCATGCCCAGTAGTTCTCTGGTTGATCATCAAATGTTAGTAGACCTGTACTCACTAACTCTCGACGAATCAAGTGCTTTGCTAGGTCAGTAGTCTCTGAAGTTCCTAATGTGCTATTTCTGAGAGGGGATATGTGAGAGTCCATATAATGTGATGGATGTTGTGGATCAGCGTAGCCTCTGCTTTCTTGAAAGCGCACCCTTGGTGTTGAGACATTTGCAGTGTCAGTCTGGAAAGGAGGGTGCAAGTCAGGAATACTTGGAGTGGACTGTAAATATGTTGAGTCAGGAAACTGTGGTATTATGCTGGACATAGGTTGGATAGGAGCATGCTCTGTTTTACCTTGGTCCAGAGCATGGTTCTGTACATACTCACGAGTCCTTTGTACTGAATCATGGGTAGTTATTTCTGAAAAATCTTGGAGTGGTTCCTCTTCTAGTTCAGCTGCTGCTTCATAGACTGCTGCTTCTGCAGATGCTGCAACTGCTGCCCTTTGAATCTTTAGCACATGCATATTAGCTTCTAACGCTGCCTTGAGTTGCGCTGTTTCAGCTTCACACCTTGCTGTCTCTGCTTCTATATCTGCTTTGCACCTTGCTGCTTCTGCTTCCATATCTGCTTTGCACCTTGCTGCCTCTGCTTCCATATCTGCTTTGTGCCTAGCTGCCTTTGCTTCTAGTGATGCTTTCTGCTTTATCATGTCTGCTTCTTTTTCAGCATAAGAAATTTGTGCCTGGGCTGCTTGCGCTTTAGCACGGGCTCTGAGTCCTGCAGAACTGGCTGATGATCTGCAGGAGCGCATTGAATATTTAGAGCCAGAGGCATAGGATCTGGTCTCTAAAGTTTGCTGCGTCATATCAACACTCTTATCTTGGTTCATAGTGATCAGGTTAAAGTAGTGCAATATTTTAAATGCAGTTCTTGTGCAAATTATTTTTACTGCCTTTCACTTTAAATTGCAGGTCTTGTATGTTTGCTTGTTATTTACTGCTTTTTACTTTAAAATGCAGCCTTTGTGTCTTGCTTGTTATTGCTTCTTACTTTACAATGCAGCCCCCGTATCTTCCCTTGATATAGCATGCCTTTTTACTGTACAATGCAGCTCTGTATCTTCCCTTGATATAGCATGCCTTTTTACTGTACAATGCAGCCCCTGTATCTTCCCTTGATATAGCATGCCTTTTTACTTTACAATGCAGCTCTGTATCTTCCCTTGATATAGCATGCCTTTTTACTGTACTGTTCTCACTAACTGATAGCTAGACAGCTAGTTAACAAACCAGACAGAAATAGCTTTGTGTTTATTCCAAACTGATTTTACTTCTGAATAGTTATTTTGTAAAACTGCAATACAATAAGAAAAGTTGAAATTACAATATGTAGTTACACGTGGTGCTTGCAATACATACAATAATACATGTTTCTAACACAGAGAGCTTACATTTAAACCTTACAGCAAATAGCAATGCAATTCAAATGCACAATGAACTCTTAGCAAACAATAAATAACTTACAGGCATATGTATATTTAGAGGCAATTATGAAGAGCTGATTTCCATGCTTCTTGAAGCTAAGATGGCTGCTGAGAAACTGAAAGTGAAACTTTTTATTAACAAACTTTATTAACATTTCCTGCATCCTTCTTGAGAGGAACTAAGCTGTAATTACAATGTAAAACCACCAGATGTCATCAACATAATAACCATAAAATAGCCAGAACAGTTATATTAATATACTTTTTAACTCTGTGATTAACTTGTATCTAAGCATCGTCTGACAACCCCCTAATCACATGACTGTAACTATTTATTATCTATTGATTTGCATTTAGTGCTGTGTTGTGCTAAATCTTAAATAACTGCTAGGGCGTGAACACAATGCTATCTATATGGCCCACATGAACTAGCAGTCTCCTGTTGTGAAAAGCAAATAAAAAAAGCATGTGATAAGAGGCTGTCTTCAAGGGCTTAGAAATTAGCATATGAGTCTACCTAGGTTTAGTTTATTTTTTTTTTTCCAACAAAATTTTATTAAGAAGTATTTCAAGGAGGATATGACAAAACAAACATTATACATGGATGAGGTATACATGAACAGACTTAGTCCAACAGACCGTAAAGTCTAAATTTATATAATAGTAGTAGGATTATCCATAAGACAAAAATGAACCGTAATAAATCATACTACGAACTGTGTTGTCAAAAGTCCAGAATCACAATAGGTTTCGCATCAAATCCTCAAGTATTAGCCAAAGCTTCTTTAAGTTTTTAAGTTTAAAACTCAGAAATAACCTTATTTACTTAGGTTTAGTTTTAACTAAGAAAACTAAGAGAACAAAGCAAATTTGATGATAAAAGTAAATTGGAAAGTTGATTTAAATTACATGTCCTGTCTGAATAATGAACGTTTAATTTTGACTAGACTGTCCCTTTAAACTCATTTTAGAAATTAAGGAGCACATAACTTTTTTTCTTCTTCTGGTACTTAAAGGGACAATTAAAATTACATTAAACTGCCACTGCCATCGACAAGCTTTCATGCACGTCATGTGACATTAGTGGTGAACATTTACAGTGATGTTGCTGGCTTTTTGATAGCTGTATTGTACAATTCAGGTTAGTTTTTATGATACAGAGCGAAAACTTTAAATTTTTGCAGTGAATGGATTACGCTACAATATAGTTGTAGACTTTTTTTAATATTAGATATGTGTCTTTTAAACTGTGTATAGAAACTGTAATGTAGACCTCCCACTCTGTATTGTGTGTGCTTACCTTAAATGCATTGTACAGTCAGTCACTTTACTGATCTGTAAGTTTCACCACTTTTTGTCACAGAGTGCAGGAACACGTAAGCTCTAAGATGGCAGCGCCCAGTATTAATATACAGAGCTTCACCAAAGTTTAAGGTCCCTTTAAACTTTAATGATTCAGAAAGAGAATGCAATTTACATATAAACCGTCCCCCCCCCCGCACGCTACTGCATCTGCGCGCGCACTTATTGAGTACAGGGACAGGAAGTAACCATCGATAAGCCGCCCACCCGCCTCCCAGCAGCAGCTCCCACCCACCAATGATCAGCACCAACAATGGCCGATGCAGAGATGGCCACAGAGTGGCTCTCTCTGCATCGGATGCTTAAAAAAGGCTATTGCAGGATGCCTCAATATAAATATATATATGTATTAATGTATTTACACATATAAACACATACAAGTATACATGTATAGACGTATATATATATATATATATATATATATATATATATATATATATATATACACATATAAACACATACAAGTATACATGTATAGATATATATATATATATATATATATATATATATATATATATACATATACACATATAAACACATACAAGTATACATGTATAGACATATATATATATATATATATATATATATACACATATAAACACATACACGTATACATGTATAGACGTATATATATATATATATATATATATATATATATATATATGTGTGCATTAGAGCCTTTTGAAAACATGTTAAACATATTTATGCAATATTTATATTTATGAATTTTTTTTAACTATGTATTTGCTGTAAATATTTCACATTCCAATGGTCTGTATAATGCAAACTATGTTCTATGTATTTCTAAATAGTTATTCCTATATATATCTGTATATATCTATACCTATATATAATCATGTGTATATATTCAGTATATATATATATATATATATATATATATATATATATATAGGTATAAATATATATTTGTTTAAAAAAACATCCGATATGTAGAAATATTAATTTATGAATAAATAGAACATATTCCATTACAAAAAGAACATTGGAATATGAAATCTTCATATTTTTATGTTGGGTTAGCACTAATGAGAATATGTGATGGTGTTTGCGTGAGAGTTCCCCTCCCCACACTTTTTTTTCTACATTGACTTCTATGGGGGAATTTGTAAAAACGCACGTGATATTCTAGGTTGCAATTTTTTATCAACTTTCCACATGACTTCTATTATCAAATTTGCTTTATTTTCTTGCTAACCTTTGTTGAAGGAGCAACTAATGTGAATTAGCTGAATACCTTGAGTAAGCCAATGAGAAGAGGTTTATATGTGTAGCCACCAATCAGCATCTAGCCCTTTAATATTGCATTGCTGCTCCTGAGCCTACCTAGTCTTACTCTTCAACAAGAGAACAAATCAAATTGGATAATAGAAGTAAATTGGAAAAATTATTAATATTGTTATGTTCTATGTCCCTTTAATAGTACTGCAAGTTGTTTATTTCAATGACTACAATCTATTTTTTTAAAGGGACAGTCTACACCAGAATTGTTATTGCTTAAAAAGATAGATAATCGCTTTATTACCCATTCCCCAGTTTTACATAACCAACACTGTTATATTAATATAGGTTTTACCTGTGATTTCCTTGTATCTAAGCCTCTGCCCCCTTATTTCAGTTCTTTTGACAGACTTGCATTTTAGCCAATTAGTGCTGACTCCTAGGTAACTTCACGGGTGTGAGCACAATGCTGTCTATATGGCACACATGAACTAATGCCCTCTAGCTGTGAAAAATGTTGAAATTCATTCATATAAGAAGCAGCCTTCAAGGGCTAAGAAATTAGCATATGAGCCTACATAGGTTTAGCTTTCAACTAAGAATACAAATACAAAATTGATGATAAAAGTAAATTGGAAAGTTGTTTATAATTACATACCCTCTCTGACACATGAAAGTTTATTTTTGACTAGACTGTCCCTTTAAGGGGACATTAAAGCTTTTGCAATTGCTTCTTTATTGGCTCGTTTATAATTTCCCATAATTACCATCAGAAGATAAAAATGACAGGTTTAGAGACAGGTTAGAGAAACCTAGGTTACAACATGGTGGCGTCATTTTGTTACGTTTACACTCTTTTCTTCAATATTAAATGGGTCATTATAGTGAAAACATTACAATCTCAAATTCATGAGAGCATGTAATTTTAGCACTAGCAACTCTGCAACTGTGGGCTAGATTACAAGTGGAGCGATAATTAGTGCTTTCACAAGAGCATTAACACGGCCAGGAATAATCTTTTTGTGCATGCGGGTTAGCGTGTGTATTACAATTTTAAAGTAAAAGTTTTGCGAGGAAGAAAAACCTTTAATAGTACTGCAAGTTATTGGTTACATTGACTATAATCTATTTATTTAATGGGACTATTTACTTAAAGTGAATGTCAATTTTGATGCTAAAGTGCCCGTTTTTTAAAAATTCGATTAAAAACAGGGGCACTTTAATTCATCAAAATTTAAATTTCACTCGTGTTGTGAAAAAAACGTACCTTTTAATCTTGACAGCATCTCCAGCTTCCTCCGGTCGTTGCAAGCCATTTCTGACGTCAGAAATGATGGATAGGTCATCCTCCAATCATGGCTTCCCCCCCGGGCGAATCAGTGTCTGATTCAACGCTGTGATTGTAGGAAGCCGGATTCCTCATTTTAGACCCAGGAAAGGCTTTGCAACGGGTGGAGGAAGCTGGAGCTGCTGTGAAGATTAAAAGGTAAGTTTTTTTTCACAACAGGAATGAAATGTAAAATTTGATTAATTAAAGTGCCCCTGATTTTAATCAAATTTTTAAAAACCAGGCACTTTAGCATCAAAATTGACATTCACTTTAACTGTCCATAATTGGCATCAGCATATGAAATGGCAGTTTTTTATTACTAGATAAACCTAGGTTACAACATGGTGGCGTCATTACGTTACACTTACACTCTTTTTGTTTACCTTAATGGGCCATTATAGTGAAGAAAATTACATTATCTAATTCATGAGAGCACTTTAGCACCAGCAACTCTGCAACTCTATGGGCTAGATTACAAGTGGAGTACTATTTAGTGCTTTTGATCGAGCATTAACACAGCCAGAAACAATCTTTTCTTCTGTTATGTGTGATCAGTCCACGGGTCATCATTACTTCTGGGATATAACTCCTCCCCAACAGGAAATGCAAGAGGATTCACCCAGCAGAGCTGCATATAGCTCCTCCCCTCTACGTCAGTCCCAGTCATTCTCTTGCACCCAACGACTAGATAGGATGTGTGAGAGGACTATGGTGATTATACTTAGTTTTTATGACTTCAATCAAAAGTTTGTTATTTTACAATAGCACCGGAGCGTGTTATTACTTCTCTGGCAGAGTTTGAGGAAGAATCTGCCAGAGTTTTTTACTATGATTTTAACCGGAGTTGTTAAGATCATATTGCTGTTCTCGGCCATCTGAGGGAGGTAAAGGCTTCAGATCAGGGGACAGCGGGCAGATGAATCTGCATTGAGGTATGTAGCAGTTTTTATTTTCTGAATGGAATTGATGAGAAAATCCTGCCATACCGTTAAAATGACATGTATGTATACACTTCAGTATTCTGGGGATGGTATTTCACCGGAACTACTCTGTTAAAGGTCACTAATCCTTTTAATAACTATTTATCATGTTAAACGTTTTTGCTGGAATGTAGAATCGTTTACATTGCTGAGGTACTGTGTGAATAAATATTTGGGCATTATTTTCCACTTGGCAGCCTTTTTTGCTTTTATTTGTGACAGTTTCGTTTCTCTTCACTGCTGTGTGGGAGAGGGAGGGGCCGTTTTTGGCGCTCTTTGCTACGCATCAAAAAATTCCAGTCAGTTACTTTTATATTTCCTGCATGATCCGGTTCATCTCTGACAGATCTCAGGGGTCTTCAAACTTCTTTTAAGGGAGGTAAATTCTCTCAGCAGAGCTGTGAGAATTCTTATAGTGACTGTGAATAAAAACGTTGCTTGTATTTTTTATGTCAAATTTAATTATTGTTATTTTACTAATGGGAACAAACCTTTGCTAAAAGTTGTGTTGTCTTAAAGTTTGATGCTATAACTGTTTTTCAGTTCATTATTTCAACTGTCATTTAATCGTTTAGTACCTCTTTGAGGCACAGTACGTTTTTGCTAAAAAAGATTATAACCAAGTTGTAAGTTTTTTTGCTAGTGTGTTAAACATGTCTGACTCAGAGGAAGATATCTGTGTCATTTGTTCCAATGCCAAGGTGGAGCCCAATAGAAATTTATGTACTAACTGTATTGATGCTACTTTAAATAAAAGTCAATCTGTACAATGTGAACAAATTTCACCAAACAGCGAGGGGAGAGTTATGCCGACTAACTCGCCTCACGCGGCAGTACCTGCATCTCCCGCCCGGGAGGTGCGTGATATTATGGCGCCTAGTACATCTGGGCGGCCATTACAGATAACATTACAAGATATGGCTACTGTTATGACTGAAGTTTTGTCTAAATTACCAGAACTAAGAGGCAAGCGTGATCACTCTGGGGTGAGAACAGAGTGCGCTGACAATGCTAGGGCCATGTCTGATACTGCGTCACAGCTCGCAGAGCATGAGGACGGAGAGCTTCATTCTGTGGGTGACGGTTCTGATCCAAACAGATTGGACTCAGATATTTCAAATTTTAAATTTAAATTGGAGAACCTCCGTGTATTACTAGGGGAGGTCTTAGCAGCTCTCAACGATTGTAACACCGTTGCAATACCAGAGAAACTGTGCAGGTTGGATAAATACTTTGCGGTACCGGCGAGTACTGAAGTTTTTCCTATACCTAAGAGACTAACTGAAATTGTTACTAAGGAGTGGGATAGACCCGGTGTGCCGTTCTCACCCCCTCCAATATTTAGAAAGATGTTTCCAATAGACGCCACCACTCGGGACTTATGGCAAACGGTCCCCAAGGTGGAGGGAGCAGTTTCTACTTTAGCTAAGCGTACCACTATCCCGGTGGAGGATAGCTGTGCTTTCTCAGATCCAATGGATAAAAAATTAGAGGGTTACCTTAAGAAAATGTTTGTTCAACAAGGTTTTATATTGCAACCCCTTGCATGTATCGCGCCGATTACGGCTGCGGCAGCATTTTGGATTGAGTCGCTGGAAGAGAACCTTAGTTCATCTACGCTAGACGACATTACGGACAGGCTTAGAGTCCTTAAACTAGCTAATTCTTTCATTTCGGAGGCCGTAGTACATTTAACCAAACTTACGGCTAAGAACTCAGGATTCGCCATACAGGCACGTAGGGCGCTGTGGCTAAAATCCTGGTCAGCAGATGTTACTTCTAAGTCCAAATTACTTAATATACCTTTCAAGGGGCAGTCTTTATTTGGGCCCGGTTTGAAAGAAATTATCGCTGACATTACAGGAGGTAAGGGCCACGCCCTACCCCAAGACAAAGCCAAAGCTAAGGCTAGACAGTCTAATTTTCGTCCCTTTCGGAATTTCAAAACAGGAGCAGCATCAACCTCCACTGCACCAAAACAGGAAGGAGCTGTTGCTCGTTACAGGCAAGGCTGGAAGCCTAACCAGGCCTGGAACAAGAGCAAGCAGGCCAGGAAACCTGCTGCTGCCCCAAAGACAGCATGAATCGAGAGCCCCCGATCCGGGACCGGATCTAGTGGGGGGCAGACTCTCTCTCTTCGCCCAGGCCTGGGCAAGAGATGTTCAGGATCCCTGGGCACTAGAGATCATATCTCAGGGATACCTTCTAGACTTCAAATTATCTCCCCCAAGAGGGAGATTTCATCTGTCAAGGTTGTCAACAAACCAGATAAAGAAAGAAGCGTTTCTACGCTGCGTACAAGATCTGTTATTAATGGGAGTGATCCATCCGGTTCCGCGGTCGGAACAAGGACAAGGGTTCTACTCAAACCTGTTTGTGGTTCCCAAAAAAGAGGGAACTTTCAGGCCAATCTTAGATTTAAAGATTCTAAACAAATTCCTAAGAGTTCCATCGTTCAAAATGGAAACTATTCGGACAATTTTACCCATGATCCAAGAGGGTCAGTACATGACCACTGTGGATTTAAAGGATGCTTACCTTCACATTCCGATCCACAAGGATCATCACCGGTACCTAAGGTTTGCCTTCTTAGACAGGCACTACCAGTTTGTAGCTCTTCCATTCGGATTGGCTACGGCTCCAAGAATCTTCACAAAGGTTCTGGGTGCCCTTCTGGCGGTACTAAGACCGCGAGGGATTTCGGTAGCTCCGTACCTAGACGACATTCTAATACAAGCTTCAAGCTTTCAAACTGCCAAGTCTCATACAGAGTTAGTTCTGGCATTTCTAAGGTCGCATGGATGGAAAGTGAACGAAAAGAAGAGTTCTCTCTTTCCTCTCACAAGAGTTCCATTCTTGGGGACTCTTATAGATTCTGTAGAAATGAAGATTTACCTGACAGAAGACAGGTTAACCAAGCTTCAAAACGCATGCCGTGTCCTTCATTCCATTCAACACCCGTCAGTAGCTCAATGCATGGAGGTGATCGGCTTAATGGTAGCGGCAATGGACATAGTACCTTTTGCACGCCTACATCTCAGACCGCTGCAATTATGCATGCTAAGTCAGTGGAATGGGGATTACTCAGATTTGTCCCCTACTCTGAATCTAAATCAAGAGACCAGAAATTCTCTTCTATGGTGGCTTTATCGGCCACACCTGTCCAGGGGGATGCCATTCAGCAGGCCAGACTGGACAATTGTAACAACAGACGCCAGCCTACTAGGTTGGGGCGCTGTCTGGAATTCTCTGAAGGCTCAGGGACTATGGAATCAGGAGGAGAGTCTCCTGCCAATAAACATTCTGGAATTGAGAGCGGTTCTCAATGCCCTTCTGGCTTGGCCCCAGTTAACAACTCGGGGGTTCATCAGGTTTCAGTCGGACAACATCACGACTGTAGCTTACATCAACCATCAGGGAGGGACAAGAAGCTCCCTAGCAATGATGGAAGTATCAAAGATAATTCGCTGGGCAGAGTCTCACTCTTGCCACCTGTCAGCAATCCACATCCCGGGAGTGGAGAACTGGGAGGCGGATTTCTTGAGTCGCCAGACTTTTCATCCGGGGGAGTGGGAACTTCATCCGGAGGTCTTTGCCCAAATACTTCGACGTTGGGGCAAACCAGAGATAGATCTCATGGCGTCTCGCCAGAACGCCAAACTTCCTCGCTACGGGTCCAGATCCAGGGATCCGGAAGCAGTTCTGATAGATGCTTTGACAGCACCTTGGAACTTCGGGATGGCTTATGTGTTTCCACCCTTCCCGCTGCTTCCTCGATTGATTGCCAAAATCAAACAGGAGAGAGCATCAGTAATTCTAATAGCACCTGCATGGCCACGCAGGACTTGGTATGCAGATCTAGTGGACATGTCATCCTGTCCGCCTTGGTCTCTACCTCTAAGACAGGACCTTCTGATACAGGGTCCATTCAAACATCAAAATCTAACTTCTCTGAAGCTGACTGCTTGGAAATTGAACGCTTGATTTTATCAAAACGTGGTTTTTCTGAGTCGGTTATTGATACCCTGATTCAGGCTAGGAAGCCTGTTACCAGAAGGATTTACCATAAAATATGGCGGAAATATCTATACTGGTGCGAATCCAAAGGTTACTCCTGGAGTAAGGTTAGGATCGCTAGGATATTGTCTTTTCTACAAGAAGGCTTAGAAAAGGGTTTATCAGCTAGCTCATTAAAGGGACAGATTTCAGCTCTGTCCATCTTGTTACACAGGCGTCTGTCAGAAGATCCAGACGTCCAGGCCTTTTGTCAGGCTCTAGCTAGGATCAAGCCTGTGTTTAAGGCTGTTGCTCCGCCATGGAGTTTAAACTTAGTTCTTAACGTTTTACAGGGTGTTCCGTTTGAACCCCTTCATTCCATTGATATAAAATTGTTATCTTGGAAAGTTCTGTTTTTAATGGCTATTTCCTCGGCTCGAAGAGTTTCTGAGTTATCAGCCTTACATTGTGATTCCCCTTATCTGATTTTTCACTCAGACAAGGTAGTTCTGCGTACTAAACCTGGGTTCTTACCTAAGGTAGTCACTAACAGGAACATCAATCAAGAGATTGTTGTTCCATCCCTGTGTCCAAATCCTTCTTCAAAGAAGGAACGTCTTCTACACAATCTGGATGTAGTTCGTGCCCTCAAGTTCTACTTGCAGGCAACTAAAGATTTTCGCCAAACTTCTTCCCTGTTTGTCGTTTATTCTGGACAGAGGAGAGGTCAAAAAGCTTCTGCTACCTCTCTCTCTTTTTGGCTTCGTAGCATAATACGTTTAGCCTATGAGACTGCTGGACAGCAGCCTCCTGAAAGAATTACAGCCCACTCCACTAGAGCTGTGGCTTCCACTTGGGCCTTTAAGAATGAGGCCTCTGTTGAACAGATTTGCAAGGCTGCAACTTGGTCTTCGCTTCATACTTTTTCCAAATTTTACAAATTTGACACTTTTGCTTCTTCGGAGGCTATTTTTGGGAGAAAGGTTCTTCAGGCAGTGGTTCCTTCTGTATAATGAGCCTGCCTATCCCTCCCGTCATCCGTGTACTTTTGCTTTGGTATTGGTATCCCAGAAGTAATGATGACCCGTGGACTGATCACACATAACAGAAGAAAACATAATTTATGCTTACCTGATAAATTCCTTTCTTCTGTTGTGTGATCAGTCCACGGCCCGCCCTGTTTTAAGGCAGGTAAATATTTTTTAAATTATACTCCAGTCACCACTTCACCCTTGGTTACTCCTTTCTCGTTGATTCTTGGTCGAATGACTGGGACTGACGTAGAGGGGAGGAGCTATATGCAGCTCTGCTGGGTGAATCCTCTTGCATTTCCTGTTGGGGAGGAGTTATATCCCAGAAGTAATGATGACCCGTGGACTGATCACACAACAGAAGAAAGGAATTTATCAGGTAAGCATAAATTATGTTTTTGTGCATGTGCGCTTGCGTGCATATTACAAGATGAAAGTAAGTTTTTTGCATGCACGCTAGCCAAAGGACTTCGGATATTGTGATGCGCGTTTTGCCCCATAATGCAAAGTGAAAACCAGGGCCTCGCATTATGGGGCGAAACATGCGTCGACTGTGTTTAACTACAGAGTGAACTGCCTCCTGCTATATCCTTGACCTGTATTTTGGTCCGTGACCGTTCTAAAGACCGTCAAGTTTTGGAAGAAATCTTGAGCCGCACTCTCATAGAGAGACTCGTCTGGAAAGGCTACGCCAAGGCAAGCCGACTACAAGTATCCTTTTGTCGTTTGACGATATCTGACCATGATTAGCACTTGATGAAAAGCCGACAGGTAATCCTGCATTTAAAGCACCTGTTTAAATCCATTAATGGCTCCTGCTTCTCTACAGTGAATTTACGGCCAATTTATCTCGGGCAGAAGTGATTAAGGCTAGAGCTGACCCAGACGCTGTGATTTTTGCATTATTCTAACCCTAACACCCCCTAACTTAAATATAATTAAAATAAATCTAAATAAAACTTACAATTATTACCTAAATAATTCCTATTTAAAACTAAATACTTACCTATAAAATAAAACCTAAGCTAGCTACAAAATAACTAATAGTTATATTGTAGCTAGCTTAGGTTTTATTTTTATTTCAAAGGAAAGTTTGTATTTATTTTAACTAGGTAGACTAGTTAGTACATAGTTATTAACTATTTACTAACTATCTAGTTAAAATAAATACAAATTTACCTGTAAAATAAAACCTTACCTTCCTTACACTAAAACCTAACATTACAATAAAATATTATAAATGAAATTAATAAAATACAATGATCTAAATTATAACCCCCCCCACTAAATTACACAAAATAAAAAACGAAATTATCAAAAATAAAAATGAATTACTCCTAATCTAATAGCCCTATCAAAATAAAAAAGCCCACTCAAAATAAAAAAAACCCTACCCTACACTAAACTGCCAATGTCCCTTAAAAGGGACTTTTGCGGGGCATTGCCCCAAAGAAATCAGCTATTTTACCTGTTAAAAGAAATACAAACAGCCCCCAACAGTAAAACCCACCACCCACCCAACCAAACCCCCCAAATAAAACCTATCTAAATAAACCTAAGCTAACCATTGCTCTGAAAAGGGCATTTGGATGGGCATTGCCCTTTAAAGGGCATTTAGCTCTTTTACATTGCCCAAACCCTAAGCTAAAAATAAAACCCACCCAATAAACCCTTAAAAAAACTAACACTAATCCCTGACAATCCACTTACAGTTTTCGAAGACCGGACATCCATCCTCATCCAAGCGGGCAGAAGTCTTCATCCAGACGGCATCTTCTATCGTCATCCATCCTGCGCGGGGCGGGTCCATCTTCAAGACATCCAGCGCGGAGCATCCTCTTCTTACAATCGCTGCTGGAAAATGAAGGTTCCCTATAAGAATTCTATCAGCCAATAGGAATTAAAGGGTAAAAAAAAACTATATGCTGTAGCAATCAGCCAATAGGATTGAGCTCTCATCCTATTGGCTGATCCAATCAGCCAATAGGATTGAGCTCTCATTCTATTGGCTGTTCCAGAATTCTAACAGCCAATCAGAATGTAAGGGACGCCATCCATGAGCTTCCATGAGGACTTATGCCCGCTTGGATGAAGACTTCTGCCGTCTGGATGAGGATGGATGTCCGGTCTTCGAAAACTGTATGTGGATCGTCGGAAATTAGTGTTAGGTTTTTTTAAGGGTTTATTGGGTGGGTTTTATTTTTAGCTTAGGGTTTGGGCAATAAAAGAGCTAAATGCCCTTTTAAGGGCAATGCCCATCCAAATGTCCTTTTCAGGGCAATGGTTAGCTTAGGTTTATTTAGATAGGTTTGTATTTGGGGTGTTTGGTTGTGTGGGTGGTGGGTTTTACTGTTGGGGGGTTGTTTGTATTTTTTTTTACAGGTAAAAGAGCTGATTTCTTTGGGGCAATGCCCCGCAAAAGGCCCTTTTAAGGGCCATTGTCAGTTTAGTGTAGGCTAGGTTTTTTTTTATTTTGGGTGGACTTTTTTTATTTTGATAGAGCTATTAGATTAGGAGTAATTCGTTTTTTATTTTTGATAATTTCGTTTTTTATTTTATGTAATTTAGTGTTTATTTTTTTTGTAATTTAGATAATTGTATTTTATTAATTTATTTTATTTAGGTTTTAGTGTAAGGCAGGTTAGGTTTTATTTTACAGGTAACTTTGTATTTATTTTAATTAGGTAGTTATTAAATAGTTAATAACTATTTACTAACTAGTCTACCTAGTTAAAATAAATACAAACTTACCTGTGAAATAAAAATAAAACCTAAGCTAGCTACAATCTCCAAGGCAGAACATAGAGTGATCTGAGATGTCATCGCAGAAAATGCAGCATGTCTGCAGAAAGAACAGGAACTGTTAGCACTTTAACTTTTCAGTGCTGCTCCACATTAGGCTGTTCTTTTTAAACAGAACTGTTCTCTGGCTGCATTGTATAAGTTTTCCTTAACACAGTGCATCCAGAGCAAAGTGCTGTTTGAAGACAACAATCAAATATGCAGTAGTTATGCAGATTGTTGTCTGGCTCTGAGATTTTTGCAAGCTCGTTCCCTAGCTTTTCACAGTCTGCAAAGCTGTTTTTCTCTGAATGTAAGATGTTCATATGAGCAATGCACTATGCAACAGTTAACAGCAGTAATGGATAATTCAATAGCAAATCTGTTATCCAAACTGCCATCCTACCCTAGAAAGCGCGACAGCTCAGTTTTAAATACAGAAGATGAGCGGGTTGGCGCTGAGGACAATTTATCAGTTATACCCTCACATCAATCTGAATTGGCAGTGAGGGAGGGCCTGTCTGAGGGGGAAATTTCTGATTCAGGAAAAGTTTCTCAGCAGGCAGACACTGATGTCGTAAAATTTAAATTTAAGTTAGAACATCTCCGCGCCCTGCTTAAGGAGGTCCTAACTACTCTTGATGACTGTGATTCTTTGGTAATTCCAGAGAAATTGTGCAAGATGGACAAATTCTTAGAGGTCCCGGTGCACGCTGATGCCTTTCCGATACCCAAGCGGGTGGCGGATATAGTGACTTAGGAGTGGGAAAAGCCAGGTATACCTTTTGTTCCACCTCCTATATTCAAGAAAATGTTCCCCATTGTTGACCCCAGAAGGGACGCATGGCAAACGGTTCCTAAGGTTGAGGGGGCAGTGTCAACGTTAGCTAAGCGCACAACTATTCCTATTGAGGACAGTTGCGCTTTTAAAGATCCTATGGATAAAAAATTGGAAGGATTGCTAAAAAAGATATTTGTTCAGCAAGGCTTCCTGCTTCAACCAATCTCGTGCATTATTCCTGTCACCTCGGCAGCGTATTTTTGGTTCGAGGAACTAGAAAATTCGCTCCAAAAAGAGACTCCATATGATGAAGTCATGGACAGAATTCACGCACTAAAGTTGGCTAATTCCTTTATTTTGGATGCCGCTTTCCAATTGGCTAAGTTAGCGGCGAAAAATTCAGGGTTTGCAATAGTGGCGCGCAGAGCGCTTTGGCTGAAATCCTGGTCGGCGGATGTGTCGTCCAAGAATAAATTGCTTAATATTCCTTTCAAGGGTAAGACCCTTTTCGGGCCGGAATTGAAAGAGATTATTTCAGACATTACTGGTGGAAAGGGACATGCCCTCCCACAGGATAGGCCTTTCAAGGCTAAGAACAAATCTAATTTTCGTTCCTTTCGCAATTTCAGGAATGGACCGAATCCTAACTCTGCGGCCTCCAGACAAGAAGGCAACTCTTCCCAGCCTAAGCCAGCATGGAAACCATTGCAAGGCTGGAACAAGGGTAAACAGGCCAAGAAGCCTGCTGCTGCTACCAAGACAGCATGAAGGGGTAGCCCCCGATCCGGGACCGGATCTAGTAGGGGGCAGACTTTCTCTCTTCGCTCAGGCTTGGGCAAGAGACGTTCAGGATCCCTGGGCACTAGAAATAGTCTCTCAGGGGTATCTTCTAGAGTTCAAGGAACTTCCTCCAAGGGGAAGGTCCCACATGTCTTGCTTATCTTCAGACCAGATAAAGAGACAGGCATTCTTACATTGCGTTGGAGACCTATTAAAAATGGGAGTGATAAACCCAGTTCCAACAGCGGAACAAGGTCTGGGTTTTTACTCAAACCTGTTTGTAGTTCCCAAAAAAGAGGGAACTTTCAGGTCAATTCTGGATTTAAAAATTCGAAACAAATTCCTCAGAGTTCCATCATTCAAAATGGAAACCATTCGGACAATTTTACCAACAATCCAGGAGGGTCGATATATGACTACCGTGGACTTAAAGGATGCCTACCTGCATATTCCTATCCACAAAGATCATCATCAGTTCCTGAGGTTCACCTTCATATACAAACATTACCAGTTCGTGGCTTTTCCGTTCGGTTTAGCCACTGCTCCCAGAATCTTCACAAAGGTGCTAGGGTCCCTTCTAGCGGTTCTACGACCGAGGGGCATTGCTGTAGCACCTTACCTAGACGACATTCTAATCCAAGTGTCGTCTCTTTCCAAAGCAAAGGCTCATACAGACATTGTTCTAGCCTTTCTCAGATCTCACGGGTGGAAGGTGAACGTAGAAAAGAGTTCCCTGTCTCCGTCAACAAGAGTTCCCTTTTTGGGAACAATAATAGATTCTTTAGAAATGAAGATCTTCCTGACAGAGGTCAGAAAGTCAAAGCTTCTAAACGCTTGTCAAGTTCTTCACTCTATTCTTCAGCCTTCCATAGCTCAGTGCATGGAAGTAGTAGGATTGATGGTTGCAGCAATGGACATAGTTCCTTTTGCTCGAATTCATCTAAGACCATTACAACTGTGCATGCTCAGTCAGTGGAATGGGGACTATGCAGACTTGTCTCCCCAGATTCAAGTAGACCAGGTAACCAGGGATTCTCTCCGCTGGTGGTTGTCTCACGATCACCTGTCTCAAGGAATGAGTTTCCGCAGACCAGAATGGGTCATTGTCACGACCGACGCCAGTCTCTTAGGCTGGGGTGCGGTCTGGGACTCTCTGAAAGCTCAAGGTCTATGGTCTCGAGAAGAGTCTCTTCTCCCGATAAACATATTAGAACTGAGAGCGATATTCAATGCGCTCCTGGCGTGGCCTCACCTAGCAAAGGCTAAATTCATAAGGTTCCAGTCGGACAACATGACGACTGTAGCGTACATCAATCATCAGGGGGGGAACAAAGAGTTCCTTAGCGACGAGAGAGGTATCCAAGATCATCAAATGGGCAGAGGATTACTCCTGCCACCTATCTGCAATTCACATCCCAGGAGTGGACAACTGGGAGGCGGATTATTTGAGTCGTCAGACTTTTCATCCGGGGGAGTGGGAACTCCACCCGGAGGTTTTTGCCCAGTTAACTCAACTATGGGGCATTCCAGATATGGATCTGATGGCGTCTCGCCAGAACGCAAAGGTTCTTCGATACGGGTCCAGATCCAGGGATCCCAAGGCGACACTGGTGGATGCATTAGTGGCGCCTTGGTCGTTCAACCTAGCTTATGTATTTCCACTGTTCCCTCTCCTTCCCAGGCTTGTAGCCAGGATCAAACAGGAGCAGGCCTCAGTGATTCTAATAGCCCCTGCGTGGCCATGCAGGACTTGGTATGCAGACCTGGTGAATATGTCATCGGCTCCACCATGGAAGCTACCTTTGAGGCAGGATCTTCTAGTACAAGGTCCGTTCGAACATCCAAATCTAGTCTCTCTCCAACTAACTGCTTGGAAATTGAACGCTTGATTCTATCTAAGCGTGGGTTTTCAGATACAGTCATAGATACTCTGGTTCAAGCCAGAAAACCTGTAACGAGGAAGATTTACCATAAGATATGGCAAAAATTTATCCGTTGGTGTGAATCCAAGGGATTCCCTTGGAGTAAAATTAAAATTCCTAGGATACTTTCCTTTCTCCAAGAAGGTCTGAATAAAGGTTTGTCAGCTAGTTCCTTAAAAGGACAGATATCTGCTCTGTCTGTTTTGTTACACAAACGTCTGGCAGCAGTGCCAGATGTACAGGCGTTTGTACAGGCGTTAATTAGAATCAAGCCTGTTTACAGACCCATGACTCCTCCTTGGAGTCTAAATTTAGTTCTTTCAGTTCTTCAGGGGGTTCCATTTGAACCCATGCATTCCATAGATATTAAGTTACTATCTTGGAAAGTTCTGTTTTTGGTTGCTATTTCTTCTGCTAGAAGAGTTTCTGAATTATCTGCTTTGCAGTGTACTTCTCCCTATCTGGTATTCCATACAGATAAGGTAGTTTTACGTACCAAGCCTGGTTTTCTTCCTAAGGTCATTTCCAACAGGAATATTAACCAGGAAATTGTTGTTCCTTCTCTGTGTCCGAATCCAGTTTCAAAGAAGGAATGCTTGTTACACAATCTAGATGTGGTCCGTGCTTTAAATTTCTATTTAGAAGCAACAAAGGATTTCAGACAGACATCATCTTTGTTTGTTGTGTATTCTGGTAAGAGGAGAGGGCAGAAAGCTACTGCTACCTCTCTTTCTTTTTGGCTGAAAAGCATCATCCGATTGGCTTATGAGACTGCTGGACGGCAGCCTCCTGAACGAATTACAGCTCATTCTACTAGAGCTGTGGCTTCCACATGGGCTTTCAAGAACGAGGCTTCTGTTGATCAGATCTGTAAGGCAGCGACTTGGTCTTCTCTGCATACTTTTGCCAAATTTTACAAATTCGATACTTATGCTTCTTCGGAGGCTATTTTTGGGAGAAAGGTTTTGCAAGCCGTGGTGCCTTCCGTTTAGGTAACCTGGTTTGCTCCCTCCCTTCATCCGTGTCCTAAAGCTTTGGTATTGGTTCCCACAAGTAAGGATGAAGCCGTGGACCGGACACACCAATGTTGGAGAAAACAGAATTTATGTTTACCTGATAAATTTCTTTCTCCAACGGTGTGTCCGGTCCACGGCCTGCCCTGGTTTTTAACCAGGTTTGAAAAATGTCTTTCTTTATACACTACAGTCACCACGGCACCCTATGGTTTCTCCTTTTTCTCCTAACTGTCGGTCGAATGACTGGGGGGCGGAGCCAGAGGGGGAGCTATATGGACAGCTCTTGCTGGGTGCTCTCTTTGCCATTTCCTGTAGGGGAAGAGAATATCCCACAAGTAAGGATGAAGCCGTGGACCGGACACACCGTTGGAGAAAGAAATTTATCAGGTAAACATAAATTCTGTTTTTTGTCTGCAGCTAATTTGCAATGCAATTTTCAACTACTGCGCTAGATTATACAACTTTAAATATTGCTTTATTCTCCAGTTAACCAACACATTGCAATTGATCTGGTGCTTTAGTGTAACTGACAAATTTACAATTTTATTTTATTTAAAAAAAAAAAAGACCTGCAGAAAATGTTTCACTAAAAAAATCTCATCGCAGAAATTGAAAAAAGTTCTGTCTCTGGGGCTACAATATAACTATTAGTTATATTGTAGCTAGCTTAGGTTTTTTTTAAAGGTAAGTATTTAGTTTTAAATAGGAATTATTTAGGTAATAATTGTAAGGTTTATTTAGATTTATTTTAATTATATTTAAGTTAGGGGGGTTAGGTTTAGACTTAGGGCATAGGGTTAGCGTTATGCTTAGGGTTAGGTTTAGGGGTTAATATATTTATTTAGTGTTAGTGATGTGGGAGGCCAGAGGTTTAGGGGTTAATAACTTTACTATAGTGGTGGCGACATTGGAGGCGACAGATTAGGGGTTAATAACTGTAATGTAGGTGGCGGCGATATCGGGAGCGGCAGATTAGGGGTTAATAGTTTTTATTTAGGTGGCAGCAATGTTAGGGGCAGCAGATTAGGGGTTAATAACATTATGTAGGTTGCGACAATGTTAGGGGCGGCAAATTAGGGGTGTTTAGACGTGGTTTTTATGTTAGGGTGTTAGGTTTAAATGTAACTTTTTCTTTCCCCATAGACATCAATGGGGCTGCGTTACGGAGATTTTGTTTCCGCGATAGCAGGTGTTAGGCTTTTTTTTTAGCCGACTCTCCCCATTGATGTCTATTGAGAAATCATGCACGAGCACGTCAAAACACCGCTTGTATTTGGGTGAGATATGGAGCTCAATGCAACCATATCGCCCGCGCAAGCCGGGTTTTATAAAACCTGTAATAGCAGCGCTATAGGGAGGTTAAATACCGCCGCCTTTGGCGGTCATTAATTTTCCTGTAGCGCTCAAAACTCGTAATCTAGCTGTATATGAATAATTTTAATTAGTGTTTATATTAGTATAACAGTTTATTTTAATGTATTTATGTTGTGTTTAGCGCAACTTTTATTTTATCCCTAACCCTTTACGCAAGGTCTTCAGTCTCGCTAACCTGACGCTTGTTAAATTAGCATAAATAAAAAGAGAGAAGCGCTCAACCTAGGAACGAACAATAGCCTTATAGCTTGTTTTATGACTAGTTACCACCCAAGAAGCGGCCCCTTTTTGCTCAACATGTGCCTTTCACAGAGAAAAACTTTCCTGAAGCATATCAGTCTGATCCTGACTTAACAGTACAGTCCAGCCCCGAAATACCAGGCAATCCCTCTCTGAACGAGAGAAACAGCAAAGAAACAGGCAATTAGATTGCACTTGTGCCGTTGTGTTTACTTTCAACTTGTAATATTTCGTTCAGGCGCGATATTCCTGTATTGCTTGTGCACAAACTTTACAGCGCCACTTGTAATCTAGCCTTATGTGCTTAACACCCAAAAAGGGGTTAGACACATAGGGGTTTATTTATTACAAAGCTAATGCCCTTATTGGTTGCAGGCTCACTCATTTGAGCCTGCACCTACAATTTATGAAGCAGTGGTTTAAACTACTGCTTCTTAAACCAGTGGCTAAAAATCACGCCAGACTCATTTGTACTTTGCGTCCGCTTGTGCAGTGCTAAATACGGGGAACAAATGCACCCCACAATTTATGATCAAGTGTGGACAGATTCACAAGATGTGAACCTTGTCCTTATGATCATTGATAAATCTTGGGAGGCACAGAGAACTGCTGGTACCAAGCAGAAATTGTCCACAAGTCAATCAGCAGCGACCGTCAAACAGCTGGGTCCCCTTGCGGTTGTTAAACACATTGAGTTACAGGGGCTTTCGTGCTTTAATGTAAAGTTTCATGAATAAGTGTCCGTTTTTTTAAAAATACTTTTAAAAACAGGGGCACTTTCATTGATTAAACTTTACATTGCAGCGTATTTTTAAAAAGAAAATTTATGCTTACCTGATAAATTTATTTCTTTTTTGACACGATGAGTCCACGGATCATCTTAATTACTAATGGGATATTCACCTCCTGGTCAGCAGGAGGAGGCAAAGAGCACCACAGCAGAGCTTTTAAATAGCTCCTCCCTTACCTCCCACTCCAGTCATTCGACCGAAGTTAGGAAGAGAAAGGAAAAGCCAAGGTGCAGAGGTGTCTGAAGTTTACAATAACCCACAACCTGTCAAAAAGAACAGGGTGGTCTGTGGACTCATCGTGTCAAAAAAGAAATAAATTTATCAGGTAAGTATAAATTTTCTTTTCTTTTTTAAGACACGATGAGTCCACGGATCATCTTAATTACTAAAGGGACTCAATACCCAAGCTAGAGTACACAGATGATACGGGAGTGACAAGACAGGGAACCTAAACGGAAGATACCACTGCTTTAAGAACCTTTCTCCCAAAAGCGGCCTCAGCCAAGGCAAAAGTGTCAAATTTGTAGAACTTTGAAAAAGTGTGAAGAGAGGACCAAGTTGCAGACTTGCAAATCTGTTCCACAGAAGCCTCATTTTTGAATGCCCATGAGGAAGCAACAGCCCTCGTGGAATGAGCCGTAACCCTCTCGGGAGGCTGCTGTCCAGCAGTTTTATATGCAAAACGTATGATACTCTTCAGTCAAAAAGAAAGAGAAGTAGCCGTAGCTTTCTGTCCCTTGTGTTTTCCTGAGAAAACCACAAACAAGGAAAGTCCTTAGTCGCCTGCGGTAAAACTTTACAGCACGGACCACGTCCAAATTGTGCAGAAGCCTCTCCTTCTGAAAAGATGGATTAGGACACAAGGAAGGAACAACAATCTCCTGATTAATGTTCCAATCAGAAACAACCTTAGGAAGAAATCCTAATTATAGTACGTAAAACTACCTTATCTGAATGGAAAATAAAATAAGGAGACTCATACTGTAATGCTGAGAGCTCTGACACTCTCCGAGCAGAAGAAATAGCAACAAGAAATAAAACTTTCCAAGATAATAACTTAATATCTAAGGAATGCATAGGGCTCTATTTATCAAGGTCTGGCGGACCTGATCCGACACTGCGGATCAGGTCCGCCAGACCTCGCTGAATACGGCAAGCAATACGCTCGCCATATTCAGCATTGCACCTGCAGCTCATCAACTCGATCGGGTTGATTTCCGGCGATGTGTGTCCACCTGCTCAGAGCAGGCGGACAGGTTATGAAGCAGCGGTCTTTGTGACCGCTGCTTCATAACTGCTGTTTCTGGTGAGTCTGAAGACTTGCCAGAAACACGGCCCTTCAAGCTCCGTACGGAGCTTGATAAATATGGGCCATGGGCTCAAACGGAACCCCTTAAATTAAGACTCCATGGAGGAGTAACTGGTTTGAACACAGGCCTGATCCTGACCAAGGCCTGACAGAACAACTGTACATCTGGAACATCCGCCAGACGTTTGTGTAACAAAATAGATAAGGCCGAGATTTGCCCCTTTAGTGAACTCGTCGATAAACCTTTCTCCAAACCCTTTTGGAGAAAGGACAAAATTCTAGGAATCCTAACTCTACTCCATGAGTAGCCCTTGGATTCACACCAATAGAGATATTTACGCCAAATCTTATGGTAAATCCTTCTAGACACAGGTTTACAAGCCTGAATCATGGTCTCAATCAGAAAATCCCCACTTGGATAAAGTTAAGCGTTCAATCTCCAAGCAGTCAGCTTCAGAGAAACTAGAAGGGCCCCTGAATCAGAAGGTCTTTCCTTAACGGAAGTCTCCAAGGTGGTAGAGATGTCATCTCCACCAGATCTGCATACCAAATCCGGCGAGGCCAAGCCGGTGCTATGAGGATCACCAAGGCCCTTTCCTGTTTGATTTTAGCAATTACTCGAGGAAGAATAGCAAACGGAGTAAACAGGTATGCTAGATTGAAGGTCCAAGGGGCCGCCAGAGCATCTATCAGTTCCGCCTGGGGGTCCCTGGATCTCGACCCGTATCTTGGGAGCTTGGCATTCTGCCGCGATGCCATGAGATCTAATTTCGGCTGACCCCACTTGAGAATCAGGCTGGAGAACACTTCCGGATGGATTTTCCACTCCCCCGGATGAAAGGTCTGCCTGCTCAAAAAATCCGCCTCCCAGTTGTCCACCCCTGGGATGTGGATTGCCGACAGACAGCAAGAATGGGCCTCCGCCCACTGAATTATTTTGGACACCTCTGTCAACGCCAAGGAACTCCTCGTTCCTCCCTGATGATTGATGTAGGCCACTGACGTTATGTTGTGCGACTGGAACCTGACAAACTGTACCGAGGCTAACTGGGTCCAGGCTAGAAGAGCATTGTAGATCGCTCTCAGTTCCAGAATGTTTATGGGTAAATATTCCCTGAGCCTTTAGAGAGCCCCAGACTGCTCCCCACCCTAGAAGGCTGGCATCTGTTGTCACAATCACCCAAAATGGTCTGCGAAAGCATGTTCCTTGGGAGAGATGATCCAGAGACAACCACGATTGTAGAGAGTCCCTTGTTTCCTGCTCCAGAAAAAGTTGAGGGTACAGGTCCGAATAATCTCCGTTCCATTGTATCAGCATGTCCAACTGCAGAGCTCTGAAATGGAAGGAAGCAAATGGGATGATGTCCATTGTCGCCACCATCAGCCCGAGTAACTCCATGCACTGAGCCACTGATGGTCGAGGAGTGGACTGAAGGGCTAGACAAGTATCGATAATCTTTAATTTCCTGACTTCTGTCAGAAAAATCTTCATAGACAGAGAGTCTATTATGGTTCCTAAGAAGTTACCCTTGTGTTTGGAACTAAGGAACTCTTTTCTGAATTTACCTTCCATCCTTGGGATCTTAGGAAGGACAACACCAAGTCCGTGGGGGATCTTGCTAGCTGAAAGGATGGCGCCTGAACCAGAATGTCGTCCAGATAAGGCGCCACTGCAATGCCTTTTGATCGAAGCACTGCCAATAGAGATCCCAGAACCTTTGGGAAGATTCTGGGGGCTGTGGCAAGACCGAAAGGAAGAGCCACAAACTGGAAGTGTTTGTCCAGAAAGGCAAACCTTAAGAACTTGTGATGATCCCTGTGAATGGAAACATGTAGATACGTGCCCTTTAAATCCACTGTTGTCATAAATTGACCCTCCTGGATCAATGGAGGAATGGAACAAATTGTTTCCATCTTGAAGGACGGTACCATGAGAAACTTGTTTAGACCTTTGAGGTCTAAAATTGGTCTGAAGGTTCCCTCCTTTTTGGGAACCACAAACAGATTGGAATAAAACCCCTGACCCTGTTCCAGTAGTGGAACTGGAACAATCACTTCCAGAGCGGAGAGGTCTCCTACACAATGTAAGAACGCCTCTATTTTTGTCTGGTTTGCAGATAATCTTGAAAGAAGAAACCTGCCTCTGGGAGGAAAACTTTTGAACTCCAATTTGTATCCCTGAGACACTTTTTCTATTGCCCAGGGATCCTGGACATCCCGTACCCAGGCTTGAACAAAGAAGGAAAGTCTGCCCCCTACCAGATCTGGTCCTGGATCGGGGGCATGCCCTTCATGCTGTCTTGGAATCACTAACCAGCTTCTTGGACTGTTTTCCTTTGTTCCAAGACTGGCTGGGTCTCCATGTAGGCTTAGACTGTTCCTGCTTAGAGGTGGAAGAGGAAGAGTTGCCTTTGAAATTTTGAAAGGAGCGAAAATTGCTCTGTCGTCCTTTTATTTTATTTCTCTTATCTTGAGGGAGAAGATGACCCTTACCTTCAGTGATATCAGAAATAATCTCCTTCAGATCAGGACCAAACAAGGTCTTCCCCTTGTAAGGAATAGCTAGAAGTTTAGACTTAGATAACACATCCGCAGACCAAGGTTTTAACCATAAGGCTCTGCGGGTATGAATAGAGAAACTCGAGATCTTAGCTCCCAATTTGATAACTTGAAGGGAAGCGTCCGAAATAAAGGCATTAGCTAGTTTCAGAGCTTTTATCCTATCTTGGATCTCATCTAAAGAAGTCTCTATCCTGAGGGCCTCAGACAATGCATCAAACCAATATGCCGCCGCACTAGTGACTGTGGCAATGCACACAGCCGGTTGCCACTGCAGACCCTGGTGTGCATAAATCTTCTTGAGTAACCCCTCTAACTTCTTATCCATAGGATCTTTGAAAGCATAACTATCCTCTATGGGAATAGTAGTTCTTTTAGCTAAGGTGGAAATGGCTCCTTCTACCTTAGGAACAGTTTGCCAAGCCTCTTTAAAAGAATCGGCTATTGGAAACATTTTCTTAAATATAGGAGAGGGAGAGAAAGGCCGGTCTCTCCCACTCCTTAGCAATGATTTCAGTGGCTCTTTTAGGAACTGGAAATACATCTGTGTAGGAAGGAACCTCAAAATATCTAAAATATCAGTTTACTAGACTTCTGAGGGACAACTACTACTGTGGAGTTGCTATCATCCAAGGTAACTAAAACCTCCCTGAGTAACAGACAAAGGTGATCAAGTTTAAATCTGAAAGATACCACCTCCGAGTCCGTCAGAGGTAATAGACTTTCTGAATCTGAGATTTTTCCTTCCGAAGCTACTGCGGTACCCTCCTCTTCTGGTCGTTGGGAGGATACCTCCGAAATTGCCACAATTGCATCAGAAACCTCACTTACTGAATGTCTGGCTTTCCTCTTGCGTTTGCCCTGCAACATTGGAAAGGCAGACAGAGCATCAGAAATAGTAGAAGACATGAAAGGCTATGTCTTGTAACGAAATCCCAGAAGGAACTATAATTGAAGCGCAGGGCACTGCTTGTGAGGGCGGTAAAATTTGGGACGCTTGGGGAGAAAGCTGTGGCATACATTGACCCTCATCATTAGACTCTTGGACAACAACTGCCTTAGAAGAGACTGGCTCTGACAAAATCTTTTCCCTATAACTCAAAAGTCCTTTCAATACATGAAGGACAGAAAGGAATTGGTGGTTCCACGTTGGCGTCAAAACACAAAGAGCAGGTGACATCTTGCATGTCACCTTGGTCCATACTTGTTCACAATTTGACAAATAGTAAAGAAACATTTTCAAAAGTATTTGCAAATATTAATTATAAAAACCGTTACTGTCTCTTTAAATTTAAAACGTTTCTATTTTTTACTGCAGATTGTCAGTTTTAACGAACGGTTTCCTTTTTACTATAAATCGCTTTTTTAAACAACAAAAAACAACCTCTGCACCTCAGCACTCTGCTGAAGTGCTCCTACCTGACTAAAGATCAGCTAGATTTCCCCTCAAACTATCCATATTGCCTTGATTAGGAAGCAACAACGATACGCTGTGCAAAAAAGGAAATACAGTCTCTGTACTAGCAACGCATGAATATTTACTTTCACCATGCGGCTCTAGGACAAACCGGATAAATCCTCCCTGATGTCTCACTAATCCCTCAGCCTCTCGGAACTGAAGCGCTATGAAGTTAGCGCAAAAACAGGAAGGACCACCCATCCTGGGCGTAAACCTATGCCGTTCTATTTCAATGTATTGCATAGAAAGTGAAACCACCAGAGCCATTCCGTAATGCATTTGTTTAGCAGCTTAACTCCAGCCCCAGTGCCTGCTACATAACACTGCCCAAATACTTTCCCCTCAGGAAAGACTTAAGTCCCAACATAAAGAGCTACTTCCCGTACAGAGCGCCTTATGTCTCCTTGTGCCCCAGAAATTTAAAGTAGCACTTACCTTGACTTCTGCCTGGCAGCAATGCAGCTCTCAGGCTTGAGCGGTCCTCTCCCCCACATCGACCTGAGGATAATAAAATGTTGAGTGAATGAATACCTCAGACTGAAGGATATAGGGCAGCAAGAAAATATGGGAGGCACAGTGAGAATTATGTCCCACAAGTTCCCATTGCTCTAAAGCCACCAAGGCTCTACTGAAGAGACTGATATGGACTACGGCTACACTCTAGGACAAAGCAATACATCTTGCACTGCTTCAAAAAATAATAAACTCTTGATTGAAGAATCTATACTAACACCTCACTTTACCTCTTCCTATCACTAACGTAGGCAAAGAGAATAACTGGAGTGGGAGGGAAGGGAGGAGCTATTTAACAGCTCTGCTGTGGTGCTCTTTGCCTCCTCCTGCTGACCAGGAGGTGAATATCTCATTAGTAATTAAGATGATCCGTGGACTCATCATGTCTTAAAAAAGAAAATACTTACCTTTTCTTTAGCAAACCCGGACTGGCGATCTCCTGCCGCAGCTCCTGTGTACTTACCTTAGCAATGACGAAACCGGCTTCCTCCAATTATGGCGTGCACCCCAGAGCGTCCAGCTCGTGAGGCCACGCCATGATTGGAGGAAGCCGGTTTCGTCATTGCTGTGCTAAGTACAGCATGAGAAGCGGGGGGGGGGGGGGGGGGATCGCCGGTCCGGGTTTGCTAAAGAAAAAGGTATTTTAAAAAAATGCTGCAATGTTAAGTTTAGTGAATGAAAATTCCCCTGTTTTAATAGTATTTTTTTTACAAATACTAATTAATTAAACTTTACATTCACTTTAAATTGCTCCAACAATTTGGAGCGTGTCATTTTACTATAATGGCCCTTTAAACAACTAATATAATTAAAAAAACATATGTGTATCATTTTCAAGCTAACCTTTGATTTGAAAAACTTAGTATATTTTAAATTGATTTATTGTTTATTGCCCTTTTCACTTCACTGCACTTTTTGCTACTGTTAATTAAAGAGAGAAGTATAATATGAAGCCTTTAGCCATGTAATACATTTTCAAACTTGTTATTTTCTATAACAATGCTAGTGTAAGAATGTGAAACAAAAAAATGCATATTTTTATAGTATGATAATGATGATTTTATTTTTATTATTATTTTATTTTTTTGCAAAGCATTTTCGTTTACATTGTAAAACTGTATCTTATTTTGAATTTTTTTTTAAAATATATTTTCTTTTTACAAAAGTATTTTGATGATCCTGAAGGAAAGATTGATCTCCCATCTAATTTAAAGATTAGTTCATGGAAACGTCCACATGAATTCATCACAAGTGCGGTAAGCATTTTATATCTAGCAGATATTTTAAACAGCATGTTTGACATTATATATTCTATATTGACTTAAAGGGACATTAAACCGTTGAGTAGAACTACAGTAGCATGGTTGCTACTCATCATGCTGTTGTTGTTTTTCTCCTGTGCCTGTAGCTCTCATCAAAGCTCTCATATTTAACCCTTTACAAGTGCTGGTTAGTGTAGCTGTGCATTCTTATACTGGACACTGCCATTTTCGACTTTAAATAATTAAGAAACGCCAGACGGACATGATTTAACATTGCACAAGAATTTCTTGTGAAATGTTTGTGCAATGCCGCCCCCTGCACATACGCGGCCAATCGACCGCTAGCAGGGGGTGTCAATCATCCCGATCGTATCTGTTGGCGTACAAGTTAAGGAGCAGCGGTCTTACGACCGCTGCTTTTTAACTGGTTTCTGGCAAGCCGGAATCCTCTGCCAGAGAAAGCAGCATCTGCTGCTTATTAAATCTCCTCTTTATGACAGAAGTAGTGACATGCGCAGATCAGTGATATTGTTGTTCTCTTGATAAGTCGTACTTTGCACTTGTAATGCTCGTGGGATATTCCACTAACAGACCGAACTCGGCCAGTAGTCTTGTTATCCTGGCGTCGAGCCGGAATGATAGGAAATATCCCAGAGCAGAGAAAGTTCCCAAGATGAGGTAAGCGGCACTCACCACAGGCAGGATAGTGCTCGGCGGTAACAGGCAGGAAATCAGGAATAGACCACCAGAAAGGTCAGTCATTCAGGGTTCGGCAACAGAAAGGCAGTCCAGAGGTAAACCACTAGGATGGTCAGGCAGGCAGGGTTTGGTAATAGTAAGGCAGTCGAGAGGTAAACCACTAGGATGGTCAGGCAGGCAGGGTTTGGCAACAGTATGGCAGTCCAGAGCAATAGGGGTTAAATAAGCAGAGTAGTCAGACAGGCAGAGTTCAGCAGCAGTAAATCAATCCAGCAGTTAAGGGGTAAACAGGCAGAGTAATCAGACAAGCAGCATATCAGTCAGCATATAGCAACAATAACACCCAGGAGAACAGAAAGTAACACCTATACTTGGGCACAGGTGAATGTAAGTGAAGTACTTACATAGCTGCAGGGTTCGCGCCACAGGAGGGATCCAGACCGGCATCAGGAAGGAGGGAGCGTGCGGCAATGACGTCAGCTACGCACGCAGACAGGAGCCGAGTTCCCTCAAGAACCGCGTCCCTAGCAACAGCTAGAGCGGCGCAACAGCACTTCCTTTTACAGTGCACAATACAGAGCAGGAGCTGTACATTTTTGCAGTGGCTGCATTGTTCTATATTATTCCAGTGTTTTTTTTTATATATTCGCTATGTATCTTTTAAACTGTGTAAAACTGTGTAAAAAAACTACAAATTGTAAAAATTTAGCTTTCTGTTGTGTAATCCAGTCTAAACTACAAGGTACGAAATGTGGCACCGCTGTCCTCCTGCTGGGATATAGTTCAAAAGGCTTCCTCTCCTTGATATGCAGATCAAAGTACCTCAAAGAAGAAGAAGAACCACAATAGTGTAATACATCTGGACCGTGAACATGCACTAAAAGGAATTTACACTTAAAAATGTGTAAATAAAATCAGCTTTATTTTAATGACCTTTTATGTATTTTTCAGCTCCCTGTGGTTATTAAAGATGAGAACTCATTTGACTTGATGTCCAGAAATGAACACTTATTTGGAAGTGAGGTAGGTTAAAAATATTTGGGTATTTTAATAGCATCTATTAGCACACAATTTACCCTAGAAATACTTTCAAAATGCTTAAAGGGACATGAAACGCAAACATTTTCTTTTATTATTTAGATGGATCATACAATTTAAAAAAAACTTTCTAATAATACTTCTAGTGCGCGATCCCATAAAGATCATAGTTTGCGGGGCAAGCGAGGGAACCCCCGCCGCCCGTAGTTTCAGCTCGCAACTCAAGCTATCCAATATACCACGCCGTCAGAGGCTAAAGTGCCGTAAGTCTGACAAACCAGCGATGTCCAGAAATCTGCGTAAGTACAAATTTCTGGAGTCGCCAGTGACTTACGGCACTTTAGAAACTGCCGGCGCCTACAAAACCTGACTAAGTTATAAAATCACTCGCACTGTCTAACACGCCTCCCAAACATAGCCCGACACGTCTAACCCCCCTCACTATCCTAACAATAAAAAATGTATTAACCCCTAAACCGCCGCTCCCGGACCCCGCCGCTACCTAATAAAGTTATTAACCCCTAAACCGCCGCTCCCGGACCCTGCCGCCAGCTATATTAAATCTATAACCCCCTAATGTCAGCCCCTTACCCCGCCGCCATCTACCTTACCTACCCCCTAAAGTGAGCTCCTACCCCGCCCCCATCTACCTTACCTACCCCCTAAAGTGAGCCCCTACCCCGCCGCCATCTACCTTACCTACCCCTAAAGTGAGCCCCTTACACCGCCGCCATCTATTTTAAAAATATTAAACCCTAATTTAATCTCCCTACACCGCCGCCAGCTATATTAACTATATTAACCCTAATTATATAAGGGTTAATATAGTTAATATCGTTATTATATTATATATATTAACTATATTAACCCTAATTATATTAGGGTTAATATAGTTAATATCGTTATTATATTATATATATATATTAAGTATAATAACCCTATCTAACTCTAACATCCCTAACTAAATTCTTATTAAAATAAATCTAATTAATATTAATATTATTAATTACCTATAAAATAAACCCTAAGATAGCTACAATGTAATTAATAATTACATTGTAGCTATTTTAGGGTTTATATTTATTTTACAGGTAACTTGGTATTTATTTTAACTAGGTACAATAGCTATTAAATAGTTCATAACTATTTAATAGCTACCTAGTTAAAATAATTACCAATTTACCTGTAAAATAAATCCTAACCTAAGTTACAAATACACCTACACTATCAATAAATTAAATAAACTACAAATATCTAGACTAAAATACAATAAAATAAAATAAACTAAATTACAAAAACAAACAAACACTAAATTACAAAAAATAAAAAAATTACAAGATTTTTAAGCTAATTACACCTATTCTAAGCCCCCTAATAAAATAATAAAGCCCCCCAAAATAAAAAAAATTCCCTACCCTATTCTAAATTAAAAAAGTTCACAGCTCTTTTACCTTACCAGCCCTTAAAAGGGCCTTTTGCGGGGCATGCCCCAAAGAAAACAGCTCTTTTGCCTGTAAAAAACAAAACACAATACCACCCCCCAACATTACAACCCACCACCCACATACCCCTATTCTAAACCCACCGAAACCCCCCTTAAAAAAACCTAACACTACCCCCCTGAAGATCTCCCTACCTTGTCTTCACCCAGCCGGGCAGAACTCTTCATCCGATCTGGGCAATGTCCAATCAAGCGGCAGAGAAGTCTTCTTCCATCCGGACGATGTCTACAATCAAGCGGCAGTGAAGTCTTCTTCCATCCGGCGATGTCTTCAAGTAAAGCTGCATCTTCAATCTTCTTTCTTCGCTCCTCCGCCACGGAGCATCCATCGGGCACGAAGACTGAACGAGGAATGATGTACCTTTAAATGACGTCATCCAAGATGGCGTCCGTCGAATTCCGATTGGCTGATAGGATTCTATCAGCCAATCGGAATTAAGGTAGAAAAATCTGATTGGCTGATTAAATCAGCCAATCAGATTCAAGTTCAATCCGATTGGCTGATTGGTTCAGCCAATCGGATTGAACTAAAATTTGGAATTCGACGGACGCCATCTTGGATGACGTCATTTAAAGGTGCCCGATGGATGCTCTGCGGCGGAGGAGCGAAGAAAGAAGATTGAAGATGCCGCTTTGCTTGAAGACATCGCTGGATGGAAGAAGACTTCACTGCCGCTTGATTGAAGACATTGCCCGGATGGAAGAAGACTTCACTGCCGCTTGATTGAAGACATCGCCCGGATGGAAGAAGACTTCTCTGCCGCTTAATTGGACATCGCCCAGATCGGATGAAGAGTTCTGCCTGGCTGGGTGAAGACAAGGTAGGCAGATCTTCAGGGGGGTAGTATTAGGTTTTTATAAGGGGGGTTTGGGTGGGTTTAGAATAGGGGCATGTGGGTGGTGGGTTGTAATGTTGGGGGGTGGTATTGTGTTTTTTTTTAGAGGCAAAAGAGCTGTTTTCTTTGGGGCATGCCCCGCAAAAGGCCCTTTTAAGGGCTGGTAAGGTAAAAGAGCTGTTAACTTTTTTAATTTAGAATAGGGTAGGGAAATTTTTTTATTTTGGGGGGCTTTATTATTTTATTAGGGGGCTTAGAATCGGTGTAATTAGCTTAAAATCTTGTAATCTTTTTTTATTTTTTGTAATTTAGTATTTGTTTTTTTTTGTAATTTAGTTTAGTTTATTTAATTGTATTTTAGTTTACATATTTGTAGTTTATTTAATTTATTGATAGTGTAGGTGTATTTGTAACTTAGGTTAGGATTTATTTTACAGGTAAATTGGTAATTATTTTAACTAGGTAGCTATTAAATAGTTATTAACTATTTAATAGCTATTGTACCTGGTTAAAATAAATACAAAGTTGCCTGTAAAATAAATATTAATCTTAAAATAGCTACAATATAATTATTATTTATATTGTAGCTAAATTAGGGTTTATTTTACAGGTAAGTATTTAGCTTTAAATAGGATTAATTTATTTAATAAGATTTATTTTATTTCGTTAGAATAAAATTATATTTAACTTAGGGGGTTGTTAGTGTTAGGGTTAGACTTAGCTTTAGGGGTTCATACATTTATTAGAGTAGCGGTGAGGTCCGGTCGGCAGATTAGGGGTTAATAATTGTAGGTAGGTGGCGGCGACGTTGGGGGCGGCAGATTAGGGGTTAATAAATATAATATAGGGGTCGGCGGTGTTAGGGGCAGCAGATTAGGGGTACATAGGGATAACGTAGGTTGCGGCGGTGTACGGTGCGGCAGATTAGGGGTTAATAATAATATGCAGGGGTCAGTGATAGCGGGGGCGGCAGATTAGGGGTTAATAAGTGTAAGGTTAGGGGTGTTTAGACTCAGGGTACATGTTAGGGTGTTAGGTGCAGACTTAGGAAGTGTTTCCCCATAGGAAACAATGGGGCTGTGTTAGGAGCTGAACGCTGCTTTTTTGCAGGTGTTAGGTTTTTTTTCAGCTCAAACTGCCTCATTGTTTCCTATGGGGGAATCGTGCATGAGCACGTTTTTGAAGCTGGCCGCGTCCGTAAGCAACGCTGGTATTGAGAGTTGCAGTGGCGGTAAATATGCCTGTACGCTACCCTTTTTGGAGCCTAACGCAGCCCTTCTGAGAACTCTAAATACCAACGTTGTTTAAAAGGTGCGGGGGGAAAAAAAACACGCGTAGCTAACGCACCCCTTTGGCCGCAAAAC
Organism: Bombina bombina; assembly: GCF_027579735.1. NCBI lineage: Eukaryota > Metazoa > Chordata > Amphibia > Anura > Bombinatoridae > Bombina > Bombina bombina. The sequence continues at coordinate 885,683,186 of NC_069502.1, forward strand.
TCTAAATCTAGGCGTATATTAACCCTAATATAATTAGGGTTAATATAGTTAATATATATAATATAATAACGATATTAACTATATTAACCCTAATATAATTAGGGTTAATATATATAATATAATAACTATATTAACTATATTAACCCTAATATAATTAAGGTTAATATAGTTAATATATTTGGCGGCGGTGTAGGGGGATTAAATTAGGGGTTAATATTTTTAAAATAGATGGAAGGCGGGGTAGGTGCTCACTTTAGGGGGTAGGTAAGGTAGATGGCGGCGGTGTAAGGGGCTCACTTTAGGGGGTAGGTAAGGTAGATGGCGGCGGGGTAGGGGCTCACTTTAGGGGGTAGGTAAGGTAGATGGCGGCGGGGTAGGTGCTCACTTTAGGGGGTAGGTAAGGTAGATGGCGGCGGTGTAAGGGGCTCACATTAGGGGGTAGGTAAGGTAGATGGCGGCTGTGTAAGGGGCTCACATTAGGGGTATGTAATGTAGCTGGCGGCGGTGTAGGGGGATCAGATTAGGGGGTAATACATTTAATGTAGGTGGCGGCGGGGTCCGGGAGCGGCGGTTTAGGGGTTAAATACTTTATTAGGGATTGCGGCGGGGGATCGCGGTTGACAGGTAAATAGACATTGCTCATGCATTAGGTGTTAGGTTTTATTTAGCAGGTAGTTTAGGGAGTTACGGGGCTCCAATAGACAGCGTAAGGCTTACTACAGCTGCATTTTGTGGCGAGGTGAAAATGGAGTAAGATTTCTCCATTTTCGCCACGTAAGTCCTTACGCTGTATATTGGATACCAAACTGCGCTGGTTTGGTATACCTGCCTATGGCCCAAAAAACTACGGCCGAAGGCAGAAATATACGAGCGTAACTTCTAGGCTACGCCGTATATGTGATACCAAACCAGCGCAAATTTTGCGGGCGACGCTGCATATCGGATCGGGCCCCTAATATTTTATTTTCTCAGTTCTCTTGGTATTCTCTTGGTATTCTTTGGTGAAGGAGCATTAATGCACAAATAGGAGCTAGCTGAAAGCCAGTGGCAAAAGGTATATATGTACAGCCACCAATCAGCAGCTTCTGAGCCTACCTAGGTATACTTTTCAACAAAGGATACAAAAGAGAACAAAACAAATTAGATAATAGAAATACATTTGAAAATTATTTAAAATTGCATGCTCTGTTTGAATCATTAAAGAAAAAAAATGAGTTTCATGTCCTTTCAAGGCTTAGATTACAAATAGGGAGCAAAAATATTAGCGTTAACATCTCTAAAGAGCAATAAATGTCGCTTTGCACTCATTTTACAGGTCCAAAGTTATTGAATGTAAATTTGAATGAGAAAGTGCCCGGTTTTTAAAAATACTATTAAAAACAGGGGCACTTTCATTTATTAAAATTTACATTGAAGCGTTTAAATAAAAATTCTTATCCTTTTCTTTAGGAAAACCAGACCGCGATCCTCCGCCTGCTTCTCATGCTGTACTTCGCATATTGATGATGAAACGGGCTTCCTCCAATCGTTGCGTTGCCTCACAAGCTGGACACCTTAGGGTGCTCACAACTATTGGAGGAAGCCGGTTTCGTCATTTGTGTGCTAAGTACAGAGAAGCTGCGGACGAGGATCGCCGGTCTTGGTTTCCTTAAGAAAAAGGTATTTAAAAAAAAACAAAAAAACGATTTAATGTAAATTTTAATGAAAGTGACCCTGTTTTTAATAGTATTTTTTAAAAAACAGGCACTTTCTTATTCAGATTTACATTTACTTTAATGCTAAAGTGATAGTCTAGGGCGCACTAACCTCTCTCTGCATGTTGGAAAGGCCAAGGGCACTAAACCCATCATAATATTGACTTCTTTGAGGGCTTACAGTAAAATTCATATCAGATATCACTTGAGTGCTAAGCACAAGTAGTAGAGTTCTTCATGTGCTATACTATTAATAATGGTTTACTTCAGATCTCAAAAAGAGCTAAATTTTACTGCTGTATTTTAGATTGTGCTTGAGCAAAACGAGTGCAATTAGTACACTAATAGATCTCCCTGCGCTATCCATGAAAAATATAGGATGCGCTAAAAAATTTCAGCCGCATTAAGATGCTTAACAGATTAGGCATTGCTTTTAGCGCAAGACTAAGTGCAAGGTAACGCATCCTGCTCTGATTGCGCTTCACTTGTAATCTAGCCCCGAAATGTACATAATAATTCTGGAAGCTAAAATGCTTTTATATTCTTTTCTTAAACAGACTGTAAAGTATTGTTTTCTTTTTTTTTTTCTTTTAGCTAATGAGATGGATTATTAGTGAAATTAGTGCTGTGTGGAGAATATACAATACAAATCTCACACCTAATAAACTCACAGCGGTGGAGCCATCTGTGCTGGTATGGAAGCCTTGGGAGCACATTTATGCCCTTTGTAAAGTGACAAAAGGACATATGCCTCTCTATAACAGCTATGGGAAATATGTTGTGAAGCTGTACTGGATGGTAAGTTATGAACCTGTTTGATAAAAGATATATTGTATTAAATTTAAAGGGAGACATTGTATTACATTTGAAGGGATTGCACTTTTTCGCTTATAATATGCCTATAGGAAAAATACTTTTACCTTACCTTGTTACATCATGTATCAGCTGTTTTATTTGCATAAATAAATTATTTATAATTATTAAATAATGACCTTATAAATCAATGTGCAATGAAAGAAATTAAAGAAATTTCCACCGCCCAATCATACACACATACATACATTAATGCGCATCATTAACCAGCTCTTGAATACGCATGTGGTGCGCATGTGCAGTGTATGTCTCTCATTTTGAAGCCGCTGTATTACCATTTCAGATGGAATTTTACAAATGTGCTTTAGTGGGTTATAGACATGATGGGTATACTGTTCATATTTGCTCATTGATTATATTTACACTTTACTGGTTTATTTTCCCCCCATTATTTCCAATTATTGATTGATTGATTGATTACATCAGAAATAAAAAAAACTGCAGGAAATTTGTTTTTGTTAGCTGCAACTGATATAATCTTTTAGAACAGGATTTTAACAGTTTTCATACTGTAAATCGTAAATTTGCTTAGATATGAGGTTTACTACACTGCAATAATGTAGCCTCAAATATTTCTCCAAAACTTAAAAACTGCACCGTACAGAATGCGGTTTGTGTTTGCCCAATTTCAATTTCTGTAATAAGATGGTGGCATGAGGTTCTATATATTGTAAATCACGACGATCATTCAAAACACTATTTCTTGGGTCTTTTAATTTTTTTAAAAACCCATGCAAAAGTTCTTGGTCGCCAACAAACAAGACGGTAGGCAAAGGTTTAATTTCCGTTCACGAGGATGCAATTGCCAATTTAAAGCCCATTTAAAATGATGACAATATCGAAAATAAGAGTATGAATTAAAAAAATACAAAACATTTTCAGAACGTGATTGCTACACTCCAGTTCTAGATTTTGTGGTTGTTATTTGCATTTTTTTCTTTTTTCCTGCAAATCTCGTTAGTGATTTGGTATTTAATATATTAAATACATAGGGCTAGTCGATATTGGGTTTTTGTGAGTAACGGAAAGAGAGTCAGGTTAGCGCATCTGTACACCTTGCGTAAAGGGTAGTGAATTAAAAAAAAGTTGCACTAAACACAACATAAATACATTCAAAATTACATTTAAACTCATATAAACACTATCTGATAAAAAATATTCATATAAATATTAAAAAAAAGAAGTTATAAGGGTTCAAAGGTATATGATATATGACAAGGTGTTAGATAGGTGTATCTGTCTATATGTCTAAATATGTTTATGTATGTGTGTGTATGTATATATATATATATGCACACACACAGAGAAGTGCACTCACAGGAACGAACAACCAGCTCAATACAATTCTTAGCCTGTTCCATGGCGATTTACCACCTGGGTGCAACTTCTTTTAGCCCAGTAATGCTTTTCACAGAGTTGAACTTTCCTGTAGTATATCAGTCTGATCCCGCCTATTATGGCCAGTCCAGCGCCGAAATACCAGGCAATTTCTGTCTGAACAAGGAACACAGCAACCCCAGACGATCGTTTCGGCCTTCATTGGGCCTCGTCAGTGAGGTGTAGCAGTATTCCTCTAAGCACACTGAGCAAGGAGTCCACGTCTGGTTGCCCCTTTTTTCCCATAGGGAGACTAAATACACACAGAGAGAAGTGCACTCACAGGAACGAACAACCAGCTCAATACCATTGTTAGCCTGTTCTATAGCGATTTACTTCCTGGGTGCAACTTCTTTTAGCCAAGTAATGCTTTTCACAGAGTTGAACTTTCCTGTAGTATATCAGTCTGATCCCGCCTATTACGGTCAGTTCAGCGCCAAAATACCAGGCAATTCCTCTCTGAACAAGGAACACAGCAACCCCAGACAATCGTTTCGGCCTTCATTGGGCCTCATCAGTGAGGTGTAGCAGTATTCCTCTAAGCACAATGAGCAAGGAGTCCACGTCTGGTTGCCCCTTTTTCCCATAGGGAGACTAAATACACACAGAGAGAAGTGCACTCACAGGAACGAACAACCAGCTCAATACCATTGTTAGCCTGTTCTATGGCGATTTACCACCTGGGTGCAACTTCTTTTAGCCCAGTAATGCTTTTCACAGAGTTGAACTTTCCTGTAGTATATCAGTCTGATCCCGCCTATTATGGCCAGTCCAGCGCCGAAATACCAGGCAATTTCTGTCTGAACAAGGAACACAGCAACCCCAGACGATCGTTTCGGCCTTCATTGGGCCTCGTCAGTGAGGTGTAGCAGTATTCCTCTAAGCACACTGAGCAAGGAGTCCACGTCTGGTTGCCCCTTTTTTCCCATAGGGAGACTAAATACACACAGAGAGAAGTGCACTCACAGGAACGAACAACCAGCTCAATACCATTGTTAGCCTGTTCTATGGCGATTTACCACCTGGGTGCAACTTCTTTTAGCCCAGTAATGCTTTTCACAGAGTTGAACTTTCCTGTAGTATATCAGTCTGATCCCGCCTATTATGGTCAGTCCAGCGCCGAAATACTAGGCAATTCCTCTGTGAACAAGGAACACAGCAACCCCAGATGATCATTTCGGCCTTCATTGGGCCTCGTCAGTGAGGTTTAGCAGTATTCCTCTAAGCACACTGAGCAAGGAGTCCACGTCTGGTTGCCCCTTTTTCCCATAGGGAGACTAAATACACACAGAGAGAAGTTGCTGTGTTCCTTGCTCAGAGAGGAATTGCCTGGTATTTCGGCGCTGGACTGACCGTAATAGGCGGGATCAGAATGATATACTACAGGAAAGTTCTTCTCTGTGAAAAGCATTACTGGGCTAAAAGAAGCTGTACCCAGGTGGTAAATCGCCATAGAACAGGCTAACAATAGTATTGAGCCAGTTGTTTGTTCCTTTGAGTGTGCTTCTCTCTGTGTGTATTTAGTCTCCCTATGGGAAAAAGGGGAAACCAGACGTGGACTCCTTGCTCAGTGTGCTTAGAGGAATATGGCTACACCTCACTGACGAGGCCCAATGATGGCCGAAACGATCGTCTGTGGTTGCTGTGTTCCTTGCTCAGAGAGGAATTGCCTGGTATTTCGGCGCTGGACTGACCGTAATAGGCGGGATAAGACTGATATACTACAGGAAAGTTCTTCTCTGTGTGTTTTTTTTTCCCCTATATGTACTGTGGGGTATCATTGGCTTCCATTGGGGGGTGTTATTTATATTTTGTGTTATGGGGATTATAGCCCTTTAAATGTCCCTCTGCTCCTGTCTAATTCCAGACTTTCCGGTGCGCTGTGACAGTGGTAGTATTACTGTTGGGAGTGGGGAAATAGCAAGCTTGTGCTCCTGTGGAGAGGAAGGAGTTAACTAATTTCCCTCCACAGGAGAGTACTTTAGCGTGCTTTCTTCCTCTTCCTCTCACTCTGCCCAGCCGGAACTGGAGAATGCAGTACTTCTGTCACCGTTCTTTACCGGATAGTCTGAAACACCTCAGTAGAGGGTAAGACCCTATACCGGAGCACAGAAGGGGTGTTATAATATGTTTATATATCTGGCATAATTTTTTGGACTTTGAGAGCTATAGTAAAGTGATACATTATTTATTATCATCGCTTAAGGGACATTTTATTACTCAATGTTAGAGTAAAGAGGGGCTTCTCAGAAATCTTGGAAGCTACTTTTCCCTATGTTTCCGGTGTAAGCTTTAGAGAGGGGTTTAGTTGTAATGCTTGTGGGATACTCCTCTATCAGACCGAACCCGGCCAGTAGTCTTGTTATCCCGGCGTCGAGCTAGAATGATAGAGAATATCCCAGAGCAGAGTAGGTTTGCAAGATGAGATAAATGGCACTCACCACAGGCAGGACAGTCCATGGCGGCAACAAGAAGGAAACCGGAGACAAGCCACTAGGGTGGTCAGGCAGGCAAGGTTCAGCAACAGTAAGGAAGTCCAGGAGTAAATAGGGGTTAACAGGTAGAGAGGTCAGACTGGCAGAGTTCAGCAACAATATCAATCCAGCAGTTAAGGGTTAAAGAGGCAGAGTGGTTAGACAAGCTGGGGTTAACAACAAAATAATAATCAGCTTATGAATCAATAACACCCAGGAGAACAGTAAGTAACACCTATACTTGGGCAGTTATAGGTAGGACCGAAGTTACTTACATAGACACAGGATTCGCGCCACAGGAGATCCAGACCGGCTTCTGCAGGAGGAAGCGTGCGGCGATGACGTCACCGCCGCACGCAGAGAAGAGCAGACTCCCCCCTAGGCAACGAAGCAGACAGCAGGCGCTGCGTTCCTAGCAACAGCTAGAGCGTCGCGACGCAACATTAGTAGCCTCTCTTGCTAGCAGTCATGGAGCAATCTGAGTCTATCTGCCAGTTCCATTAAGGGTCAGATAAAAGATTTTCATCAGTCTTCCAGTCAGTTTTTTTTGTTTTCTGGTAGGCGTAAGGCCAGAAGGCTACTTCAGTGTCTTTTGCCGCCTGGTTGAAGAGTTTGATACACATGGTTTACTTTGTGGCTGGCTAGCAACCGCCTGCCAGAATTACTGCTCAATACACTCATTCTATATCTACCACCTGGGCCTTCTAGAATGAGGCTTCTTTCAAACATATATGTAGGGCTGCAACCTGCTCTTCCTTTCATTTCTTTACTAAATTTTTATCATTTTGATATTTTAGCCTCGTGAAGGCAGCATTTGGCCGGGAGGTTCTTCAGGCATTGGTTCCTGATAAATAGGTGCCTGCCTTACCCTTTGTCCCACCCAACATTTTACGTGGACTCCACAGCTAGGGTATTGGTTCCCAAGAGTAAGGTCTCATGGACTCTCACTACCATTAGAAAGAAAACAAAATTTATTCTTACCTGATAAATTCATTTCTTTATTTGTAGCGAGAATGCCCAAACCCACCCACATTTTTCTGGTGGCGACAGTCTTAGTTTGCACCTTGTTACCCTCCTATCTTTCTTACTTTTTTGCCTATTCTTTGCTATACGTACTACTGGGAGGGAAGGGGAAGTAGGAGGGATACTCTCTGCTCTGGTGTATGGAGTATTTGCCTCCTCCTGGTGGTCAGGTGATGTAATTCCTAAGCGTAAAGTCTAGTGGACTCTCACTACCACTGCTATTTTTTTCTCATCTGCGACACTAAGCCTGTGTTGAGGAATGTTTTGGTTTAATGTCCTTTTAGGGTCAAATTCGGTCACATTCTTTTTGTAAATTCTTACGGCTAGATTACAAGTCGTAAGCTGATTGCAGCGCGTGTGCAATATGTTTTTCTTTCATGTAATTGGCAAGAGTTCATGAGCTAGTGACGTATGGGATATACAATCCTACCAGGAGGGGCAAAGTTTCCCAAACCTCAAAATGCCTATAAATACACCTCCCACCACACCCACAACTCAGTTTTACAAACTTTGCCTCCTATGGAGGTGGTGAAGTAAGTTTGTGCTTGATTTTTTTGTTTTCTTCTATGATAAGCGCTTCTAAGCATTTTAAAGCCCAATTCCTCTCAGAGTACAGTGTTTGTCAGAGGGATGTGAAGAGAGTATCACCTATTGATTTTTATGGTTTCTCTCATGGGAAATCTTTTCAAGGGTTCTCTGTTATCGTTCGTAGGGATTCATCTCCTACCTCCCTTTTCAGAACGACGATATACTCTTATACCATTACCTCTGCTGATAGTTTTCAGTACTGGTTTGGCTATCTGCTATATATGGATGGGTGTCTTTCGGTAAGTGTAGATCATTATTTAAGACACTCTCAGCTATGGTTGACGCTTTATGTATTTATATAAAGTTCTAAATATATGTATTTACTTATATTTGCCATGAGTCAGGTCTATGTATATTTCCCTTTGCAGTCTAGTAGTTTCAGTACAGGAATCATGTTTTAGGAAGTTTTTTTCTTACCTGGGGTTTCGTCTTTTCAAATTTGACTTGTTTTTTTAATTCTGCCGGCATATTAGGCAAACAAGGGCGCAAAATGCTGTTATTTATTGCGTCATTCTTGGCGCAATAATTTTTGGTGTGAATGTGTGTCTATGATGACGCAAGTTCGTCATTTCCTGCGTCTTAGTTGACGCCAGGTTGTTTGGCGCGAAGTTTTGTTTATGAAGTGACTTGCGTCATTTCTGGATGTTTGTTGGCGCCAAAAAAATTTCTTAACTTCCTTTTGCGTTGTGCGTCATACTTGGCGCCAAAACATTTTTGGTTTTATTTTGCCCCACTTCCTATATGCTCCTTGCCTTCTTTATGCTCAGAGGGCTATGCTATTTGCTTTTTTGATTATTTAGCATTTGCATTTTTTTCCATTCCTGAAACTGCTATATGAGGAAATAAGATTTTTTTGTTTAAATGTTATTTTTTCTTTTACAATTTACAAGATGTCTCAATCTGATCCTGTCTCAGAAGCTACTGTAGGAACCATGCTGCCTGAACACAGTTCTACCAAAGCTAAGTGTATCTGTTGTAAGCTAGCAGAGATTATATCTCCAGCTGTAGTATGTAACAGTTGTCATGATAAGCTTTTGCATGCCAAAAATGTTTCTATTAGTACTAGTACAGTATATGTTGTTCCTTCAACATCTAATGTACATGATATCCCTGTTGATATGAAAAATTATATATAAAATTACTGATACGATACAGAAGGCTATGTCTGCTATTCCGCCTTCTAATAAACGTAAAAGGTCTTTTAAAACTTCTCATGATACTGATGAATTTTGTAATGTCCGACAACATACTGATATATCCACTTCTGATGAGGATCTCTCTGACTCAGAAGATCCTGCTTCAGACATTGACATTGATAAATCAACTTATCTTTTTAAGATTGAGTATATTCGTTCTTTGTTGAAAGAAGTATTGGTTACTTTGAATATTGAGGAGTCTGGTCCTCTTAATAACAAATCCAGTAAACGTTTAAATTCTGTTTATAAACCTCCTGTGATTACTCCTGAAGTTTTCCCTGTTGCTGATGTGATTGCTAAGGAATGGTCTAAGCCTGGTACTTCTTTTGTTCCTTCTTCTAGGTTTAAAAGGTCAATTTCTACTCTTGCCAAGCATACTACTATATAGTACTTCTTTTAAGCATCCTTTAGATAGAAAAATGGATCTTATCTAAGGAAAACTTATTTACATTCTGGCTATATTCTCAGGCCTGCCATTTCTATGGCTGATGTTGTGACTGCATCAACTTTTTGGTTGGATAGCTTAGCAGAACAGGGAAAAGATTCTGATTTGTCTAGCATTGTTTGTTTGCTTCAATATGCTAATCATTTTCTCTGTAATGCTATTTTTGATATCATCAAGATTGATGTTAAAAATATGTCTTTGGCTATTTTAGCTAGAAGAGCTTTATGGCTCAAATCATGGAATGCTGACATGGTATCTAAATCTAGGTTACTATCTCTATCATTCCAGGGTAATAATTTATTTGGTTCCCAGTTGGATTCTATTATTTCCACTATTACTGGGGGGAAGGGAGTTTTTTGCCCCAAGATAAAAAAAATCTAACGGTAAAGCTAGAGCTTCTAATCGGTTTTGTTCCTTTCGTCAGAATAGAGAACAGAAAACCACTCCTAAGGACTCATGCTCCAATTGGAAGCCATCTTCGAGTTGGAATAAATCCAAGCCTTTTAAGAAACCAAAGCCAGTCCCCAAAACTGCATTAAGGTGCGGCCCTCAATCCAGTTCTACTTGTGGGGGGCAGATTGAAATTATTTCAAGACATTTGGACAGGTTCCGTTCAGAATCATTGGATTCAGAATATTGTCTCTCAGGGGTATCGAATAGGTTTCAGAATAAGACCTCCTGTGAGAAGATTTTTTCTCTCTCACGTTCCAACAAATCCTATGAAAGCTCAGGCCTTTCTGAAATGTGTTTCAGATCTGGAGCTTTCAGGGGGAATTGTACCAGTTCCACTACTGGAACAGGGCCTGGGTTTTTATTAAAATCTATTCATTGTCCCGAAGAAGGAAAATTCTTTCAGACCAGTTCTGGATCTGAAGTTTTTGAATCACTTTGTAAGGGTCCCAACTTTCAAGATGGTGACTATAAGGACTATTCTGCCTTTTGTTCAGCAAGGTCATTACATGTCCACAATAGACTTAAAGGATGCATATCTTCACATTCCGATTCATCCAGAACCACTATCGGTTTCTTTTGTAGACAAGCATTGCCAATTTGTCGTTCTTCCATTTGGCCTAGCGACAGCTCCAAGAATCTTTTCGAAGGTTCTCGGTGCCCTTCTATCTGTAATCAGAGAGCAGGGTATTGCAGTGTTTCCTTATTTGAACGATATCTTGGTTCTGGCTCAATCTTTTCATTTAGCAGAATCTCAAACGAATTAACTTGTTCTTCAAAGACATGGTTTGAGGATTAATTTACCAAAGAGTTTCTTGATTCCTCAGACAAGGGTCACCTTTTTAGGTTTCCAGATAGATTCAGTGTCCATTACTCTGTCTTTAACAGACAAGAGACAAATGAAATTGGTTTCTGCCTGTCAAAACCTTCAGTCTTGATCATTCCCTTCAGTGGCTATGTGCATGGAAGTTTTAGGTCTCATGACTGCAGCATCAGACGCGATCCCCTTTGCTCGTTTTCATATGAGACCTCTGGAGCTTTGCATGCTGAATCAATGGTGCAGGGATTATACTCGGATATCACAATTGCTATGCTTATATCCCAACACTCAACTCTCTCTGACTTGGTGGTTAAACCATCACCTTATTGTTCAAGGGGCCTCCTTTGTTCGTCCTTCTTGGACTATGATTTCAACAGATGCAAGTCTCACAGGTTGGGGAGCTGTCTGGGGGTCTCTGACAGCACAAAGGGTTTGGAATCCTCAAGAGGCGAGGTTACCATCAATAATATATCAATATTTTAGAACTCCGTGCTATTTTCAGGGCTCTTCAGGCTTGGCCTCTGTTAAGGAGAGAATCATTCATTCATTTTCAGACAGACAATATCACAACTGCAGCATATGTCAATCATCAGGGTGGGAATCACAGTTCTTTAGCGATGAAAGAAGTATCTCGAATACTTTATTGGGCGGAATCCATCTCCTGTCTATTTTCTGCGATACATATCCCAGGTGTAGACAATTGGGAAGTGGATTATCTCAGCCGTCAGACTTTTCATCCAGGGGAGTGGTCTCTCCATCCAGATGTATTTTGTCAAATTGTACAGATGTGGGGTCTTCCCGAAATAGATCTGATGGCTTCCCATCTAAACAAGAAACTTCCCAGGTATCTTTCCAGGTCCAGGGATCCTCAGACGTAGATGGTGGATGCATTAGCAGTTCCTTGGTTTTACCAACCTGCTTACATCTTTCTGCCTCTAGTTTTTCTTCCAAGGGTGATCTCCAAGATAATAATGGAAAAATCACATATGTTTCTGGTAGCTCCAGCATGGCCTCACAGATTTTGGTTTGCGGATCTTGTCCGGATGTAAAGTTGCCAACCTTGGCCACTTCCGTTAAGACCAGACCTTCTGTATCAAGGTCCATTTTTCCATCAGGATCTCAAGTCATTAAATTTGAACGTATGGAAATTGAACGCTTAGTGCTTAGTCATAGAGATTTCTCTGACTCAGTGATTAATACATTACTACAGGCTCCTAAGTCTGTTTCAAGGAAGATTTATTATCGGGTTTGGAAAACCTATATTTCATGGTGTTCTCATAAATTCTCTTGGCATTCTTTTAGAATTCCTAGAATTTTACATTTTCTTCAGGATGGTTTGGATAAAGGTTTGTCTGCAAGTACTTTGAAGGGACATATCTCTGATCTTTCTGTTTTATTTCATAGAAAGATTGCTAATCTTCCTGACATTCACTGTTTTGTTCAGGCTTTAGTTTGTATCAAGCCTGTTATTTCTCCTCCTTGGAGTCTTAATTTGGTTTTAAAGGCTTTGCAGGCTCCTCCATTTGAGCCTATGCTTTCTCTGGATATTAGACTACTTTCTTGGAAAGTATTGTTCCTTTTGGCTATCTCTTCAGCTAGAAGAGTTTCTGAATTGTCTGCTTTCTCTTGTGAGTCTCCTTTTCTGATTTTCCATCAGGATACGGCTGTTTTACAGACTTTGTTTAAATTTCTTCCTAAGGTTGTGAATTCCAACAACATTAGTGGGGAAATTGTTGTTCCTTCCTTGTGTCCTAAGAATACTCTTGAAAGATCTTTACATTCTTTGGATGTTGTAAGAGCTTTAAAATACTATGTCGAAGCTACTAAAGATTTCAGGAAGACTTCGAGCCTATTTGTTGTTTTTTCTGGTCCTAGGAAAGGTCAGAAAGCCCCTGCCATTTCTTTGGCATCTTGGTTAAAGCTTTTGATTCTCAAGGTTTTATTTGTAGGCGGGACAGTCTCCACCTCAGAGAATTACAGCTCATTTTACTAGATCAGTCGCCACTTATTGGGCTTTTAAGACTGAAGCTTCGGTTGATCAGATTTGCAAAGCAGCAACTTGTTCCTCTTTGCATACATTTACTAAATTTTACCATTTTGATGTATTTGCTTCTTCTGAAGCAGTCTTTGGTAGAAAAGTTCTTCAGGCAGCTGTCTCAGTTTGATTCTTCTGCTTATGATTTAAGTTTTTTTCTTGAAATTTATGAGAAATTTATGAGAGACTTATTTTTTGTGTGGATTTAATTTTTTCAGTGGAAATAGCTGTTTTTATTTTATCCCTCTCTAGTGACTCTTCTGTGGATTTCCACATCTTGGGTATTTCTATCCAATACGTCACTAGCTTGTGGACTCTTGCCAATTACATGAAAGAAAACATAATTTATGTAAGAACTTACCTGATAAATTCATTTATTTCAAATTGGCAAGAGTCCATGAGGCCCACCCTTTTCTTATGGTGGTTATGATTTTTTTGTATAAAAGCACAATTATATTTCCAGTTCCTCTTTTTGTATGCTTTTTTACTCCTTATTTTATCACCTCACTACTTGGCTATTCGTTAAACTGAGTTGTGGGTGTGGTGGGAGGTGTATTTATAGGCATTTTGAGGTTTGGGAAACTTTGCCCCTCCTGGTAGGAATGTATATCCCATACGTCACTAGCTCATGGACTCTTGCCAATATGAAATAAATTAATTTATCAGGTAAGTTCTTACATAAATTATGTTTTTCGTTTGGCTACCTTGAGCGCCTTTAGCCTATCCAGCCTCACCAGTCCTAATGTTATTAAATAGTATTTAATAACATAAAGACTAGAGAGGCTGAAGACGCTCGAGTGAACCTAAAGAAAAAAACACATCGCACATGCGCTGCAGTCAGTGCGCAACTTGTAATTTTTGCGTTAGTTTGTTATGATAATGCAGATAATATTTATCAGATTTTAATAACCAATAATATGAACCAGTATTAGGAATTTATATTGTGTGCAGTTCACAATTTCTTTTCATTTTTTTGTAATCTGATAATTAATATTTTTAAATGTTTAAATAATTAAAGGGACAGTCAAGCCCAAAACAAACTTTCATGATTCAAATAGGGCATGTCATTTTAAACAATTTCCAAATGTACTTTTATAACCAATTTTGCTTTGTTCACTTGGTATTCCTAGTTGAAAGCTAAATCTAGGTACGCTCATATGCTAATTTCTTAGACCTTGAAGGCCGCCTCTAATCTGAATGCATTGTGACAGTTTTTCACCACTAGAGGGCATTAGTTGATGTGTGTCATATTGATAACATTGAGCTCACACACGTGAAGTTACCTAGGAGTCAGCACTGATTGACTAAAATACAAGTCTGTCAAAAGAACTGAAATAAGGGGCAGTTTGCAGAGGCATAGATGCAAGGTTATTACAGAGGTAAAACGTGTGTTATTATAACGGTAGGTTATGCAAACTGGGAAATAGGTAATAAAGGGATTATCTATGTTTAAAAAAAAAAAAATTCTGGTTTTGACTGACCCTTTAAAGCAATAGTTAAAGACAAAATTAAAATTTTCATGCTTTAGATAGAGCATGCAATTTTAAACAACTTTCCAATTCACTTCTATGATGAAATTTGCTTTATTCCATTATTATCTTTTCTAGGAGCAGCAATGAACTACTGGGAGCTAGCTGAAATCATTGGGTAAGCCAGTGACAAGAAGCATATTCCCCAGTAGTGCATGCCTGCTCCTGAGCCTAGCTCGGTATGCACTTCAACAAAGAATTCAAAGAGAAAAAAAGCAAACGTGATAATAGAAGTAAATTAATAGAAGTAAATTAAAATTGTGTTTCAATTTGAATGCGCTTTCTGAATAATAAAATTTTGACTGTTCCTTTAATTTCAGTCATAAATAAATCTGATGATCTACACATTGCATCGTTTTGTAAAAACTAGCAAACGGTTGTGTTTTTTAACTTTAAAGTGGAGCACTCTCTATCAGTTATGTGCTAAAGTCTCTGGGGCCGATTTATCATTGTCTGTCCGACATGATACGCTGTAACGTGTCATGTCCGACAGACATCCCTGAACGCTGACAGCATACCCTGTCGGCATTTAACATTGCACAAGCACTTCCGGTGAACTGCTTGTGCAATGCCGCCCCCTGCAGTTTTGCAGCCAATCAGCCGCTAGCAGGGGTGTCAATCAGCCCTGATCGTATAGGATCGAGCGGATAGCAGACCGCAGCCTCAGAGGCAGCAGACCAGTTATGGAGCAGCGGTCTTAAGACCGCTGCTTCATAACTGCTGTTTCCGGCAAGCCTAAAGGCTCACGCGGGAAACAGGGGCATCAGGGGCCATTCGGCCATTGATAAATCATCCCCTTAGTGTGTTTCAGGCTATAATCCATAATTAAGTCAGAGGAAGGGGGCAGGTGCTCCAAATTCTGCATTGCTGTTAATAGAGCTGTCATGTTTATACATTTTTTTTAACTTTATGTAATAAAGAAGCATTTTATGCAATAGTGTTGCTTGATTAGTCAAGGATGTAGTATTAGATAGTGTTTTCTGATGGATTGGAATACTGGTATAAATGTCAATACAAAGTATTATTTGGCAAGTTAGAAGACCATACGCAAATCTGGTTTAGTGATGTATCATAATTGTTTTAAAGCTCCACAAAAACCTGTGTGTACCACTTAAAGGGACATTCAAGTCAAAATAAACTTTTATGATTCAGATAGAACATGCAGTTTAAAGATACTTTCCAATTTACATCCATTATCAAATTCACAATCTTCTTATATATATATATATATATATATATATACTTTCTGGGGAATAAAATCCTACTGAGCATATGCACAAGCTCACAGGGTATACGTATACTAGTCTGTGATTGGCTGATGTCTGTCACATGATACAGGGTGTCAGAAAATGGGAGAAAAAAATAATTTGTCAGGAAAAAAAAAATCTACTTTTTTGAAATTCAGAGTAGGTGTTAAATCATTGTCTTTACATTATGCACTTGCTAATTATATAATTATTCTGCATTGAGTGGTCCTTTAACATTTTTTATTTTCCTTTACTCAGGGATGTTGGCGCAAGATTATCGTTGATGATGCCATTCCATTCAATGAAGAAAACCTGTTATTACTCCCGGTGACAACATGTGAAACTGAACTCTGGCCACTGTTGCTATCAAAAGCTATCATTAAGATTGCAAATGCTGAGTATGTTGATGTAACATATATAATTTGATGCTTCTTAGAACATTTTCTGCATCAGCTTCTTGAATTATATCCCCCTTAATAGCTGTGTGGGCCTTTACAATAATTCTGCTAAGATATTCTGTTTAGGCTGCAAGGCTACAAATACTTGAGTGTAACAAACATCATTTTCTTGTTAAAAAAGTTTACATATAATATGCTTCTTGAATTAACCCTTTGAATGCAAAACCACACATTTTATTAAAATACTTTGGCGCTGGATACTGGATACAGGCCCATACCATTCTGTTTTTCAGAACACCAAATGGAAGTACATTGCAAAAAACTAAGGCAGCTATATGTAAACACAACACATAAAATGTCAGGCACTTTTAGAAAGCCCACAGCTAGATGTTCTTGCAAGAGAGTGCCAGACTTTATATGTGCTGTGTTAAAGCAATGTAAAACATATAGTAGAACTTAAGTTGCATTCTGCCTCTTCTGAGCATGGGCATAACCTGACTTCCTATATCTCTAGCATTCACTGAATAGTAAACCAGCTCATGTTACTTTAGAAGATGTATACCATCAAGCTATATATGCCTTTCTGAAGAGACCCCAGTCCCCTTGTTGTCCTGTGACAGTAAGTAATGGACACTGCACACATGAAGTTAAACAAAATAAAGTTAATAAATAAAAAAAAAAATTAAAATCTGTTAAAATTGTGAATAATGTACTGCTGAGGGCATTTTTATTACATATCCATTTAATTTTTGTTCTGCAATTTTTCATATGGGCTTTGCACCCAGGTTTGTCTAGGTATATGTTTAACCCCTTAATGACCACAGCACTTTTCCATTTTCTGTCCGTTTGGGACCAAGGCTATTTTTACATTTTTGCGGTGTTTGTGTTTAGCTGTAATTTTCTTCTTACTCATTTACTGTACCCACACATATTATATACCGTTTTTCTCGCCACTAAATGGACTTTCTAAAGATACCATTATTTTCATCATATCTTATAATTTACTATAAAAAAAAATATAAAATATGAGGAAAAATTGAAAAAAACACACTTTTTCTAACTTTGACCCCCAAAATCTGTTACATATCTACAACCACCAAAAAACACCCATGCTAAATAGTTTCAAAATTTTGTCCTGAGTTTAGAAATACCCAATGTTTACATGTTCTTTGCTTTTTTTGCAAGTTATAGGGCCATAAATACAAGTAGCACTTTGCTATTTCCAAACCACTTTTTTCCAAAATTAGCGCTAGTTACATTAGAACACTAATATCTTTCAGGAATCCCTGAATATCCCTTGACATGTATATATTTTTTTTTAGTAGACATCCCAAAGTATTGATCTAGGACAATTTTGGTATATTTCATACCACCATTTCACCGCCAAATGCGATCAAATACAAAAAATCGTTCACTTTTTCACAAATTTTTTCACAAACTTTTGGTTTCTCACTGAAATTATTTACAAACAACTTGTGCAATTATGGCATAAATGGTTGTAAATTCTTCTCTGGGATCCCCTTTGTTCAGAAATAGCAGACATATATGGCTTTGGCGTTGCTTTTTGGTAATTAGAAGGCTGCTAAATGCCACTGCGCACCACAAGTGTATTATGCCCAGCAGTTAAGGGGTTAATTAGGGAGCTTTTAGGGAGCTTGTAGGGTTAATTTTAGCTTTAGTGTAGTATAGTAGACAACCCCAAGTATTGATCTAGGCACATTTTGGTATATTTCATGCCACCATTTCACCGCCAAATGCGATCAAATTGAAAAAAAAGTTAAATTTTTCACAATTTTAGGTTTCTCACTGAAATAATTTACAAACAGCTTGTGCAATTATGGCACAAATGGTTGTAAATACTTGTCTGGGATCCCCTTTGTTCAGAAATAGCAGACATATATGACTTTGGCGTTGCTTTCTGGTAATTAGAAGGCCGCTAAATCCTGCTGCGCCTCACACGTGTATTATGGCTAGCAGTGAAGGGGTTAATTAGGGAGTTTGTAGGGAGCTTGCAGGGTTAATTTTAGCTTTAGTGTAGAGATCAGTCTCCCACCTGACACATCCCACCCCCTGATCCCTCCCAAACAGCTCCCTTCCCTTCCCCACCCCACAATTGTCCCCGCCATCT
This sequence comes from Bombina bombina, assembly GCF_027579735.1. Lineage (NCBI taxonomy): Eukaryota > Metazoa > Chordata > Amphibia > Anura > Bombinatoridae > Bombina > Bombina bombina. The sequence goes on from NC_069502.1 coordinate 885,701,463, forward strand.
TAAGTACTGGCAGAAAGTCTGCCAGTACTAAAATAAAAGGGTTTTTTTAAAAAATAATATTTTTTTTAGCATATTTACATATGCTAGGGTGTAGGATCCCCCCCTTAGCCCCCAACCTCCCTGATCCCCCCCAAAACCGCTCTCTGACCATCCCCTCTGCCTCATTGGGGGCCATCAGTTTGCAAAAAAAAGTGGTTTTTTTATATTTATTTGGATTTTTTCTGTAGTGTAGCTTACCCCCCCACACAGACAAACACCCACCACCTTGCTGATCTTTATTTTTTTTTAATAAAAAGGCATTTACAAACTTTTTTTTAAGATATTTTCTGTAGTGTAGCGGTTCCCACCCGCTCCTTCCCCGTGCACGCGCCCGCCCCCGCCCTCCCGTGCACGCGCGCGCGTCCGTGCGCGCCCCCGCTCATCCCCGCCCACGATCCCGCCCCCCCTGCAGATATCCAGGGCCATCGATGGCCGCCACCCGCCTCCCGGTCCGGCTCCCACCCACCAACGCAGGGAGCCACCGATCTCCGGTGCAGAGAGGGCCACAGAGTGGCTCTCTCTGCACCGGATGGCTTAAAAAAGTTATTGCAGGATGCCTCCATATCGAGGCATCACTGCAATAACCGGAAAGCAGCTGGAAGCGAGCAGGATCGCTTCCAGCTGCTTTCCAAACCGAGGACGTGCAGGGTACGTTCTCAGGCATTAACTGCCTTTTTTTTGAGGACGTACCCTGCACGTCCTCGGTCGTTAAGGGGTTAATTTTTTAAAGCGTTTACTATCCAAGTATTGATTTGATTCTAGACAAATTCTGATATATATTTTAGAAATAGCAGACATGTATGGGCTTGTCATTAGTTTTGGTACTTAGAAGGCCACTAATTGCTGATGTGAATCACAGTTCTTAAAGGGGATTTTTAAATGTTCAGGCAAAGGGTTAATGTTTTATTTGATAATTTATAATTGCTCAAATAAACGTATTATTCTGATATATTTCATGCCACATTTTGGCCGTCAGGTGTATGCCAAATGTGATCATTTACACACAAGATGTGCAATGATTATACAAATGATTGTAAAAGCGTTTTTAGTATTCCCTTTGCATCACAGTTCTGATATGTTAGATTGATTCATGCAAAGGATTAAGTATTTCAAATATAAATATTTTAAGAGTGGACAACCCTAGGTATTGATCTAGGCTAATTTCGTATATATTTCATATCAACAGCTGACAATCAGAAGTATGAGTCTTCTGATTGTATTTTTTACAGGTAAAAAAGCTGGGCTATTAGATTAGGTGTAATTGTTTTTATTTTGGATAATTTTGTTTGTTATTTTTCGTAATTTAGTGTTTGTTATTTCTCCAACATAGGTGTGTCCGGTCCACGGCGTCATCCTTACTTGTGGGATATTCTCCTCCCCAACAGGAAATGGCAAAGAGCCCAGCAAAGCTGGTCACATGATCCCTCCTAGGCTCCGCCTACCCCAGTCATTCTCTTTGCCGTTGTACAGGCAACATCTCCACGGAGATGGCTTAGAGTTTTTTAGTGTTTAACTGTAGTTTTTATTATTCAATCAAGAGTTTGTTATTTTGAAATAGTGCTGGTATGTACTATTTACTCAGAAACAGAAAAGAGATGAAGATTTCTGTTTGTATGAGGAAAATGATTTTAGCAACCGTCACTAAAATCCATGGCTGTTCCACACAGGACTGTTGAGAGCAATTAACTTCAGTTGGGGGAACAGTGTGCAGTCTCTTGCTGCTTGAGGTATGACACATTCTAACAAGACGATGTAATGCTGGAAGCTGTCATTTTCCCTATGGGATCCGGTAAGCCATGTTTATTGCGATCGTAAATAAGGGCTTCACAAGGGCTTATTAAAACTGTAGACTTTTTTTGGGCTAAATCGATTCATTATTAACACATATTTAGCCTTGAGGAATCATTTTATCTGGGTATTTTGATATAATAATATCGGCAGGCACTGGTTTAGACACCTTATTCTTTAGGGGCTTCCCCAAAGCATAAGCAGAGCCTCATTTTCGCGCCGGTGTTGCGCACTTGTTTTTGAGAGGCATGGCATGCAGTCGCATGTGAGAGGAGCTCTGATACTTAGAAAAGACTTTCTGAAGGCGTCATTTGGTATCGTATTCCCCTTTGGGCTTGGTTGGGTCTCAGCAAAGCAGATACCAGGGACTGTAAAGGGGTTAAAGTTCAAAACGGCTCCGGTTCCGTTATTTTAAGGGTTAAAGCTTCCAAATTTGGTGTGCAATACTTTTAAGGCTTTAAGACACTGTGGTGAAAATTTGGTGAATTTTGAACAATTCCTTCATGTTTTTTCGCAATTGCAGTAATAAAGTGTGTTCAGTTTAAAATTTAAAGTGACAGTAACGGTTTTATTTTAAAACGTTTTTTGTACTTTGTTATCAAGTTTATGCCTGTTTAACATGTCTGAACTACCAGATAGACTGTGTTCTGAATGTGGGGAAGCCAGAATTCCTATTCATTTAAATAAATGTGATTTATGTGATAATGACAATGATGCCCAAGATGATTCCTCAAGTGAGGGGAGTAAGCATGGTACTGCATCATTCCCTCCTTCGTCTACACGAGTCTTGCCCACTCAGGAGGCCCCTAGTACATCTAGCGCGCCAATACTCCTTACTATGCAACAATTAACGGCTGTAATGGATAATTCTGTCAAAAACATTTTAGCCAAAATGAACACTTATCAGCGTAAGCGCGGCTGCTCTGTTTTAGATACTGAAGAGCATGACGACGCTGATAATAATATTTCTGAAGGGCCCCTAACCCAGTCTGATGGGGCCAGGGAGGTTTTGTCTGAGGGAGAAATTACTGATTCAGGGAACATTTCTCAACAGGCTGAACCTGATGTGATTGCATTTAAATTTAAGTTGGAACATCTCCGCATTCTGCTTAAGGAGGTATTATCCACTCTGGATGATTGTGACAAGTTGGTCATCCCAGAGAAACTTTGTAAAATGGACAAGTTCCTAGAGGTGCCGGGGCTCCCAGAAGCTTTTCCTATACCCAAGCGGGTGGCGGACATTGTTAATAAAGAATGGGAAAGGCCCGGTATTCCTTTCGTCCCTCCCCCCATATTTAAAAAATTGTTTCCTATGGTCGACCCCAGAAAGGACTTATGGCAGACAGTCCCCAAGGTCGAGGGAGCGGTTTCCACTTTAAACAAACGCACCACTATACCCATAGAGGATAGTTGTGCTTTCAAAGATCCTATGGATAAAAAATTAGAAGGTTTGCTTAAAAAAATGTTTGTTCAGCAAGGTTACCTTCTACAACCAATTTCATGCATTGTCCCTGTCGCTACAGCCGCATGTTTCTGGTTCGATGATCTGATAAGAGCGGTCGATAGTGATTCTCCTCCTTTGGAGGAGATTATGGACAGAATCAATGCTCTCAAATTGGCTAATTCTTTCACCCTAGACGCCACTTTGCAATTGGCTAGGTTAGCGGCTAAGAATTCTGGGTTTGCTATTGTGGCGCGCAGAGCGCTTTGGTTGAAATCTTGGTCGGCTGATGCGTCTTCCAAGAACAAGCTACTTAACATTCCTTTCAAGGGGAAAACGCTGTTTGGCCCTGACTTGAAAGAGATTATCTCTGATATCACTGGGGGTAAGGGCCACGCCCTTCCTCAGGATCGGCCTTTCAAGGCAAAAAATAAACCTAATTTTCGTCCCTTTCGTAGAAACGGACCAGCCCAAGGTGCTACGTCCTCTAAGCAAGAGGGTAATACTTCTCAAGCCAAGCCAGCTTGGAGACCAATGCAAGGCTGGAACAAGGGAAAGCAGGCCAAGAAACCTGCCACTGCTACCAAGACAGCATGAAATGTTGGCCCCCGATCCGGGACCGGATCTGGTGGGGGGCAGACTCTCTCTCTTCGCTCAGGCTTGGGCAAGAGATGTTCTGGATCCTTGGGCGCTAGAAATAGTCTCCCAAGGTTATCTTCTGGAATTCAAGGGACTTCCCCCAAGGGGGAGGTTCCACAGGTCTCAGTTGTCTTCAGACCACATAAAAAGACAGGCATTCTTACATTGTGTAGAAGACCTGTTAAAAATGGGAGTGATTCATCCTGTTCCATTAAGAGAACAAGGGATGGGGTTCTACTCCAATCTGTTCATAGTTCCCAAAAAAGAGGGAACGTTCAGACCAATCTTAGATCTCAAGATCTTAAACAAGTTTCTCAAGGTTCCATCGTTCAAGATGGAAACCATTCGAACTATTCTTCCTTCCATCCAGGAAGGTCAATTCATGACCACGGTGGATTTAAAGGATGCGTATCTACATATTCCTATCCACAAGGAACATCATCGGTTCCTAAGGTTCGCATTCCTGGACAAACATTACCAGTTCGTGGCGCTTCCTTTCGGATTAGCCACTGCTCCAAGGATTTTCACAAAGGTACTAGGGTCCCTTCTAGCTGTGCTAAGACCAAGGGGCATTGCTGTAGTACCTTACTTGGACGACATTCTGATTCAAGCGTCGTCCCTTCCTCAAGCAAAGGCTCACACGGACATTGTCCTGGCCTTTCTCAGATCTCACGGATGGAAAGTGAACGTGGAAAAGAGTTCTCTATCCCCGTCAACAAGGGTTCCCTTCTTGGGAACAATAATAGACTCCTTAGAAATGAGGATTTTTCTGACAGAGGCCAGAAAAACAAAGCTTCTAGACTCTTGTCGGATACTTCATTCCGTTCCTCTTCCTTCCATAGCTCAGTGCATGGAAGTGATCGGGTTGATGGTAGCGGCAATGGACATAGTTCCTTTTGCGCGCATTCATCTAAGACCATTACAACTGTGCATACTCAGTCAGTGGAATGGGGACTATACAGACTTGTCTCCGAAGATACAAGTAAATCAGAGGACCAGAGACTCACTCCGTTGGTGGCTGTCCCTGGACAACCTGTCACAAGGGATGACATTCCGCAGACCAGAGTGGGTCATTGTCACGACCGACGCCAGTCTGATGGGCTGGGGCGCGGTCTGGGGATCCCTGAAAGCTCAGGGTCTTTGGTCTCGGGAAGAATCTCTTCTACCGATAAATATTCTGGAACTGAGAGCGATATTCAATGCTCTCAAGGCTTGGCCTCAGCTAGCGAGGGCCAAGTTCATACGGTTTCAATCAGACAACATGACAACTGTTGCGTACATCAACCATCAGGGGGGAACAAGGAGTTCCCTAGCGATGGAAGAAGTGACCAAAATCATTCTATGGGCGGAGTCTCACTCCTGCCACTTGTCTGCTATCCACATCCCAGGAGTGGAAAATTGGGAAGCGGATTTTCTGAGTCGTCAGACATTGCATCCGGGGGAGTGGGAACTCCATCCGGAAATCTTTGCCCAAGTCACTCAGCTGTGGGGCATTCCAGACATGGATCTGATGGCCTCTCGTCAGAACTTCAAAGTTCCTTGCTACGGGTCCAGATCCAGGGATCCCAAGGCGGCTCTAGTGGATGCACTAGTAGCACCTTGGACCTTCAAACTAGCTTATGTGTTCCCGCCGTTTCCTCTCATCCCCAGGCTGGTAGCCAGGATCAATCAGGAGAGGGCGTCGGTGATCTTGATAGCTCCTGCGTGGCCACGCAGGACTTGGTATGCAGATCTGGTGAATATGTCATCGGCTCCACCTTGGAAGCTACCTTTGAGACGAGACCTTCTTGTTCAGGGTCCGTTCGAACATCCGAATCTGGTTTCACTCCAGCTGACTGCTTGGAGATTGAACGCTTGATTTTATCGAAGCGAGGGTTCTCAGATTCTGTTATTGATACTCTTGTTCAGGCCAGAAAGCCTGTAACTAGAAAGATTTACCACAAAATTTGGAAAAAATATATCTGTTGGTGTGAATCTAAAGGATTCTCTTGGGACAAGGTTAAGATTCCTAGGATTCTATCCTTCCTTCAAGAAGGATTGGAAAAAGGATTATCTGCAAGTTCCCTGAAGGGACAGATTTCTGCCTTGTCGGTGTTACTTCACAAAAAACTGGCTGCTGTGCCAGATGTTCAAGCCTTTGTTCAGGCTCTGGTTAGAATTAAGCCTGTTTACAAACCTTTGACTCCTCCTTGGAGTCTCAATTTAGTTCTTTCAGTTCTTCAGGGGGTTCCGTTTGAACCCTTGCATTCCGTTGATATTAAGTTATTATCTTGGAAAGTTTTGTTTTTAGTTGCAATTTCTTCTGCTAGAAGAGTTTCAGAATTATCTGCTCTGCAGTGTTCTCCTCCTTATCTGGTGTTCCATGCAGATAAGGTGGTTTTACGTACTAAACCTGGTTTTCTTCCAAAGGTTGTTTCTAACAAAAACATTAACCAGGAGATTATCGTACCTTCTCTGTGTCCGAAACCAGTTTCAAAGAAGGAACGTTTGTTGCACAATTTGGATGTTGTTCGCGCTCTAAAATTCTATTTAGATGCTACAAAGGATTTTAGACAAACATCTTCCTTGTTTGTTGTTTATTCTGGTAAAAGGAGAGGTCAAAAAGCAACTTCTACCTCTCTCTCTTTTTGGATTAAGAGCATCATCAGATTGGCTTACGAGACTGCCGGACGGCAGCCTCCCGAAAGAATCACAGCTCATTCCACTAGGGCTGTGGCTTCCACATGGGCCTTCAAGAACGAGGCTTCTGTTGATCAGATATGTAGGGCAGCGACTTGGTCTTCACTGCACACTTTTACCAAATTTTACAAGTTTGATACTTTTGCTTCTTCTGAGGCTATTTTTGGGAGAAAGGTTTTGCAAGCCGTGGTGCCTTCCATTTAGGTGACCTGATTTGCTCCCTCCCTTCATCCGTGTCCTAAAGCTTTGGTATTGGTTCCCACAAGTAAGGATGACGCCGTGGACCGGACACACCTATGTTGGAGTAAACAGAATTTATGTTTACCTGATAAATTACTTTCTCCAACGGTGTGTCCGGTCCACGGCCCGCCCGGGTTTTTTTAATCAGGTCTGATAATTTATTTTCTTTAACTACAGTCACCACGGTACCATATGGTTTCTCCTATGCAAATATTCCTCCTTAACGTCGGTCGAATGACTGGGGTAGGCGGAGCCTAGGAGGGATCATGTGACCAGCTTTGCTGGGCTCTTTGCCATTTCCTGTTGGGGAGGAGAATATCCCACAAGTAAGGATGACGCCGTGGACCGGACACACCGTTGGAGAAAGTAATTTATCAGGTAAACATAAATTCTGTTTTTTTCTAATTTAGTATTTTTTATTTTTTGTAATTTTAGATTTTTTTTTTTAGTAGTGTTAGATTTTTTTAAATGTGTAATTTAGTTTATTTAATTGGTAGTTATTTTAATTTTAGTATAATAGGTTAATTGCTAGTTTAAACTTAGTTTTTTTTTAATTTCACAGGAAATTTCTCCAACATAGGTGTGTCCGGTCCACGGCGTCATCCTTACTTGTGGGATATTCTCTTCCCCAACAGGAAATGGCAAAGAGCCCAGCAAAGCTGGTCACATGATCCCTCCTAGGCTCCGCCTACCCCAGTCATTCTCTTTGCCGTTGTACAGGCAACATCTCCACGGAGATGGCTTAGAGTTTTTTAGTGTTTAACTGTAGTTTTTATTATTCAATCAAGAGTTGTTATTTTGAAATAGTGCTGGTATGTACTATTTACTCAGAAACAGAAAAGAGATGAAGATTTCTGTTTGTATGAGGAAAATGATTTTAGCAACCGTCACTAAAATCCATGGCTGTTCCACACAGGACTGTTGAGAGCAATTAACTTCAGTTGGGGGAACAGTGTGCAGTCTCTTGCTGCTTGAGGTATGACACATTCTAACAAGACGATGTAATGCTGGAAGCTGTCATTTTCCCTATGGGATCCGGTAAGCCATGTTTATTACGATCGTAAATAAGGGCTTCGCAAGGGCTTATTAAAACTGTAGACTTTTTTTGGGCTAAATCGATTCATTATTAACACATATTTAGCCTTGAGGAATCATTTTTTCTGGGTATTTTGATATAATAATATCGGCAGGCACTGGTTTGGACACCTTATTCTTTAGGGGCTTTCCCAAAGCATAAGCAGAGCCTCATTTTCGCGCCGGTGTTGCGCACTTGTTTTTGAGAGGCATGGCATGCAGTCGCATGTGAGAGGAGCTCTGATACTTAGAAAAGACTTTCTGAAGGCGTCATTTGGTATCGTATTCCCCTTTGGGCTTGGTTGGGTCTCAGCAAAGCAGATACCAGGGACTGTAAAGGGGTTAAAGTTCAAAACGGCTCCGGTTCCGTTATTTTAAGGGTTAAAGCTTCCAAATCTGGTGTGCAATACTTTTAAGGCTTTAAGACACTGTGGTGAAAAATAAACCTAATTTTCGTCCCTTTCGTAGAAACGGACCAGCCCAAGGTGCTACGTCCTCTAAGCAAGAGGGTAATACTTCTCAAGCCAAGCCAGCTTGGAGACCAATGCAAGGCTGGAACAAGGGAAAGCAGGCCAAGAAACCTGCCACTGCTACCAAGACAGCATGAAATGTTGGCCCCCGATCCGGGACCGGATCTGGTGGGGGGCAGACTCTCTCTCTTCGCTCAGGCTTGGGCAAGAGATGTTCTGGATCCTTGGGCGCTAGAAATAGTCTCCCAAGGTTATCTTCTGGAATTCAAGGGACTTCCCCCAAGGGGGAGGTTCCACAGGTCTCAGTTGTCTTCAGACCACATAAAAAGTCAGGCATTCTTACATTGTGTAGAAGACCTGTTAAAAATGGGAGTGATTCATCCTGTTCCATTAAGAGAACAAGGGATGGGGTTCTACTCCAATCTGTTCATAGTTCCCAAAAAAGAGGGAACGTTCAGACCAATCTTAGATCTCAAGATCTTAAACAAGTTTCTCAAGGTTCCATCGTTCAAGATGGAAACCATTCGAACTATTCTTCCTTCCATCCAGGAAGGTCAATTCATGACCACGGTGGATTTAAAGGATGCGTATCTACATATTCCTATCCACAAGGAACATCATCGGTTCCTAAGGTTCGCATTCCTGGACAAACATTACCAGTTCGTGGCGCTTCCTTTCGGATTAGCCACTGCTCCAAGGATTTTCACAAAGGTACTAGGGTCCCTTCTAGCTGTGCTAAGACCAAGGGGCATTGCTGTAGTACCTTACTTGGACGACATTCTGATTCAAGCGTCGTCCCTTCCTCAAGCAAAGGCTCACACGGACATTGTCCTGGCCTTTCTCAGATCTCACGGATGGAAAGTGAACGTGGAAAAGAGTTCTCTATCCCCGTCAACAAGGGTTCCCTTCTTGGGAACAATAATAGACTCCTTAGAAATTAGGATTTTTCTGACAGAGGCCAGAAAAACAAAGCTTCTAGACTCTTGTCGGATACTTCATTCCGTTCCTCTTCCTTCCATAGCTCAGTGCATGGAAGTGATCGGGTTGATGGTAGCGGCAATGGACATAGTTCCTTTTGCGCGCATTCATCTAAGACCATTACAACTGTGCATGCTCAGTCAGTGGAATGGGGACTATACAGACTTGTCTCCGAAGATACAAGTAAATCAGAGGACCAGAGACTCACTCCGTTGGTGGCTGTCCCTGGACAACCTGTCACAAGGGATGACATTCCGCAGACCAGAGTGGGTCATTGTCACGACCGACGCCAGTCTGATGGGCTGGGGCGCGGTCTGGGGATCCCTGAAAGCTCAGGGTCTTTGGTCTCGGGAAGAATCTCTTCTACCGATAAATATTCTGGAACTGAGAGCGATATTCAATGCTCTCAAGGCTTGGCCTCAGCTAGCGAGGGCCAAGTTCATACGGTTTCAATCAGACAACATGACAACTGTTGCGTACATCAACCATCAGGGGGGAACAAGGAGTTCCCTAGCGATGGAAGAAGTGACCAAAATCATTCTATGGGCGGAGTCTCACTCCTGCCACCTGTCTGCTATCCACATCCCAGGAGTGGAAAATTGGGAAGCGGATTTTCTGAGTCGTCAGACATTGCATCCGGGGGAGTGGGAACTCCATCCGGAAATCTTTGCCCAAGTCACTCAGCTGTGGGGCATTCCAGACATGGATCTGATGGCCTCTCGTCAGAACTTCAAAGTTCCTTGCTACGGGTCCAGATCCAGGGATCCCAAGGCGGCTCTAGTGGATGCACTAGTAGCACCTTGGACCTTCAAACTAGCTTATGTGTTCCCGCCGTTTCCTCTCATCCCCAGGCTGGTAGCCAGGATCAATCAGGAGAGGGCGTCGGTGATCTTGATAGCTCCTGCGTGGCCACGCAGGACTTGGTATGCAGATCTGGTGAATATGTCATCGGCTCCACCTTGGAAGCTACCTTTGAGACGAGACCTTCTTGTTCAGGGTCCGTTCGAACATCCGAATCTGGTTTCACTCCAGCTGACTGCTTGGAGATTGAACGCTTGATTTTATCGAAGCGAGGGTTCTCAGATTCTGTTATTGATACTCTTGTTCAGGCCAGAAAGCCTGTAACTAGAAAGATTTACCACAAAATTTGGAAAAAATATATCTGTTGGTGTGAATCTAAAGGATTCTCTTGGGACAAGGTTAAGATTCCTAGGATTCTATCCTTCCTTCAAGAAGGATTGGAAAAAGGATTATCTGCAAGTTCCCTGAAGGGACAGATTTCTGCCTTGTCGGTGTTACTTCACAAAAAACTGGCTGCTGTGCCAGATGTTCAAGCCTTTGTTCAGGCTCTGGTTAGAATTAAGCCTGTTTACAAACCTTTGACTCCTCCTTGGAGTCTCAATTTAGTTCTTTCAGTTCTTCAGGGGGTTCCGTTTGAACCCTTGCATTCCGTTGATATTAAGTTATTATCTTGGAAAGTTTTGTTTTTAGTTGCAATTTCTTCTGCTAGAAGAGTTTCAGAATTATCTGCTCTGCAGTGTTCTCCTCCTTATCTGGTGTTCCATGCAGATAAGGTGGTTTTACGTACTAAACCTGGTTTTCTTCCAAAAGTTGTTTCTAACAAAAACATTAACCAGGAGATTATCGTACCTTCTCTGTGTCCGAAACCAGTTTCAAAGAAGGAACGTTTGTTGCACAATTTGGATGTTGTTCGCGCTCTAAAATTCTATTTAGATGCTACAAAGGATTTTAGACAAACATCTTCCTTGTTTGTTGTTTATTCTGGTAAAAGGAGAGGTCAAAAAGCAACTTCTACCTCTCTCTCTTTTTGGATTAAAAGCATCATCAGATTGGCTTACGAGACTGCCGGACGGCAGCCTCCCGAAAGAATCACAGCTCATTCCACTAGGGCTGTGGCTTCCACATGGGCCTTCAAGAACGAGGCTTCTGTTGATCAGATATGTAGGGCAGCGACTTGGTCTTCACTGCACACTTTTACCAAATTTTACAAGTTTGATACTTTTGCTTCTTCTGAGGCTATTTTTGGGAGAAAGGTTTTGCAAGCCGTGGTGCCTTCCATTTAGGTGACCTGATTTGCTCCCTCCCTTCATCCGTGTCCTAAAGCTTTGGTATTGGTTCCCACAAGTAAGGATGACGCCGTGGACCGGACACACCTATGTTGGAGAAAACAGAATTTATGTTTACCTGATAAATTACTTTCTCCAACGGTGTGTCCGGTCCACGGCCCGCCCTGGTTTTTTTTTTAATCAGGTCTGATAATTTATTTTCTTTAACTACAGTCACCACGGTACCATATGGTTTCTCCTATGCAAATATTCCTCCTTAACGTCGGTCGAATGACTGGGGTAGGCGGAGCCTAGGAGGGATCATGTGACCAGCTTTGCTGGGCTCTTTGCCATTTCCTGTTGGGGAAGAGAATATCCCACAAGTAAGGATGACGCCGTGGACCGGACACACCGTTGGAGAAAGTAATTTATCAGGTAAACATAAATTCTGTTTTTTTATTTATTTTAAGGTAGGGATATTGTAATTTTAAAGTTAGGGGGTTGTTAGGTTTAGGCGTTAAGTTTAATTTTGTTTTTTATGATGTGGGGGGCTGGCATTTTAGGGGTTAATAGGCTTATTTCACGTCAAAGCAGCCCTTGGATTTTGTGCGGTATGGAGCTCATTGCCACCATATCGTACGCACAAGGTGGCTTTTTGAAACTTGTAATGGCAGCGCTATGGAGGGTGAAATAACGCAACTTTTGTTGCGTTCGTTTCGCACCCTCTATAGCGCAAAACTTGTAATCTAGGTGACACTTAGAAGCTCCAAGTTTAGAGAGGCTAGTTGGAACACCCAGGGAAAGGGGCTGGGTGCAGATACTCTACCCCCCCCCCACCTTCCCTGCATATGAAAAGAACGATTAGACAAACAGGAGCCAACAGTAGTCTATAAATGCACGTATACATCTGACACTTTGGGGCTTAGTTAGGAGTCTGAAAATCAGCACAATGTTATTCAAAATTAAGCAAAACACAACATTTTTACATAAACACTCCCAGATGGGCTATATAAATGCCCACGTCTGCCTACTGCCCACATTCAACATTGCACACGGAAATCCTTGTGCAGCACTGCCCTCTGCTTTCACACGACTAGTCTCGTAACGGCAAGATTTGACATTCTTTTCTTGAAAGGAGTTTATAACTGAAATTTGAGGTTGTCCAAATCTTGCTAACTCTATATGGGAAGTAATAATTATTGAAGTATTAATCTTGTTGGGATCTATGGGGTCAATGGATGATGATCTCCATTTGTGTTACTGGAGGCTGTAAGGGCTTTTAGATTTTAGTTGGGAAATTACTATCTAATCTATGATTAAAGGGATAGGAAACCCAATTTGTTTCACAATTCAGATAGAGCACACACATTTAAGCAACTTTGACATTTAATTATATTATTAATTTTGCTTTATTCTCTTGGTATCCTTTTTTGAGGAGCTGTAATGCACTACTAGGAGCTAGCTAACCACATTGGTAAGCCAATGAAAAGAAGCATATATGTGCAGCCACCAATTAGCAGCTAGCTCCCTGCTCCTGAGCCTACCTAGGTATGCTTTTCAATAAAGGATATCAAGATAACTGAGCAAATTAGATTATAGAAGTAAATTGGATTAAAATCGTATATACTATCTGAATCATGAAGTGAAAATTGAGTAACAGTTTTTAAACCCTCCATGTATATTACTTTTTATGATGAAGCAATACACTTAGGTGGTTTTAAACCTCAGTTTCTCTGTATGCAACTGGATATTCTGGACTTTTGCTTTTGCAGTTAGCACCCCATGGCTTTGTGGGTAAAGTCTGGGTTGAGGTGTATCGAATGGCCTATTAGCTGCCACGAGGATTGTTTTTCACCTAAACCTCATTCAAGCATGTGGAATTCCAAAAGACTCTATTCATAGGAGCAGCATTGATCACCTTTCAATGCATAGAACAAATTCCACTGTGAAGGATACTAGCATCGCAAAAACACCTCCCTCTGTAAAACAGTTTGACATATGTTAAAGGGCCATGATACCTAAAGGTTGAAACACTTGAAAATTCTGCAGCATAGCTGTAAAAAGCTGACTAGAAAATCACCTGAACATCTCTATGTAAAAAAGAAAGATTTTACCTCAAAATGTATTATATGTAAATATTCAAACCTCATTGCAAAGGACTTTAAGCAGCAAATCAGTATGTCCCGGGACAGGCAAGGGAGCGAGCTTCGTGCACATTCATGTTATTTTGCTATTCAGTTTAAGGAAGTTTACTATGGAATCTCATGAGAGTAAAGTGAAATCTCAAGAGATCACAGTAAAAGAGTTCATGACCTCAGCACTGATGATGCTGATTGGCGGCTGTTCATTTCTTCATTTTTTTTTTACCTGCAGCTGGACAGCAGCTGAAGTATAACTTTTTACACAGCACTTACTCTGGTGAGCTGAGGAAATTGTAAGGTAAAATATCTTCTTTTTTTTCATAGCGATGCTCAGGTGATATTTTCCTGTCAAGTGATTTAGCATATGAGCATTATGTCCCTTTTATACAAGATAAATAAAAGGAGATACAAAGTACAAAACAACCTTGTCAGCTTTGAAACAGTGAAACTTGACCACAAAATGAAATACTTCATAAGGACAATAAAGTGCTTATGAATTCTACACGCTGGGCCTAAGTCTAGCTGAAAAAACCTAACTATGCCCATAATCAGACCCTTGTTCATGTCTACGTAGTCTCAAGGAGACGATTTTACCATAAAATAAATATTTTACCATTAAAATGTATAAGCATGTTTCTGAAGTGTTACTGTGATAATGATTTTATATTCTTTAAATTGTCAGATATTATCTACCGGACACTTCACACAACTATAAACATTAATTGAAAGAACTCCCAATTACAAAACATTGGAAAATATAAGTTAAAGGGATATTATTATTCATAACCATATGCTAACTCACTTGAAAGTGATGCAGCATAACTGTAAAAAGCTGGCATGAAAATATCCCCTGAACATGTAAAAAAAGGAAGATATTTTACATCAAAATTTCTTCAGCTCACAATAGCAAGTGCTCAGTGAACAGTTATCCTTCAGCTACTGTTACCTTAATTTTGAGAGAAAAAAAATACAAGCAAATCATCCTAATCAGTGTTGAAGTCACACTTTGCTTCACTGTGCATTCATGAGATTTCACTCAAACTGAGGAGGTAAATAACATGACTGCACCTGCACATGCCAGATGCACACTCCCTTACAAGTCCTGGGACTAGCATCCTGATTGGCTGCTTAAAGTACTTGAAAATGGGATGTGGCTACTGAGGAAATTTGGAGGTACAATATCTCCTGCATTCTCACTGCTTCCTGGAGTGGGGATTCTAGTTGTTGATGTTAGAGGTGGATACATTGGGCTCGATTCTCAAAAACTCACCAGCATGGAGAGAAATAATTAGCTTATTTTTCTGAGCATTATATTGTAAAGTAAGTGTTTCTCCTACACATAAAGAATATTTTAGTGATACACAGTTCCCAAGGAAAAAATTGTCTTTAAAACAATCCCTGAGAGGCCTCATAATAATGATGAGGCTCCTTATAGAATCTCACTAGATTAGAGAGCCCATTGTCTCCTGAACCCTCCTGTTTCCTGTATGTAGCAAACATAGGGCAAGATTAGCTCTCATCCTATTGGCTGTTTTGAACAGCCAATAGGATTTTAGAAGCTCTCTTCCTATTGGCTGATTTGAATTTGAAGAATCAAATCAGCCAATAGGAATACAAGGTACGCCATTTTGGAACAGCTACCTTGCATTGAAGTTTCAGTGTACGGTGGGGACCGTATGAAGAGGATGCTCTGCGCTGGATGTCTTTTCTGCTCCGCGCCGCCAGGATGAAGATAGAAGACGCCCCCGCAATGGATGAAGATGTTGCAGCCTGGATGAAGACCGGCAACCGCGGAGCCATGGAGCATGGAGGATCCTCTTTGTACGATCTCCGCCGTACACTGAATATTGAATGCAAGGTACGTGTTTAAATATGGCATACCTTGCATTCCTATTGGCTGAAAAAAATCAAATCAGCCAATAGGATGAAAGCTACTCAAATCCTATTGGTGAGAGAGGTTACTCACGCAAAGTCATCAATAGAGCCCACTTGGAGGTAACTAGGATGAGTAGAAGTGAGATACTAAGGGGGAACACCAGGAAAAGGAATGGTTATGATTTAACTAGACCAACTCTGGTTACCACTTATAGCCCGCAGTTTAAGGACATTACCAGTATTGTCAGCAAACATCTACCTATACTGACAGCTGAGGACAGCTTGAGGGACTATGTGTCCAAAGGGTGCAATTTTGTCTCTAAGAGAGCATGCACAATTGGTAATTTAGTGGCACCAAGTGTACTAAGGGATAAAGAGAGGGCCAGCAGTAGTTGGCTAAGTGTGAAAGGGCATTTTAAATGCCACTTCTCTAAATGTATAGCCTGTAAGTACAGCAGAGTGACATCCACTTTCCAATCAGCAACTACTAATAGGGTTTTCAATTTGTCAAATTGTACAAATTGTAGAACCCCTTTTGTAGTATACTTGGTAGATTGCTCCCAGTGTAACGGACAGTACATAGGGTGTACCACAAGGGAGGTGCGCTCCAGGATCAGAGAGCATCTAAATGATATCTCTCATGATAAAGACAGCTCAGGCCTCTCACAACACTTTATCTCTGTGCATGGGGGCGATGTTACGTCGCTCTCATGGCAGGTTATAGAATGTGTACGAACACCACCTAGAGGGGGGGACAGAGCAGCACGCCTAATGCTGCGTGAAGCCTTTTGGATCTTCAAAATGAAGACAAGAAGGCCACAGGGCTTCAATATAGAGGGGGATATAATAAATTTCTGGAAGAGATAGTAGTTTTCCCTATTCCTTTATTAAAATTATAGGGTCCCCTATTTGATCAGTACAGTAGTGATTGCCAACTCACACAATAAATACATATATATAAATATGGTGCATAAACATGAAATCTTAGGATATTAGATACCAGAAATGTATATATTGCTAGTCAAGAAGGATAATTGATTTAGAATTATATATTAGTTGAAATAGGACAAATAAGTATTCAACAATGGGCTAATTATTATTAGCTCTTATGTTTTTTCAATTATACACAAAATTCAGAACTAGCAGAGAAAGTATGCATAAGAGCACTATTTGTATATATCTATGTGTATTAAATAAATTCCTTTATTTAACCCCTTAATGACCACAGCACTTTTCCATTTTCTGTCCGTTTGGGACCAAGGCTATTTTTACATTTTTGCGGTGTTTGTGTTAAGCTGTAATTTTCCTCTTACTCATTTACTGTACCCACACATATTATATACCGTTTTTCTCGCCATTAAATGGACTTTCAAAATATACCATTATTTTCATCATATCTTATAATTTACTATAAAAAATTAATTATAAAATATGAGGAAAAAATGGAAAAAAACACACTTTTTCTAACTTTGACCCCCAAAATCTGTTACACATCTACAACCACCAAAAAACACCCATGCTAAATAGTTTCAAAATTTTGTCCTGAGTTTAGAAATACCCAATGTTTACATGTTCTTTGCTTTTTTTGCAAGTTATAGGGCCATAAATACAAGTAGCACTTTGCCATTTCCAAACCACTTTTTTTCAAAATTAGCGCTAGTTACATTGGGACACTAATATCTTTCAGGAATCTCTGAATATCCATTGACATGTATATATTTTTTTTTAGAAGACATCCCAAAGTATTGATCTAGGCCCATTTTGGTATATTTCATGCCACCATTTCACCGCCGAATGCGATCAAATAAAAAAAAATGTTTACTTTTTCACAAATTTTTTCACAAACTTTAGGTTTCTCACTGAAATTATTTACAAACAACTCATGAAATTATGGAATAAATGGTTGTAAATGCTTCTCTGGGATCCCCTTTGTTCATAAATAGCAGACATATATGGCTTTGGCTTTGCTTTTTGGTAATTAGAAGGCTGCTAAATGCCACTGCGCACCACACGTGTATTATGCCCAGCAGTGAATGGGTTAATTAGGGAGCATGTAGGGAGCTTCTAGGGTTAATTTTAGCTCTAGTGTAGTGTAGTAGACAACCCCAAGTATTGATCTAGGCCCATTTTGGTATATTTCATGCCACCATTTCACCGCCAAAAGCAATCAAATAAAAAAAAATTGTTCACTTTTTCAAACTTTAGGTTTTTCACTAAAATTATTTACAAACAGCTTGTGCAATTATGGCACAAATGGTTTTAAATGCTTCTCTGGGATCCCCTTTGTTCAGAAATAGCAGACATATATGTCTTTGGCATTGCTTTTTGGTAATTATAAGGCCGCTAAATGCTGCTGCGCATCACATGTGTATTATGGCCAGCAGTGAAGGGGTTAATTAGGTAGTTTGTAGGGAGCTTGCAGGGTTAATTTTACCTTTAGTGTAGAGATCAGACTCCCACCTGACACATCCCACCCCCTGATCCCTCCCAAACAGCACTCTTCCCTCCCCCACCCCACAATTGTCCCCGCCATCTTAAGTACTGGCAGAAAGTCTGCCAGTACTAAAATAAAAGGTATAAAAAAAAAATAAAAAATTTTTTTTAAGCATATTTACATATGCTGCTATGTAGGGTCCCCCCTTAGCCCACAACCTCCCTGATCCCCCCAAAATAGCTCCCTAACCCTCCCTCTCTGCCTTATTGGGGCCATCTTGGGTACTGGCAGCAGTCTGCCAGTACCCAGTTTGCAAATAAAAATGTTTATTTTTTATTTTTTATTATTTGTTTCTGTAGTGTAGCTTCCCCCCCACAGTCCAATACCCCACCAGCCAAACCGATCACCAAAATAAATATATTAACCCCTTTGATCCCCACTTCTAACAAAAAAACTTTCTGTAGCGTAGTGGTTCCCACCCGCTCCCTCCCCGTGCACGCGCCCGCCCGGCCTCCCCGTGCACGTGCGCGCGTCCGTGCGCGTCCCCCCGGTCGTCCCCGCCCCCGATCCCGCCCCCCTCCGCATCACAAAGGCCATCGATGGCCGCCACCCACCTCCCACACCGGCTCCCACCCACCAACGAACGTAGCCGTTAATGTCCGGTGCAGAGAGGGCCACAGAGTGGCTCTCTCTGCACCGGATGGCTAAAAATGGTTATTGCAGGATGCCTCGATATCGAGGCATCACTGCAATAACCGGAAAGCAGCTGGAAGCGAGCAGGATCGCTTCCAGCTGCTTTCCACACCGAGGACGTGCAGGGTACGTCCTCAGGCGTTAACTGCCTTTTTTTTGAGGACGTACCCTGCACGTCCTCGGTCATTAAGGGGTTAAAGCAATTAATGGGGTAGAGCAGACACATAAATAACAAGTAACTGACCAACTAGGGGTTAATCTCATTAGACTGAGGCACCAATAGGAGATTACCATCAGATTTAAAAGGCAGGAAGGAAGGGTAACAGGTCATGTTCATGATTAAGGGACTAACCGAAACATGTAGGACAGACCAGTTCCTGAAAATGTTCTGCCTATTCTTTTGAT